>NC_090933.1:126900178-127203208 GCF_040938575.1 Ambystoma mexicanum | reverse complement strand
CACTTGTTTGGTCAATTTTAGAAGAACCATCAATAAAGATAATCTTACCTCGTGACAGCGGGTTTTCCTTTACATGCGCTATGTCGTCATAAAACTCTGTGTAATTTGTGCAATCATGGACATGCTGCCTTTTGACATGGAACCAGCTACAAATGTGGCAGGGTTCACTATTTTACATCTCACAATTTTAATCACTGGATTAGATATTATTGCTTCATACGCAGAGGCTCTCTGAGATGTTAATGCACCGTTGGGTTTCTCCAAAATGGCAAACAAAGCATTCTCGACAAAACTGCCTGAAACACTTGTGTATAGGTGCTTTATAAATGCCATATCATATCATATCATAAGGCGTCATAGAACAACCCATTACAATAGTGGTAGATTTCTCAATTGCGAACAAGTCTGCTGCCAATGACTGTTTGCAAGGGAAGTGTCCTTTCACAACTGGGTCTAGAATCGTACTGTAATATGCCAGAGGTTTGTACCCTAATGTAGTCCTATGTGTAAGCACTGCTGTGATGACCGTCCCATTTGTGTGCGAAAACAGGAAAAACTCCTCAGCATGATTAGGAATTCCTAAAACAGGAGCTGTACAAATTGCTTTCTTCAACTCTTCAAATCCTTCCTCCATTTCGTCAGTCCATTCTGTTTTCTCGTTGCTCACCTGTGCTTTCTTTAGAGCCTGCAAAAGGAGTCTTGTGTACGAACTATAGTCAAACATCCATGCTCTAACATAATTACATAGTCCCAAAAACTGTTGCACCTGCTTTACCATGTGTGGTTTTGCAGTTTTCATGATTGCCTCAGCTCTTTTGGCATTAACCTCTTTCCCTCATGTGAGATCAACTAGCCTATGTACAACACCTCTTCTTGACAGTACTATAACTTCTCTTTGTCTACCTTGTATCCCTTGTCTGCTAGGATAGTCATTAACTGAATCGAGTCTTGTCTGCACTCTTCTTCTGTCATGCTACAAATCAAAATATCATCTATGTACTGTATCACAGCTCTTCAAATCAATATTGCCTGGGTCAATCTGGAGGACTCTGTTAAAGATTGTTGGGGAATCACAGTATTCTTGAGGCAGCCTAGTATGTTTCAATCGGATTTGGGGAACATAAATGAAGTCAAGTCTTTTTGCATTTTTCAAATTGATCACCGTAAAACATTGTGCTTCTACTGGGATACTGCATAGTATCATCGCAGGTTTAGGAACTAACAGAAACTGTGCTTCTACAATCTGGTTAATCTGACTAATTTCTTGTATAAATCTCCACAACCCTCCCTTTGATTTTTTCACAGGATATACCACGGTGTTGCATGATGATTCTGATGGCACCAGGATACCTTGTTCCATCAGTGCTGAAATAGTCTTAAAAATACCCTCATCAGCCTCTTGAAACAACTGATACTGTCTTGCTCGAGGTCAAATCGCTCCTGGCTTCAGTTTTATATTAACCTCCCCTAACCCCTTCAATAGGCCTACATCATAAGGGCCTGTAGTCCATAAAGTGCTTGGCACCTTTTCTAAGTCTTCTTCAAAGAATTCTGTATGCTGCCACATTGTCGCCATTCACTGTGGGATCTCTCTTTTCTCTATCCTAATCCAATATGTAATGCTCATAGACAATACCACTTCATCATCTGATGGGTCATCTCTAAACATGTCATCATCTGTGACGTCAGTCAATCTGCATCCTTCCCGAATGGCAATCACTGTTCTCCATGGTCTACCCTCAACATCTGGTCCTTCTAGAATTGCCATTTCCCCTTGTACTATGGCTGTGTCTAACTCTAGGGGAAAAGTCTGTCCCCCCTCTTCATCCATGGGTATCTGTGGTCTAAATAAGAATTCATCAGGTATCCTCATAGTTCTTCCCACTAAGTCAGGTAGCCATTTTAACAGAATGCTCACCCCAAAAAGAAGAAACCTCTGGTTCCATTAGCACCCCTCGCAGCGCCATTTGCCCAGTAAATGCCAATATAAATTTGACCACATTCATATAATGTATCCCAGGAGTGGAACACACTATGCCTTCATCCGTGAAAATATATCGTCATGTTAAGCTTCGTCATTAAATCATTTCCCAGAATGTTAACTGGTGTCTGCCGTGAAAACAACAATGGAACAGATATGGTACACTCTCCTATAGAGACTGGCAATTCATCAGTAAAGGGAACTTGGCTTGTAGCTCCAGAGAATCCCTGAGCATTCATGGCAATTCTCGACATTGGGTATTTTCCCTTCCGTATACAGGAGCGAGTTGCACCAGTGTCTACTAAAAACAAAAAAGATTTGCCTCCTATCGTCACATCAACCCTTGGTTCCACTTTGTCCGTCTGGTGTCACTGATAGTACTGAACACATCAAGTCACCCTGTGAGCAGTCCTATTGTGGATACATGCATACCCCTGTACCTGTGAAAGGATTCCCTCCCACCACAGTGACATCCCCTAATCTAGGTGTCAATAATTGTCCTGTGTTTGCATTCTGCTATATCTACATGGGTGCATACTGTGACAGTCCTTGTGGTGGATTCAATGGTGCTTGCTGTGGCTACAATGACGGTTGCATTTGTGGCGCTTGCCCCTGATACACTGTCTGATCTTGGGCAAACGCTTCCCTGGCTTGTGAGCTATATGCTTTAGGATAAGCTGTCCCTCCTTCTTGAAAATTGGCCATTCTGTACATATCCTTGGCTTCCACATGCGCGCGCAATGTGCCCTGTCATCGCACAAGTTCAAAAAATAGGAGAAGCCCTTCTAAATAGTCCCACTTTGTTAAATCCTCCTTGCACATTTTGATTATTATTCTGTGTGTTCTGAAACCCACCTTGATTGTTCTGAAAACCATCCCTTCCTCTGCAGCCCATTCCTCTACCTTGTGGTGCAAACCCATTTCCTCCTTGGTCCATCGGGCGCTGATTCTTATCCTATAATGTACATGCTGCTTGCTGTACTCCCAGCCCTTCTCCGCTTGCCAATATCGCCCTTTCTATGGCATAATTTGACAATTCTTTCGGAACCAATTTGGCTTCCTCATGTTTTCTAGCATCTTCTCTCGTCTTATTTTTCTCCTGTAACAGCCGACAGTAATGCACTATAGTCAACTGTATTTCAGCCCACGGTTTCGCTTCCATACCCACTAGTTTCTTGAGTTTCCTCTCTACCTGCTCGGGCAATACTTGACATAAAATGTGGTAAAATACTGTCCCTGTTTTTCCCCACGGTTCTTGAGTTTCAAGGGTCCACAATTCCTGAATGTCCTGAATGTAAGCAAGCAGATCTCATGATTGTACCCATGTCTGATGTGCCAGGGTACTGCACCCTGAGAGCCCTCCAGACATCTGCTCTACAATTATTAAACAGCGCTCCATCATAGTCTGTGCCATTACACTGGAATAACCTGCTCTTTTCCAAATGTCATCAGCTCTTTCCCCAAGAATGGTTGCTAGGGGACCCTTAATGTCCCCTATTGCCAAGGTATTTTCTCCTGTAATTTTTTCTAATTCATAAATCCATTTCCCTGCACCCACCGTTAAACTAGGGAGTTTGCCCCTTAAATTATCCTTATCCATCTGTGGCCATGGAATATATTGTGGTCTTGCTCCTCCTTTTTCCAATAAGGGAAACTGCGTAAACCCTAACCCGCAACCAGCTCCCATCGTCTGCCTAGCCATAGTGGGGACAATGGTTCCTGATCACCTTCTTCTAGGTAATGATCTTAACCTGTTAACATAATGCGGTGATTCTCCCTTCTCGCTATGTGATCGTCCTTTGGGACGCTCTGGATATGCTATGGATCTGGTGTCCTATCTTTAGGTTGCGTTAGATCAGAACATCTTACTTCCTTGTCCGCCTGCAGGCCTCCCTCAGGGAGGAGCCCTCTTCCCCACGGAAGGATTCTCTCTACGTCTGACATATCCAGTCCCCAACTAGTGTGACTCCCGTCCCCTTCACCCTGATCTAAGGTCAGTCTGCTTAAGGACAAGGCTCTATGCTCGAGGCTGAATGGATCACTCTCTTCGCTTTGTGATTGAAAAACCAGGGATCGATCTCCCTTCCCTCAGCTTGCCAATTTGCTACCTTCTTTTAAGTCTTGATAGGCTTTATCGATCCTATCACCGATGCTTCCTATATCAAAGTTCTCTTCTAGGGATACATTAGATGGTCCTGGCATTGCCTCCTTTAACGGAAGAAACTGCTCTAATTTGCCCCATTGTATTACTGGTCTTGGTTCCATTAGCTCCTTTTGAATGTGGTCAATGTCGCGTTGACGCTGTCTCCTTTTTTATTCCAATTCTTTGTCTAATTGTCTTCGCTTTCTCACTTCCCATCTAACTCTTTCCTCCTCCTGTCTTATCTCCTCTCTCCTTATCCCTGCTCTTCATTCTTCCTCTTCCTTTTGCCTCTGCATCCTTTGAACCCTTAATTTCTGTGCTTCGTCCTCTACTCGTTTCCTTTCTTGTCTGTCTCTTTCTTTCATTGCTCCCTGCCTGTTGTTATATTTTCTTTGCTCCTCTGTCCGTTCTTCCTTCTTTTGTTGCTACTCCTGATACATCTGTTCTTGCCATTGTCTACTCTTTCTTTTGCTTTCATCTTACTTCAATCCCTTTTCTTGTTCATTGTCTTTTCTCTCCTGTTCATCTTGATCTTCCCTTTGCCTAACTTGCTCAATGCTTTTCCCATCTAGCTTAAGTAATATCTGTCCTCCCATCCATTCTTTCTGTACAAGCGTTACCTCGACAGCTTTATCCTTCTTGCCTTTCCTTCTCTTAATCTCTCATTCTATGTCTGTCGTTACATTTGATTGCTCACTTTTCTCCTCCTTGTTTTGTAAGATCTTAAAGATCTCCTCCTTTCTCTTGGTCGCCTCTGGACTATCATCACTGCTATAGGCAGGCGGTTCGGATATCGCATTACTATACCACATCGCCATTTCAGTTCCTTTAACAGATACAATCCTACGTCTTCCAAACTATTGCTGTTTACTTCAGGCGAGACAAGGCGAGCAGAAGGCTCGACACCTTCCTCCCTGCATTGGTTAAGCATCCACTCCTCAGGTGGCAGATCCTCTCTCTCTCTTCCTGATACATCTTCCAAAGCTTTAAAATAGCTAACATTTTCTCTAATTTCTTCCCTGTATATGCAGCGTGCAAGTATGTGGTCATGTGTTGCAATGCCGCTTTTGACACCAATTGCCCTTGTGGCCATGGCATGAACATCTTATCTGTTGTGCCCTTTACCCATTTTGCACTGTACTGTTTGAGCTTGGGCATATGTTTCGGCAATGTCTTACATAAATGCATCAGAGGAGTACTGTCTCCCATTGTGACAAGTCTCAATTTGTGAAAATATATTTTGCATAATACCGCCTGATAGTAAATCTTGGCCTAAGCACATTCGCATCGCACTATAAATTGCATTGAATGAACCTGAAACAGGCTGACTACGCCGCCATTTTAAGTTATCCACCATTTTGATCGCCTCTTGCTTTCTGTCACATGTTAAAATTTGTGTTTTCGGCTTCTTCAGAGCAAAATGAACTTTGTACTGTTTCATGATGTCAACGTAGATAAGCATGTTGAAGCTGCTAAGGTGGATTGTTTGTCCTACACTGAGGAATCTTGGAGCTAAACAAAAGCCGTACTAATCAGTAATTTAGATACCATCTGTACCAACAGTGTCTTTCCCGTTCAAATAGCAAAGTAGAATGATGAATAGCTGAACATGTGCTTTTGCAGAAATCTTTGTTTTCTCTCCTTAAAATTAAACTGACTTTAAGCTCAAGAACAAATGATAGACAAATATAAGCGAGTAAAATAAGGAATGTTACTTGTGTGTCTTATGTTTGGAAAACATGTAAAATGTTTAAGGGAAAACAACAAAATATGTAAAGATGTTTAAGCAGGAATTAGTTATGGGGAGAGGCTATGACCCCTAGGTAAATGTATTACACGAAGAGGGGCTGGACGATGTGTCTGGGATTGTGGAAAACTTGTATAAATACTGATTTTTTGAAATGTCCAGCACTCTCTCATCTCACGGTGTCGGCTTGCACACATTGTGGGGTGTTGAGAGCCAGACAGCTGTCTGTTAATAAAAAGTACATTGCACCTTTGACCTCGTGACTGGCGTATTTCTATTTTGTGGTAATACGCTCTGATATTCTTTAATCTTTCAAATTGACTTCAACACTTAACCAGCTTTTACAAACAATACATTTATGAAAACAACAACTATGAGTGCACTCCAACAATCGCAGCTCAAAAGTTCTATTTTTCAACAATCTCAATCTGCCTCTGAGTCGGTACCAACAGTTTCTCGAGACAGTATAACTCCTTGACTTTCTCTTTTAATTCCTTTACATATGTCACGCATCGACACCTTAGTTTGACACAAATACACAAACAGACAGAGTAGTCGACTCTTCACATTAAATCACAGTGATCAGCCTCATCATTCTTCCCCTAATAATACCCTCATCACAGAGTGGAGATTATCTCCTCATATGGACCTGTCCTGTACGCAGCCTAGTTTTACTCCGATTGGAGTGTGAGATAATCTCTTCTAGAACCCCCTTGGGTCAGGAATCTATGGCTTGTTCTTCTCTCTCTCTCATTTCACACAAGAAAAATCTCTCGTTACTTTTTAAATTTCCCTGTTATTTTCCTGTTACTTTCTAAATTACCACAATCCCATCCCCTCAGTTTGCCATTCCCCTTAGTCTTCTCACCATTAGTACATTCAGCTTGAGGCCTTTGGTATCGACTCTCTCCTCCAATCACCCACTTTCGCCCTCCGTCCGCAAAGCACCTTTGGAAACTAGGTAGGGATTTCATCAAAAAGAGACCCTGCCCACTGTCTATATTTTCTTGCAAGTTTTCTATTTGTCCGCCTTCCACAGGAAACCTGCAATCTTCCTGCTAGATGGTGGAGGATGCTCGATCATCCGAAACTCTAGAGTCTACAGGTCAATGGGTCTTACTTCCCAACCATCCGACATGCTGCCACGTGAACCCTTATGGTCCTTTTAATTGAGGCAGCTCATTATACGATGGAGGGAGATGCAGAGTAACTCTTATATCAAATGATAAGACTGACTCAGGAAGTTGGCCCCGTGTCTCGAAAGACTGCTTTAATTTCAATTGTCTAAAACAGGGAGTTACAACAGACATCAACGGATGTCACACAGTATAGTCTCAAAGCATTTCATAAAAAATCATACTTCTATAGCAAAAATTCGTCATATGTTACGTCATGCTATGTGGCAAACTAAGAAAACCTATGCGAGATTGTGGTTGGTTTAATGGGAACATCTAGGTATACTTTCTATAAGGGATTGGATTGTGATTGGATCTCTATAGTCAGGTGGAAAACTTATGCCCACCCCTAGTGCAAGTCATCTTCATCGTTTATTAAGTACACAGGATACTATTGGCTATCAGACTATAGAGCTCTTCGTTATATGGCCCTCTACAATTGGTTGGGACACTTGTACCCTTCTGGAACATTCGACTCTCTAGCAGCACGTAAACTGGTACCCCAGGTGTCAGTGGGTGGACTTGACCATGTCTTCCCACCCAATTAGCCCAACATCTATCATCACTCATGACTTCTGCCATTCAAATTATCTTTGAACTTTGCCTTGCAAAGTATCATTGCTCCTGAGAATAGAAGGGAGTGTGAGCACGTTTCTATCTTCAGGTCTGGTGCTGCATTCCCAGTTTCTATTTCCATTTAACCCATGTGACAGGAGACTGTGCTCTGGTTCCTTTTTCATATTTAATAGTATTAAAATGAATACAACTTGGCACTCTGGTGTCTTTTCTTCGCAGCTTAAAAAGGGCTGGTTCCGCTTCTCATGTTCTCTGTATCTTCAAGGACAGATAACCAGTTCTTGTCTGCCCCAGACTTTGACACCAGGCCATACAGCCTTCTTGATCCTTCCTCGATCTTCAGATACTTTTTTCGCTGCGACACATTCTCAGCTATTAATACTTCTTTCTTCATAAACCTGAGCTTACTAAAGTTGCATCATCAAATATCCAGATTCTATTTATAGTGGCGGCACAGCCTGCAGTCTATTCACTACATATAGCCAGCCTTCATGATTACTTAGTCTACTTGCGTTGCTGCATCTGTACAGTTATAAAACGGCTTGCATTTTCTGCAGTGCTCTTCACACGTGCAATCTTCACTCTGCATGATCTTGATTCTTTACTTCGTCATCAGATTCTTTACGGTCTATGCATCCTCTTCTTCAACCACTCTTGTCAGTGCATCACCTTTACTTTGTGTGACGTCACCAATCCTTCTCTTTAATTCATCTTCATATTCCTCTGGGAACTTCTTCCAGGAGACCGTCTGCTCTCCTGGGATACATCAGATAGGGTTTTCTCAATGGATACCTCGTCTCAAAGGTTTTTCGTGGAATAGGCACCATTACTGGCATTGTGTATGTCGAAATGTCTGCAAAATGGTGACGGGACTTCCTTCAGAGGCATTCGACTGCTCCGCTACACCAATGTGAGGCACCAGGAATGAGACATGGACACAGAGCACTCATAGTGGTTGGATAAACATTTATATAAATAATAAAGGGGTTGGGAGAAGCCTCACTGTCCCTGCTCAAGGAGGTATTTCCCCACTTGAACCAGAACTAAGGCTCTATCCTGTTTAAAGAAGTCCAAAGCAAAAATGTCCTGTGCCCAAAATCCTATCCTAGCCCTCACATTCTAGAAACTAATTCTAAGGGGGTGAAGGATAAGTCTTTGATCTTGAAGGTGCACAAAATGTTCAAGTTCAACAAAAAGATATAACTCCAACCAAAGCAGATAATGACTCCCCTCCCCAGGTTTCTTAGCAGCAAAACAAAAGTTCAAAGGGTCAGGCTCAAGTGGCGTGTGCCGTCTCCTGGCCACACGAGGAGAGGCTACCTGTGGAAAAGGAGTGATGACATCATCAGATTCATCATATCAACCTCTGTGTTTCGACCAGAACATTCACTGTGTTTAGTGACCAGTTTGATCTTGAGTTGTCCGCTGATCCCTCCGACAGAGACAAAGCTTTTTTTAAAGATAAAGTCATGATTTGATGTGTTGATTGTTTGCTTCCAATTCCTGTGCATTTTTAAGCAGTGTTTACTTTTTCATGAAATAAAGGGGAAAAATGAAAGTGTAAAGGCTCCTCCTCTGTGTAGCTAGGTGAGACTCAATGAGAGTAAAATGCAGGGTTCCTCGCATTCTCTCTGTGACAAATCAACTTCCAGGGCACCAGTGGTCCAGGGATGAATATGCGTTTCTAAAACATCAATCAGCCCCACACCTCTGGTACACCAGAAGGGATCCGAGCAGAATGGAATCACAAGTAAATTATAATCCTCCTTGTCCAATTTTGGTAATGTGGACGGAACAGCAGGCTTATCTCCATAAGGTTGTGGATCGTTGGTTAGTTGCACCACAGCAAAAATACAATTACCCAATGATAAAAGGGACTGTACAGTCAAGGTTGTATAAAAATATCTACTTTATTGTTATTACAACAGACAGTTCTAGTACACTGCAATATACAGCCCGCCCTGTAAAGGAACACAGAGGACAGACAGTTTCACGAAGGAAAGGATGCACTCTGGATACTGACAGCAGGGTAGTATGTAAAGCAATCAGCCTTAACTGTTCAAGGTTATTTGGTTTCAGCACCAACAAAGCAGGGGGTCCTAAAACGTCGCTAGGGGCCTTTGGAAAAGGACCAGGGGGACAGAATCACAACGTACCCGGTGCTTGAGATGATCTTGATGCTCGACAGCATTGTGTCAGTTCCAGGATGCTTTGCAGCTACTGAGACAGAGTTCACGATGGTAGACAGCTTCGGTATCAGGTGGCAGCCAGTTCAGCAAGCGAGGGTGGACGGACTTCTGCAGGCTGGCCTACACAGCGGCTCAGGGTCAAGAATTGCTGTCGCTGTGCTGGTTGGTGGATCTGGAATGCTGGTCGAGGCAAATCGGACGGCTTTAGTGACTGCAGCATGACAACAGTCAGTGGTGCAGCAAGTCGCGGTTCAAGGGCTCTACTGCCTCGAAAATGTCCTTAACAGATGGACACTGGTTGATGCTCGTTGTAGCACTCCTCCTAGCTTCTTCACAGGGCTTATGTCATCCTTTTGTCAGGTTTGAATCGGTTACTAGTTTAGCTTAAATGACCAAATGGTATATAATTAGTTCTTTAGTAAATATTAAATGGTTTGGGCCATAACTGTTCATCTTTCAGAGTGAGAGTTTACCAATCCATCATGGAGTTGAAGGACTGAACACTGATTGGTGCAAATAGTCACTTGTTGACTCTGCTTGACTTCTAAACTGCCTTCCATTGTCCAGTGAATTCCAGGAAGGTCTTGTTGCTTTTATTTCCTAAGTTTAAGGCCCTAGTTATTAAGAAAAGAACTTTAAGGATCAGAAAAGAAGATAATCCGATTTACAGCTGCGTGGGACAAGACACCCTGTACATATTGGTGGGAGCGCAGCTTTTCTTTTAATTTCTGTGAAGAAACAGTACTTCTGGGAAAGCAATCTGTAGGCCTCATTACGACCCAGGCGGTAAGTTACCGCCTGGGCCGTGACTTTACCACCATGGCGTAAACTATGTTTACGCCATGGTGGTTGGCGGACTTACCGCCCCATTCCGAGTTTGGCGGGGCGGTAAGTCCCCAATCCCCATTTACCCTTCCCCATTCCCATTTTTGCCCCATAGGGCATAATGGGAGTGGGGAAGGCGTTAATTACGCCACCGTAAATTACGGTGGCGTAATTAACTCCATGGTCCCTTAGCGCCATGGATTTTAACACCTGCTAAAAGCAGGTGTTAAATCCGCCATGGCGCTAAGGGACCTCGTACTCAGGCGGTAAGGGTCGGCGCTGTTTACGGCGCCGTAAACCCCTTACCGCCTGAGTTGTAATGAGGCCCTGTGACTGTTAATGAGAATCTAAAGGATTCCATTAGTTTAGGTATTTAGTTAGTTTTGCTTGTGTGTGCCAACTCAGATTGAGAATCTCCATTGAATTAATTTAATGAAAGAGGAACTTTTCCAGTTCAAAATAGTTGACTCTCCTCCGTTCAGTGATTTGGTCTTTTAACATTCTCATTTTGAAAATCTTTGAAGAGCTAAACTGTGTTCTAAACTCTGTCATGTGGGCTCGATAGAAACTCTGTCACAAGGTTCTTTGGATCGCTAGGGAAACTCTCTCTGTTTTGTGAAATTTGTATTCGCGCTCTGTCAGGGACTGCGTAGTGCGCATTAGGAATAAGAGAGTAATTTCTTTGCCTGACCAGTATACTGACATACAGCCAGAGCGCATGTGCTTAGTCCGCTAGCTATAGGGACTACTCCTCTCTGAAATCATGCATTAGAATTAGCGGACTGCTTCACTTGCCTGACTTTAAGAAGACATTTTGCCAGCCCTTGCGCGTAGTTCAAAAACGATTGTGGCATCGCAATTTAGGATTCTAAGCAGTGTGCTTTAAGGATAGTGAACTGCTACCTTTTCCTGACTGGTAAGAGACATCCAGCTAGCGCACAGCTTTTACAGGGAAGCGCACACGGCGGCGTGATGTTGCACGCCGCCGTGTGCAGCATAAATAAAGGGGGCATTCCTGGACGTGGGCGGAGCGACCGGGAAGCCCGAACTGCAAGGACGTGTGTGTTGTGGTCCTTGCCAGGTTGGGGGCTTACGGGCATCGCATGGGGGGTCTGAACCAACCCCCAACAGTGGCGATGGGTGGATGATGATGCCTGGGCCCGGCGGTGACGAAGTTGTATAATTTTTTCCCTGAAACGGAATTAACAGACATTTCATTTTGTGCTGTGGCTGTGCATCGCACACGCGGCTGGCAGCCATTTTGTCAATGAGGCCGTGGAACTTCACTGAGCTCCGGTTTGGGCGGTGAGTGGCATCCAGGCCTAATTTTTGGACACACTACTAGCAGGCAGTTCTACCTGCATGCCCATACCCGATTTTTGATTTTTCTTCAAAATGTGGGTCTCCTACGTCGAGTGTAAGCAAGGAGTGGGGCTAAAATGGCTGGGCCTGCATAGCCCAGCTCTCTTTCTTGGCTTAATTTTTGGGACTCCTACACCCAATGGGTGCTACTGCAGCTGGGGTTAAGGTGCTTCTTCATCCCCTTCATCATCAGGCTGCTGAGGCTTCTTCTTCATCCTCTTCATCATCAGTGAGGACTGCTGCAGTGGTGGACCCTCCATTTTGGTTTCTTCGTCAGGTCCAGTTGCTGTGTGGGCGCATGAGGCGGCCTGGAGACAGAGGCATTGCACCATCATCATATTCCCCCAGGTTGGACTTTTCATTTTCCTGGGTGGGGCATCAGAACTGTGCTGTGGTGGTGGGCGATTGAGTTGCGGCCCACAAGGTCCAAGGTGGGGGTGCCTGTGCGCTTAGGCCCATGAGTAATTCTGAAGATCAAGACGGTGGGCTCCTAGCAGCCCAACAGCTCCCCCAAGACGGCGGACAAACAGCGGCTCAACAACAAGTCCCTCTAGCTCCAGCAGGGGGTCAGGTCCCTGTGCCTCCGGTGAAGCCACAGATAGCAGCTCCACAGCAACTCCCTCAAGTTCAAGCAGGTGGGCAAGCTCCTTTGCCTCAGGCGCCACTGGCGGTGCAGCAGATTGCTCAGCAAGGGCCTCTCATCATGGCCCAGGCACGTGCCTAGGCGACCCTACAGCCCATCCCTGAGTTCGACGTATCGGGCCCGCCATCCAGCATTGGGCCCAGATGGAAGAGGTGGGTCGACCGCCTCAAAATGTACTTTAGAGCTGCACAAGTGACAGATGATGGCAGCAGGCTAGCAACTATGCTGTATTCGGCGGGGCCTTCGGTCCAAGAGATTTTTTAGGCGCTTCCACCGGGAGATGACTCCTATGACGCAGCTAAGACTGCCCTCCAGGCTCACTTTATGCCTCTCGCCAACTCAGACTATGAAAGGTTTGTGATGCTGTCGGCGAAACAAAAGGAAGATGAGACGCTGAACACCTTTTATGGACGCCTGCGTCGCCTCTCGCTGGCATGTGTGTGGGGAGATGCAGAGGACATGATACGAACTATGCTGATCCAGACGTGCTCCTCGGGCAAACTCAGAAGGCAGGTCCTGAGAGAGCCGGGACTCACTCTGCCCCGCATCCTTGAGCTGGGCCGGTGCCATGAGGTGGCGGAGGCTCGGGCAGCCAGGATGGAGGCGGGGTCCCGCTCAGTCAAGTTTGAGGAGGTGTGTGCCTTGTGGCGGGGTGGCAGAGGAGTCAGAAGACCTGGGGCAGGCCCCCGTGACAGAGCAGGAAGAGCGGGTGAATCGTGCCAGAAGTGTGGGTATGATCTTCCTCACCCAACTGAGTGTCCGGCGGCGGAGAGGACATGTGGTAGGTGCGGACTGCCTGACCATTTCTCGAGGGTGTGCAAGGCAGCACTGCCCATAATGGTGCCAAGAGGCCAGGCCCGGTCCGTGTTCCAGCGCCAAAGCCGCCCGCCAAATGTAGCTCAGGTGGACCAGGGTGAGGAGGACGCCCAGGTGGAGGAGGCAGAGGAGGAAGAGTATGTTTTCTTTGTCTCCAGTGTGGGAATCCTGAGAGGAAAGAACCGGAGACAACCGAGGTGTGTGGTGGAGGTCAACAACTCACCAGTCCCGGTCCTGGTAGATAGGGGGCATCGGTCAATGTGATGGCCCGGGACATTATGATGCCATGGACTCGCTCCCCAATCTACTAACACCGAAGGCTCGCATATTTGCGTTTGGGGGACTGGAACCGATCCCACTGGATGGGGCCTTTGTGGCGAAGGTGGAGCATGAGGGCTCGCAGATCAAAGCCCGATTCTACGTGACGCCAGTAAGCAACAACACTCTGCTGAGCTGTGCCGCCGCTGAGGCTCTTGGAATTGTTAGCTCCGCGTACTCGGTATACCTCGAGGACATTAACGACCTGCTCGAGAAGTATGCCGCTCTCTTCAAAGGGATTGGGCGGATGACTGGCGACCCCGTGAGGTTGCATATTGATGGCTCTGTGCAGCCCATCGCCCTGAAACACCGCAGGGTGCCGTTTCATGTCAGTGAACAGGTGGACAAGGAACTGGACAACCTGGTGGACCTCGACATCATTGAGAAAGTAGAGGGCCCGACCCCATGGGTGTCCCCGATTGTTGTGGCTAGGTAGTCCAAGCAACCTGACTCTGTCCGCATCTGTGTAGATATGAGGCTGCCAAACAAGGCCATTAAGAGGGAGGGGCATCTTACCCCTACTATCGATGACATTATTGCGGAAGTGCAGGGGGCTCGCTTCTTTTCCAAGCTGGTCCTCCGGGCGGGCTACCATCAGGTGGTCCTCCATCCTGAATCAAGGTACATCACCACATTCACCACCCACCGGGGAATATACCGCTACAAAAGACTAAGCTTCGAAGTGTCCTTGGCAGCGGAAGTCTTTCAGAATATAATCCGAGGCTCCCTCGCAGATCTGGAGGGCGTACTAAACATCAGTGATGATATCTTGGTGTTTGCAAAGACTGAGGTGGATCCTCTGAGGAAGCTGGCGAGGACGTTCAAGAGACTGCAGTCACTGGGACTCACCCTTCACAGGGACAAGTGTGAATTCCTGCGCCCCTCCATTGAGTTCTTAGGATTCGTATCCAAAGAGGTAGGAGTATCGCCGGACCCCAAGAAGGTCCAGGACATCAAGAAGGCGCAGCCACCCGAGTCAGTGTCCGAGGTCAGGAGCTTCCTCGGTATGGTCACTTACTGTGGGCGGTTCATTCAAAACCTTGCCTCCAGGTCTGAACCTCTCAGGGCACTAACAAAGAAGGAATCCACCTGCACTGGGGCCCACTTGAACAGGCAGCGTTCGAGGACATCAAGGGTGCGCTAGCGGCCTAGGACACGATGGCGTTTTTCAATCCTGCATTGACATCGGAGATCATCGTGGATGCCAGTCCGTTTGGTCTGGGCGCCGTACTGACTCAGATAGATCGTGACGGGGTGTCCGGCCAGTGGCATACGCCAGCAAGGCGCTGTCTGAGACTGAGCAAAGCTATTCACAGATTGAGCGCGAGGCACTGGCGGTTCTCTGGGGCTGCAGTCACTTCCGGCTCTATGTCCTGGGATGGCCGGTGACGGTCGTGACTGACCATAAGCCCCTGCTTCCTGTTCTGGCAGGGTCATCATCGAAGCCACCAGCGAGGATCGAGAGGTGGATGCTCGCTCTTCTAGAGTATGGATTTACCTTGGTGTACAGACCTGGGGCCAACAACGCAGCGGACTATCTCTCCCGGCACCCGGGAGTGCGTGGGGGAGTGGAATGTGACACCTGTTCGGAGGAGGCCGATGATCATATCCGAATGGTGGTGGAGGTCCAACGCCATGCCCCTGGCGGAGCCAGAAGCAGCAGCTGCCAAAGATGAATGCTTTCAAATCCTAAAGCATTCCACGCACCAGGGGTCATGGAAGTCAGTGCTAGAATCTTTGGCAGGGCGGACTCAGGAAGCCAAGACCGGACTGGAGCAGCTGTGGAAGGTCAGGGAGGAACTGTCATTCTCGGTGTCGGGCCTGCTGATCCGAGGTGACCGGATAGTAGTCCCCCAGTCGAAGGTGAAGGACGTGATCAATCAATCTAGCCCACCATGGACACCAGGGCGCTGCGAAGACCAAGGCCAGGCTGCGGCTGAAGGTTTGATTCCCGGAACTAGAGCGGAAGGTCGACGACTTCGTAGCGGCCTGTGTGTGGTGTCAAGCAGCATCCCCATTACAGAGGGAACCTGCCATTGAGGCGATGCCCCGGGGCACGCGACCTTGGGAAGTGGTCCATGCGGACTTTGGATCGAAGACCATGGGCACCCACTTCCTGGTAATGGTCGACGAGTACTCGAGATATCCGGAGGTGGAGTTTGTGGAGTCTGTGGCGTTCGAACATGTGGTGGTGGGCGTGGAGAAAATGTTTGCGGCCCAGGGGTTCCCCCACACGCTGTGCTACGATAACGGGGTGCCCTTCCAGAGTGAAAGGTTCTCGGAGCTGATGGAGAGCTGTGGAGTGTGACACCGGAAGATAACCCCGTTGTGGCCCAGGGCGAATAGAGAGGCGGAAAGGCTAATGCGGACACTCAACAAGACCTTCAGGATCACCCAAGGACAGGGACAGTCCCTCCAGAGAGCTCTTTATCAGTTTCTGCGGGTGTACCGCACCACCCCGCATGCTTCCACGGGCGTGGCTCCGGCGGAGGCGTTGTTCAGGCGCTGCGAGCGGGGTCTGCTTCCTGAGGTTGGGGAGAAGGAGCCGGGGGTGATTGACAACCAACAGGTCGAGGCGGACCGGCGGGTGAGGATCGAGCAAGAGAACTTGCGAAGGGGGCTTTGCCCACAGCGGCTGGAGTCCGGGGACGAAGTGCTCATCCGCAATCGACACCCCCACAGAAAACTCTCCCTACTCTATGAGCCGGAGCCGTTGGACGTTGTGGCCGTCAAGGGGTCCATGGTAACTGCCTCTGACGGAAGGTCTGCCATCACCACCTCTGGAACGTGACTTGGTGGAGATACCGGACGATGGAGGAGGCCCTCCCAGCACTCCAGAATCCCCTGTCCGGGGGGGCGTCATCGGAAAGACTACCTGTGCCGGAGGTAAGCGGGAGGTACCCCCAGAGGGCTGGGCGAGGGAAACCTGCTTACCTCAGCGATTACGTGCTGGGACACTTGTCGGCTCAACCTGAGTCCTAGGAGTGTTGAGTAAGGGCACCCGGGTGGTTGATAATAAAGGGGCCAGTGGGGAAACTGTATTGATCGGTTGTGTTAATAACTTTGTGTGGTTTGCAGTGTGTATTACTACAGTATTTTGTGTGTCCTCCTGAAAAAGGAGGAGTGTGGCGCTGCCCCTTTTACAGGGACGCACATGCTGCGGCGTGACGTTGCACGCTGCCGCGTGTAGCATAAATAAAGGGGGCGTTCCCGGACGCGGGCAGAGCGACCGGGAAGCCCAAACAGCAAGGACGTGTGTGGTGTGGTCCTTGCCAGGTTGGGGGCTTGCGGGCATCGCATGGGGGGTCTGAACCAACCCCCAACACACATTAGATAATTTAGAGTATTTTCAGGTTTTACATTTCGGCAAAGAAATTAAAACTAGCGCGCATGCGCAGAACAAGGGAATAGTGTCAACATGAGTTTAGTTTACCAGAGGAGTGACTCAACTTCTTCAGTTTGACTCAGACCACAAAATATTTAGTGGAATACCACTTTACATTCTGTGGTCAAACTGGAAAGAAAAGTATTTGAAATCCCAAATCACATCATTTCTAACTCGTCAAAGAGACTTATCCTCAGTATCTGCATTTCAAGTTTAAAAGATAAAACAGTCAAAAGTAACAAGGCAAGAGACTTTATTTAAAGCTTCCTTGATTTCAAAACAGAATAACTCCAGCAATTCATCGAATGTTTTATACTAAGGAAACCTTTATTCTATGAAGTTATATGCGCAACCTGACATTGTGAAAAGAGGTTTCTTCACAGTATTACCAGTCCTCTAAGCTCTTCGCAGAGGAAGAATAGGTATGGATAATAACTAGGGAGGGAAGGGTTGGTGAGGTGCAGGGTACTGATTGTAATTTGTTTCTGTTTACTTTTCTGCAGATAGGGGCCTTCATCGGGGCAAGCTTCCTTGTTTTCAAAACAATATAACTCCAGCAATTCATCGAATGTTTTATACTAAGAAACCTTTATTCTATGAAGTTAAATGGGCAACTTGACATTGTGAAAAGAGGTTTCTTCACAGTATTACCAGTCCTCTAAGCTCTTCGCAGAGGAAGAACAGGTATGAATAATAACTAGGGAGAGAAGGGTTGGTGAGGTACAGGGTACTGATTGTAATTTGTTTCTGTTTACTTTTCTGCAGATCGGGGCCTGCTGGAAGACCTGAATCTGTGCCCTTTTTCATTTTCTCCAGTTCCCCTATGCCCTAAGAATCAGTTGTTGATCACACTTTTTTGGGCGACTGTGGGGTTCAGCAGCTTCCGCGGACAGGAACCATTCATGACCAGACAACTTTAAGCCAGACGGCCCAAAGCTGTGGAGAGTGTTTGCAGGCAATGGCCTTGTTATTTGTTCAGAGACTCTCTAGCAGTTCCCACCTAGGGAGCTTGCTGGCAGAGCCTAGCAGGGCATGCAGTGTGCTGACTGGGTACCGGTTCTGGAGCTGTTGGACGGGTCATCTGAGTCTGGTATCTCCCTCTGTTTTCTGGGAGATGTATAGGTGAGGGATACTGCTTTTCTTTTGGAAATCCTGGCCTTCCTTCACTGGTGGAAGCTGTAAAGCAGACTGTACCTACAGCGAGGGTCCAAATTAGTCCTTCATCTTGCTCCTTTCAAAGTCATTGGATGATCTGCCAAGTGAGGGGCTCAGCCCTCTTTTAAAGCCAAATGGGCCCCAGTGATTAATGAACCAATCCTGGGTCCCCACCAACAATCTTCGTTTTAATGCGTGAGGTCATAACCAGAGTGCTTTGCAACAGGAAAGGTAAGGGGTGACAACATGTACTACTAAGTTCCACCCATCATCCTGTCAGTTGTGAATGAAAGTGTCTCTCTGGTTAATTGAGCTCTCTGTGACTCCTGATCAATGCACAGGTTTCCCTTGAAGTTTGTGGCAAGAACAGACTTTCTGACTCCCTCAAATCACATACCTCTTTCCTCTGAAAGGGGTCACCCTGCAGGGAATGCCTACTGTAAACAGTTTTCCCAGACATAACATTCACTGCCGTTCATACAGAGGGGTGGGAGCAAGCTTCAGGTTGACACATTGCATATCAAAAAGATGCTGGGGTTTCCTGTCCTTTGCTAGTTCTGTGAACCGGCCTCTTCACAGGACTGCTTCCATTAACTCTCATCAGTATGCACTGCCACCACACAGAACCTAACAATAGGCAGGGTGAATCCATGGAGCCTGTGATATCTATTAGGCTGGCCAAGGTGTTGCTTTCCCCCTTCCTGAGATGCTTTGATGTATCCATGGCTGTCACTTTCCAGCTCAATGTGACAGGGAGGACTGCACCTGTAGGCTGTATACCCCCCGGAGTACACTTGGCTATGTGTTTGCTGTGCGGCGAGCATATGGAAATGTGTGCAGATTAGCCCTACACATTTTCTGAGGTCAATCTACCATAATTCTATTTCTTACAAAGTTTTTAAAAAGCCCAGGCGGGCGCATACTCCCCATGCGCATGGTCGAATTCCTCACACTGCCTGCCTGGTTTACCTGCTTGTCTATGTGTACTATATTGCACTATATACTGTTTTAGGAAGTACAGGTCTTTACTAGAGCACTAAAACCAAAACAGTGATGGATGAAAGGTTTTGTAAACATCTGAACCCATGGCACTGCTCTGGGCAGCCCTCCAGACCATCGTTCTTTGCCTGCCAAGCCATTACAAAAGGGGAAAATCCATATGCAAATCAGGCTGGGTCCCACCGCAAATGGGGCAGTCCAGCCCGAACTGATTGGTCATATCCCTTCTGCATGAGACCACAAGCATCCCCAAACAAGTTTTTTGCCTTGTTTGCCACATCAGTGAGATCCCACTCGGGGTATCTATAGCCAAGCAAAAGGGTGATGGCTGGAAGGTTTGGAATAAATCTTAACCTCTGGCATTGCTCTGGGCAACCCTCTTGACCATCGTTCTTTGCCTGAAAAACTACTACAAAAGGAAAAAAAAACATATGCAAATCAGGCTTGGTCCAACCCCAGAAGGGGCATTCTTGCCCAAACTCTTTGGTCACATAATAATAATAATTGGGTATTTATAACGTGCTTAATACCCAGAGGTTTCTAAGAGCGGACCCGGGGATCAAACCTGTGTTGCTTTAAGTCATCTTGTTTCCAAGATGTGTTGCGAGCGTGTTGCCCTTGACCTATCCTCCCGAGACAATCAATTCTGCACGAGACCACAAGCATCCCCAAACATGTGTCGGCCTTGTTGGGCCTCATCAGTGAGGAGTAGCTTGGCTCCCTAGGTTCAGCAGGCATGGAATCCACATCTTGGCATATCCGTCGCACTCGGTGTGACTATAGAAAAACAAAAGGGTGATGTCTGGAAGGTTTAGAATAAATCTTAACCTCTGCTAATGCTGTGGGCAACCCTCCAGACCATCGTTCAGAGGGAACCTGGCCTAGCAGTTTGGGCACTGCTGCTCCCATTGGTGGCAGTACCTGACTGATTTACATATGGCTGGACCCCTTTTGCAATGGCGAAGATGGGCTAAAAAACGGTGATGTGGAAGGCTGCCTAGAGCAATGCCAGTGGTGCAGATTAATTTGAAACCTTCCACCCATCACTTTTTGGGGTTTTAGTTTATCTCCTATATGAGAGAGGGTATGCCCAGACGTGGGTCCCTTGGTCACTGTGCTATAGGGAACCAAGCTGAACCTCACTGAGGAGGCCCAACAAGGCTGAAACATGTCTGGTGTTGCGTGTGTTTCTGTGCAGGGGGGACCTGGCCTTGCAGCTAAGGCAGTGCTGCTACCATTGGTGGCAGTACCTGACTGATTTGCATATGGCTGGACCTCTTTTGCAATGGTGCAGATGGGCTAAGAAACGGTGGTGTGGAGGGTTGCCCAGAGCAATGCTATGATTCCCATTAATTCGAAACTTTCCATCAATCACTTTTTGAAAATTCTAGTTTGTCTCCCTATGTGAGAGAGGGTATGTGCCCAGATGTGGGTCCCTTGCTCTCTACGCTTTAGGGAACAAAGCTGCACCTCACTGAGGAGGCCCAACAAGGCTGAAACAGGTCTGGGGTTGCTTGTGTTTCCGTGTAGAGGGGACCTGGCCAAGCAGTTTGGGCAGTGCTGCTCTCATTGGTGGCAGTACCTGACTGATTTGCATACGGCTGGAACTCTTTTGCAATGATGCAGATGGGCTAAAAAACAGTGGTGTGGCAGGCTGCCTAGAGCAATGCCAGTGGTTCAGATTAATTTGAAACCTTCCACCCTACACATTTTGGGGTTTTAGTTTTTCTCCTATATAAGAGAGGGTATGCCCAGACGTGGGTCCCTTGCTCGCTGTGCTATAGGGAACCAAGCTGCACCTCACTGAGGAGGTCCACCAAGGCTGAAACATGTCTGGTGTTGCCTGTGTTTCTGTGCAGGGGGGACCTGGCCTTGCAGTTCAGGCAGTGCTTCTCCCATTGGTGGCAGTACCTGACTGATTTGCATATGGCTTGACCTCTTTTGCAATGGTGCAGATGGGCTAAGAAACGGTGGTGTGGAGGGTTGCCCAGAGCAATGCTATGGTTCCGATTAATTTGAAACCTTACACCCACTTTTTTAAAATGTTAGTTTGTCTCCCTATGTGAGAGAGGGTATGTGCCCAGATGTGGGTCTCTTGCTCGCTGTGCTATAGGGAACTAAGCTGCACCTCACTGAGGAGACCCAACAAGGCTGAAACATATCTGGGGTTGCTTGTGTTTCCATGTAGAGGGGACCTGGCCAAGTATTTCGGGCAGTGCTGCTCCCATTGGTGGCAGTACCTGACTGATTTGCATATGGCTGGACCTCTTTTGCAATGGCACAGCTGGGCTAAAAAACGGTGGTGTGGCAGGTTTTCCAGAGCAATGCGAGTGGGTCAGATTAATTCAAAACCTTCCACCCATCACTTTTTTTGGTTTTAGTTTGTCTCCCTATGTGAGAGATGGTATGCCAGGCATGGGTCCCTTGCTCGATGTGCTATAGGGAACCAAGCTGCACCTCACTGAGGAGACCCAACAAGGCTGAAACATATCTGGGGTTGCTTGTGTTTCCATGCAGAGGGGACTTGGCTTAGCTCTTCAGGCAGTGCTGATCCCATTGTTGGCAGCACCTGACTGATTTGCATATGGCTGAACCCCTTTTGCAATGGCGAAGATGGGCTAAAAAACAGTGGTGTGGAAGGTTTTCCAGAGCAATGCCAGTGGTTCAGATTAGTTCGAAACCTTCATCCCATCGCTTTTTTAGGTTTTAGTTTGTCTATTTATGTCAGAGGGCATATGCCCAGATGTGGGCTCCTTGCTCGGTGCGCTTTAGGGAACCAATCTGCACCTCACTGAGGAGGTCCAACAAGGCTGAAACATGTCTGGGCTTTCTTGTATTTCTGTGCCGAGGGGATCTCGCCTAGCAGTTTGGGCAGTGCTGATCCCATTGGTTTCAGTATCTGACTAATTTTCATATGGCTGGACCTCTTTTGCAATGACGCAGTTGGGCTAAACAACGGTGGTGTGGAAGGTTGTCAAGAGCAATGCCAGTGGTTCAGATTAATTCAAAACCTTCCACCCATCACTTTCTTTGGTTTTGGGTTGCCCGAGGCTAAGATTCCTTCTAAACCTTCCAGTCATCACCTCTTTTGTTCTGCTTTACTAGAGCACCGAGATGGGAAAATGAGACATGCTTAATAAATCAATTTACTTTAATTAAGTCCCAAATTAACGATGCCTAGCTGTGCCTATATTTTAGCCTTCTTTGTAACCAGCTGAGGTGTTATGAAGACATAATGGATTCTGCAGACAAGACATCGATGAACCTCCCTTTTGAGATGCCCAATTGTCTGGAGCCAGCTCTTACCTCTTAATGATGCTATTAGAACCATCATAAGTCTGCACTATCAGACCTCAATAGGTTTAAGCCAATCCTCTATGTCCGGGAATGGGCGGCACATCATGCCGACCTATTACAAGGCAATACCACACAGCATGAACTAAAAGCTACAGTGAGACAGGGGTTATGGAACAAGAGAATCCTGCAGGTGGACTGGGACAGGCTATCATGTCTTGACTAATGGAGGGCAAAGGGGGATTGTGTATACAACTCCAAGCTATTTTCTGTATGGGGGGTTATTGATTTGCTATAAAATGCATACTCTTGTGGATGTAAAAAAAATGTATGTTGCTGTTGGAGAGACACAATTTCACAGGCCTGAACTTTGCTTTGGATTCTGCTTTCCTATCATGGAAATTGTAGAGATGTTTTATTAATTTGTAATCATCAGCACACATTCTATTTGTTTGTGTTATTAGGCTATGCCATACAGCATCAGTGGCTTAAACCATTTCAGTGCCACAATTACAGAAAGTGGGCACATATTTATGAAGGTCACAGCATCAAAGGGATCTTATATTTACTGAAAATGAAGGCGGAATGTCGATTGGGATCCTACATGCATAACACGTTAAAGTCACAGTAGGGTGTCCCTTGTTTGCATTCCTATAAAATGAAGCTGCACAGTGTTACACTTCAAGACCATCATAAGGATTGTAACTGTGACCACACAGGAGCAAAATGATCACATAAGGCTAAATCAAAGGAGGTGGTGGTGGGAGTGCAAACAGAGGTCATACATGATTGCAAAAGTGGTACAGTCAGACTGGGGAAAAGGGGATTATACAATTACTGCGCCCCATTTACTGAGACCCCCAAAAAATGCGGACATGCTTTATTTTTACCCCCTTTTCACCCCATATATATATACACGTGGGGGATGGGTACAGTATATAATGGATGAAGGAGGGCTGCCAGGGGGTCTCCCCACACATATATATAGGGTGAAAATGGGGTCAAAATAAAAAATAAATTCTGCATTTTCGCGGGTAGCAGTAAATGGGGTGCAGTTATCACCTAGATTGGGGGAAAGTGGTAGTTAATGCATAATCCGGACATACAGACCCAAGGTTAAAAAACAGGGGTAGTGGCACACCATGAGCCAGAAGAACAGTGTGTAGGGCAGAAGGCCTGCCCACTGGAGGGGTAGAGCAAGGGTATGGCTAGCATGACCCTGCATCTCCAAGGTAAGAAGTGAGGTTTTGAATACTGCCTTCGCCCCACCAAGAGGAGACATGCTCTGACTGGAAGCGCAGTAAGGTGGCAATAGATTAGATTATGTTGAAAGAACAGGAGGCAAGGTGGAAAAAGCAGAAGGAAATGGGTTCATTGATAATAAAAACTGTGAGAGGCCTGCCCTCGAATACAGCAGTTGAGCTCCATCACAGGGCTTCCTTCTAAAGAGACAAACAACCTAATCTTTATCTTGGCCGCTGTGATGAAGTCACAGGCAAGAGGCAGGGGGATGGGTTTGGGATACTCTGGGAAACAGTGACCGCCACCTGCTGCGTGATGCTGGTTCTGGTACACGGAGGCACCCCAAGGGCCTAACTACATCCCTTACAAAGACTAACCTGGCAGTCAGATCGACGAATCACAAATGTCTCGGAGGTCGAACTCTCCACGTCCAGTGCTCCACCCTCTGGAATATTCTACCTCCCCATCTCTGATTTGAAGATTTCTTCTTGAAATTGTGCAGGTCCTTGAAGACTCATCTGTTTCTAAAAAGCATTTACGTCAGCCTTCGAGCTCCATAAAACAAACACAATCATATAAACATGCACACTTGATAAAATGACATAGTTGGCAGGACAGATGCCTACGAGATGCCTTTATGTTTTCTCCTCTTGTCTCTTTATCTTTTCTACCACCCTTCCCATGCCTTTCCACTTTGAAGCAGATGGTTCCCAGAGTGGTTTAGTGCCTTCCAACACCCAAACAGAAACATAAAAAATACTGTCTCAATAATGTTCCAGGTGAAGATTCAGATTCCTCAGCAATGCTGCACAAGGCCAATTAATAACTCACATACCTAATAGAGTTAATATAGGTATGGTGTAGCCTCTCACCTGCGAAGGATGCCATCATATGCCAGGTGCAGCCTTACATGACTTAGAAAGGCTGTTTAATGCCAATGAATATTTCATATACCTTGTATAGTCACCATTGGTAATGGGAGCATCACCTATGCATGGGCTACAATTATAAGCCAAGTTCAGTAACAAATGCTTCTGTAATGAGATCAAATGCTAGTTAATGCATCATAGTCATTGCACAGCCTCACACATGTGGGTTCTCCCATCACAGTGCAAGTGCAGCCATAAATGCCAAATTAAATGCCATCCACTGCCAGAAAGGCATCATATTCTTGGTATAGTCACCATTTGCGATGTAAGCACTCACACTTACAGATGCTGCCTTCAAGTTCCAAGTGACTCCTCAAATGTCAAACTAAATGCCATCCAATGTAAGGCAATGCCCCAAATAGGTGTAACAGTCCACATATGTAATGTGCAGCTGCACATGGCCTTACGTGAACGTTCACTCTGTGATGAGCGACTGTGGGCTGTGCTTCTCCTCCCTCATTCTCCCCTCTTGTTTCCTCACACCCCCATGATGCTCTCAATCGATCCCATCTTCTCTAACTGCTACTCTATCTCTTATCCTTTCCCTCTCACGAAGTCTGGAGGGAAATGGTTCAAGAGGGTTATCCTGGTCTCCAACCCAGGCCTCCCTATCGCAGATACCCATATCATCGCTTCTTCCAGACAGACTCTCACCGGCATACAATTTGTCGTTCCCTCTTCAGATCTATGGACCCCTATATGGTCTCTGTTCTCTCTCCTTTCTCATCCTCTCCCATAAATGGTGGCATCCAGTGGGAGGTCCTCGTGGCCCCCTTCCACCCTTCCAAGACCATCATCAATGTCTATCAATGTCTATCAAAATGGTATCAAAATGGTATCGTCATGGTCCAAGGCTCCCAGCCAAATCCTGCATCTAATCAATTTCCTCCTTTCTCCTGCCACTCCTTCCAACACCTCTCTGGCCCCTCTGCCACCTCTGACCTCCTCTGCCGCCCCTCTGGCGCCCACCTCCTCCTCTTCTCTGGCCCCTATGCCACCTCTGTCTACTACCTCTGCTCACTATCTGGCCCTTCTACTGCCTTGGCTCGGCATGCCTAACCCCTGCACCTCACCCTGGAAGTATATAAAATGTGGCAGCCTGCTCCAATTAGCTACTCTCAACTCTTGATCTGCTGTCAAACATTCCTCTGACATCTGCCATCTCGTAGAATACCTTGACCTTGAAGTCCTCGCTCTCACTGAAACATGGTTCACCACCAGCTCTGTCACACGTTTTGACACTCTCCTCCCTGAGGGCATCAAGATCCTCTGTGATCCCAGAACCAACTGGCCCAGAGGTGGAGTGGCCCTGATCTTTCTGGATTGGATCCCTGCCTCTGTCATTCCTACACAGGCCTACTCTTCCTTTGAATGCCTAGTCTGCAGGCTTTCTATCTCTCCTGGCATCTCTCTGACTGTGGCCACCATCTTTAGGCCACCTGCCAGGTCACCCTGTTCCTCTCAGAATGGGCTTATCTCTCTTTTTCTCTCCTTGCCTCGACCTCTCAACTTCTCTTCCTCAGAGATCTCAACATCAACCTGGATGCTTCTAATCCCTCCTCTGGGCTCTTAAGCAACCTATGCGACTATCTACCTTTCCATGCTACCCTCTAGGCCGACACACTCTGCTGGTCACACCTTGGATGTTCTCATCACCTCAGAAATCCCCCTCTCTAACCCTCTCACCACTCCTTTCTCTTGGACTGATCACTGTCTGCTCTCCTCTCACCTGAAACTTCTTGCCCCTCAAGCAAAGCCTACTCCATCACTGCCACCTTCCTTCTCGGTCATTCGGCCCATGAAGCGAGTGTCAGTGGACACCTTTGCCTCTTCTTTCTCTGCTCCTCCTACTCCTGCGGCTGGCTCTCACCCTGACACAGCCCTCTCTAACCTGCATCTTTCTATCTCGAACACTCTGGACATCCTTGCCCCTGTCATGACAATCCGTTTCAAGCCTACCTCCAAGTGCAACTCTTGATACAACTGCAACCTCACTGCCCTGAAACGCAAGTGTAGGGTGGCTGAATCGAAGTGGAGGGCTTTGGGCACATCCTCTGAAAAACTGGCCTGCCGCCTGCTCCAAAGGCAATACACACTCCATCTCCTCTCCAAGAAAAGGGTCCATATCCAAGCCTGCATCTCTGCAGCCTCTAACAACACAGCCAAACTCTTTTTAAATCTGCAACGAGCTGACCAATCCTACTGCAGTCTCCACCTCTCCTGTTCCCTCCCAGGACCTCTGTATGGCTATGGCCTCTCATTTCACCACTAAAACTCAGGATAATCTGTCCTCGCTTTCCTCTTCCTCTCCCTCTATCTCTCTCAGACCTCCTTTGGCCGCCTCTCCCTCTCCTCTTCTTTTTCTTCCTTCTCTTTGACAATACTTGATGATGTCTCTAGACAAGTCTGATCTATGAAAGTATCATCCAAACAGGTGATCCCCTGCTCCTTCAGAACCATCAAGGACCACATTGCCACCCTTGCTCCAGCCTTGACTAATTTCTGCAGTCACTCTTTCGCCACTCTTTTCCCTCTCTCTCCTCAAACACTCTCTTGTGCACCCTCTCCTAAAAATGCCTTCTGCCGATCCTACATGTCAGGTAAACTATCACCCAATTTCATATCACTCCTTTCGTGGGCAAACTCCGGGAGAAGCTGGCCATTTCCCAACTTACCCTCCACACTGAATCCATTGGCTGCCTCTATGACCATCAGCCTGGCTTCAGCGTAACCAGAGAAATGGAAACCGCTCCTCTGAACACCTGGGAAGATTTGCTTTCCAACCCAGACTCCAGCTCTCTCTCTGTCCTCATCCCCCTTGACCTCCCCTATGCTTTCAACACGGTCAATCACGCCAGCCTGATCAACCGACTCCGTGTGAAACTGATCATCAAGGATCAGGCCCTGGCGTGGCTGACCTCCTTCCTCCTGGACCATCCATCCCAGGTTCAATTGTTTTTTTTTCTCTCCACTACCTCTCTCTCCATATGTGGATGTGTTCTTCAGGGCTCTATCCTCTCACCCTGGCTCTTCAATGTCTATCAGGCCCCTTGGCCCCCCTGATCTCTACCTTCTCGTATAACTTTCAGTGTTATGCGGATGACTCTCAGCTCTCTTTCAGACTTCCCTCAGCCTCCTTTCCTCCCTTGCTCATTCCTGACTGTCTATCCGTGATTTAGGATTGGTGCTCGTCCAACTATCTTTGCCTTAATGCCAGTAAGACAGCGATCCTTCTCATTGGGACCCCTGCTGCTGCTTTCCCTCTCTCACTCTGGTCGCCCTCCCTGGGCCCTCTACCCTCACCTTCCTGCGAGGCAAAACACCTTGGTGTCATCTTCAACACCACTCACTCCTTCTCTCCTCACATCACAGACCTGGTCAAAAAGATGCACTACCAGCTGCACCTCCTCAGAGGTATTCTACCTTTTCTCATTTTCCCCCAGAAGCTCACTGCCTCCAGAGCCCAGGTTCTCTCCAGGCTGGACTACTGGACAGCCTCTTCACCCCCTGCAACTAAACCTGAACAGGATTGCAAGACTTATCCTTGACCTCAAGCCCAGGGACTGCATCTCTCCAGCCTTGAAATCTCTCCACTGGTGGCTGCAAGGATCTAGTTCAAGACCCTCTGCATCATCCACAAGGCTTTCTGGGGCCGGGCCCTATACTACATCCAACCCTCTATCTCGGAATACCTTCCTCCAAGAGCCCTACTCAGCTACCTCCAACTTTCTGAGGGTCAGACACTTCTCCATGCAGAGAGTGGGGGGTATATCTCTCTCCTCTGCAGGTGTCTCCCTCTGGAATGGCTCCCCTGCCCCTCTCAGACTTGAGGCAGATCACCTGAAGTTCTGGAAACAGCTCAAGACCCTCCTTTTCTCCTCTGCCTTCTCTCTCTCGCTCCCTTGCTAACTTACCTGTCTGCTGCACCAACTGGCTGCTTGGTTCCCTCAGAGTCTCACTGGATACCAGGCTCTTCCACATCCAGTCTTCCATTGCACTGCCTCCTGGCCTATCTCACACTTTGTGGCGGTAACTGTAACCACTACAACCCCCCTGCCTCCTTACACTTACTCAGAGCTACATTGTCCTGGCTGCACTCATCACAGCCATGCTGCCCTGATCACACTTCCCCCTTTCCTCTCCCTTGCACTTCCCTCTCTCCTTTGCCCTGCACTTCTCGTTGTTGCACTTGCACATTCCGAATGATACAAGGTGTAGTAGGATTGTTGTCTTGTTCTCCCTTTGTCTTCCCTCCCTTGTCTTGTTGTGCCTAGAACACTTGTGTACAGGCGCGTTATAAGTGCCATATCATATCATATGTTCCCGCCCACACCCCAGCACATCACAAACCACACGCCCTGTATGCGGCTCCTACTTCTTCAGGCCTCTATGTCAACATCCCCACAGCTCCTTCTTGTGATCTTCTCTTTTGGGAGACCTGACTCTGCAAACACATGCTGCCAGTGGCAACTTTCCTAGGGTAGAGTGGAACAGCTTCTCTTCCGGACCCATTCCTCTTCCAGCTCACACTGTCTGAAACTTGCTGATGTGGAGAGGGTGGCAGGAGGAACCCCATGTCTCTCCCCTAGCCCTTCATTAGACATTAGGGAGGTAATGAAGGGGCCAGGGTGGGACAAGGGGTGGGAACAACCAAAAGTAAACACAACTCTCAAGGAGTCAATTGTACTTTAATTGTATGGCCTGCCCCTGTGATTCCTTGCCCAGGGTTCTCAAGGAGGGGTATAGTGGTTGCTAGGTACTGTAGCTGGTACCACTGGTAGCACCCAACAGACATCTCTTTGGTGTGCTCTAACCCAGAGAACAGTGCCATTGTGAATGCTACTTATTACGGGCATTCCAGCATGTGGAGCAGGTTCTAATACTCACTGATGTGTGCATGGTTGCCATTAGCCAATTGCTTATTGAAGGCAATGTTTCATGAAGCACATGAATTCATGGGCCTTATCAAGGGGTGGGCGAAATGTCCACACGCAGAGCAAAAAGTGCAAAATCTGCACTGGAATCTGCTTCTGCCGGTTTCGCAAAATCAGTATTACATGCAGAGCGTGGTGTTTCCTTTCAATGTTGCTTTCGTGTAGCAAGACGAAAAACCTTGCACAGGTCTTTTTTTATGATCCATACTGGGTCCACGGAGCGACATGCGAAACTTTGTGCAGGCCTTTTTCGATCTGTGCTAGTTTCGCGCACCAACACGTTAAACTTTGTGCGGTTTTTCCTGAACCGTTTTAGTTTTGCTCAGTGACCCAAGATACTTTGTGCGTTTTTTTTATTTGTGCTATGTTTGTGCAGCAAGACAGGAAACTTTAAGCCGGTCCTTTTCGATGCGTGCTAGTTTTGCACAGCAACACGAGAAACTTTGTGCAGTTCTTTTCCGAGCCTTGTTAGTTTTCATGCAGCGACACGAGAAAATGTGCATCATTTTCCCAGATCCATGTTAGTTTCGTGCAGCGACATGAGAAACTTTGCACAGGCCTTTTTCCGATCCGAGTTTCACGCTGCAGCTTGAGAAACTTTGCATGTTTTTTTCTGATCTGCGCTAGGTTCACCCACAGTGCCCTTTTCGATTCATGCTAGGTTCGCGCAGTGGCATGAGAAACGTCACACAGCTCTTTTCGATTTGTGTTGGGTTCATGCAGTGGAAAGAGAAACTTTGCACCGCTCTCTTCGATGCACAGGGGTGGCGGATTTTGTGAAGCGGATAGAAATCAGACATATTTTGCTTCCGTGGCTGTTGGACCAGAATCTGACAATTTCACCCAGCCCAGTAGCCACCCATTCATGGGTGACACCTATTCTCAGCCTGCCTCGGTTTTGGCTGTGGGGCCTCGATGGCTTCCAGGCATGTGCTGATGTTGCCATATGTCTCAACTCTGGTTTGTGGCACAGGATCATGTAGGCATAACCCTTTCTCATTGCCACTGGGCTGCTCCTTCAGTTGCTCCTCTTTGTTGGTTCGGGTCCACATCACAGGGGCCATAACATCTGATTGCGATCCAAGTCCCAAGGATACTGAATTTCTGTCTCCAACAATGTGCTGGCTTGCTATCAATAGAGGATATCCGGTGGCTGCAGGAGCGACAAGTATTGATGAGACACATGGTTGAGAGTTGGTGGTGGTGGGCACCAGTGCTGTAGGTTTAAGGGGGTGATAAGTGCACCACAAACCGTTAGCATCTCCATAGTGTCGAAACTCTTGCAATGCATGGATGTTATCGGGCATGTGTTGGAACAGCTTGATGTGGTGGTTCCATCATCTGTGGTGGAGGCTGTGTTCATAGCTACCGCATTTGCAGCAATGCGTAGAGCAGCTGTGGTATTGGATGGATCAGCTCCTTTTGCAGTTGGAACAGCTCTGTAGTTAGATGGAACAGTTCTGGTGGCAGGTGGATCAGATATAGTGATCGCTGGAGTAGTACACCTTGCAGCGGCACTTCCATCACCTGACCTGTTCTGCTCACCGGCACCTCTTCCCTTATATGTGGCGAGATGTGAACATGGTTGTTGCATAATTTATTAAACACCTTAATAATACCTTAACAGCTGCATCCACACTCCCGCAACTCGCCACCTATCCTGAGCCTGCGCAATCTGCTCTCTGCTGTTTCCTCCCCTGGTTGCCTGTAGATCCCTTACTGCTAAATTGCCCGCCCTCCCCCATTGTTATCTCCCTACGATTGATCCCTTGCAATCTGCATACCTCGCAGTGTACTTTCTCCTTTGACTTGTAAAGCACTCTGTTGCTTCCCAAAACTAGGTCTGTGCTCAATAAATACCCTAATAATACTAATAATAATAATACTAATAATACATTATGTTCTGATTTTACAAGGTGCAACCCTGTTGCAATGAAGCCTCAGTGCTCCTGGCAAGATGGTAAAAGAACAACAATGAAAACAGAGCCTTACCACCCCTCGAGGAGAAGCCACTACACTGCAACATGCGATGGAGAATCTAATTATTCGCAGCCCTTGGTACATACGCTTTTATTCACTAATCATGAGTCTTCTTCATAGTTCTGATTGTTTTTTTTAAATTTTTTTTTTATTTGATATGGATAATAAAATCATCCTTTCAAATATACAGATAAATAATACAAAACATTTAACCGTTTTTCAATACAATTTAGCAACGTTTCATTTAAAAGCAAAGCAATGCGAAGGTTAAATAGAGAAATACAGAAATCAGAAATAAATGACTAACCTACATATTCTCCCAAATGGGAATCATTCGATCTCGGGAAAATCGAATCGAGAAAGCGAATGATTGCCACACGCATGTCCAGGTTCGGGAAAATAGTTCTGATTGTTTACACTGAAAGGTTGAGAACACTCATGATCCCCGTCGCAATGATCAAGGAAGAGGACGTTCAGATTGTGATTGTCTTCTGAGGGCTTGTTTTCCTTTCCGCATTGTTGGTACATTTCTGTTGAAAATAGATGAAGATTGATGTGAAGGATAAAACATGACATCAGAAACCACAACTTCAATAGTTCACTAAAGAAAACACAGGAAATACCCAGAAAGGTGTAACACATAGAACACATCCATCTTTAATAAAACAATAATCGTCCTCATATTCGCCCTTTCAGAGTATCCAAATAGTTTCAGCCACAGGCTGCCTATTAAAATAGAAGAGATGGTCAGACATAGAACAGCAAAGTTAGCATTCACAAAAATGCCAGAATCCATGTGAGGGTTACTGGTGTGTTGACTGTATGCATGTTATCTATACATGTAGCATGAGGAATAATGCCCAAGAACGCAACTTGCCATTCTGGCCACAGGTTAGATGTTTAGAGCTGTTCCGGGTTGCCCATTAGGATGTACATTTGAATTGTGATGTGTAAAAAAGTATTACACTTTCTTGTTGAACTGCAAATGTTATGCACATTAAGAATAAAAAATAATCTCCATGCACTTTCAGAAAAATGATTAGAAACACGTAACCTTGTCACACAGACGTTTAGGGGAGTCTAGGTCTTGAAAGCACAGTAGTTCAATTCTATGGGCAGGATGTCAAGTTGTCCAAAGCCAGTTGTGAAGGAATCGGCCAGATTTGGATTTAAATCTCACATCAGTTTGCATTCTGTCCTGCATTTATAACATTTCCAGGAGTGCAAAATGACTTGCTAACAATGGCAAGACTTGCAGAACGTTATTTTATAGCTCTTTCTCTGCATATTTGTTCCAAACAGTGTGAATAAGTGATTGGGTCGGGAAAGGGGGTGGTGATGTGTCAGTCATATTGCTTGACTGCTAACCTTTGTACCAAAGAAGGCAACCATTTTGAAAAAGTGTGAGCTAACTGTTTTATGAAAACAAATACCTAATTATATATGGAGGTTCTATAACAGGTACCTAGTCAGCAAGCAATAGTGATGTGCAAAAAAGGTAAAATACCAATAGAGAACAACAGGGAGAGCTGAGACCAATTGAACGGGTTTATCTCGGGCCAGGTTCACATATACATAGATATCCAGAGAAATGTGGGGACGCTGCATGCATATGTTCAAATTGTGGCAGGGTTCTTTCTGCCTTTTTTCTCTACCCAGTTGATAAGATGAGTACCATTCATTGCAGTAGAACATATGCTTTTAGTTTGGTCTATTGGGCGCTGCTTGCACCCCCTATAAGCCAACATTACTGCATTAGACTAAAGATAGGGAGAAAAGGCATATGAGGAGCGATATGCAACTTGGAGGTGTTGTTTGGTAAATATTTCACCACCGATTGACTGCACATGGCCATGCTAATCCCTATGATCACTCCCACCCAGATCCTGGTACTCCCCACCCAAAACACTGCCTCATGGGAATTCTGTAAACTTGCTTTAATGAAGCCTTTCTATGAAACTTTGCACACAAAGTGCCTGCTACTGTATTTCCTCAAAGCTGTCTTCTGCAATTTAATGGCTTATTTTGAGCTGTAAACATGCCACTGGTGTTACAAAAATGTCTTAACCAGGTCTGCCTTTAGCCACTGGATTTATAAGCACTATGCTATTCTTCACTGAAGTCCTGTTGAAAACAAGCATTGACAAAGCCAATAGGTTTGGTTTGTGTATGAGTATTAGGCATTTTTCAGGAACTGCTTTTAGATGCCCAGGTACTCGTACCATGCTCCACCTGCTCCCATCAACAGCCATTTACTACCATACAGCAGTGCCTGGCAAATGTTTTCATTGGTCGGCTGAGCAGAGAAGCAAAAGAGTCTGTCTTGACTGACCTCTATTCTTCATTGGTTCTCAAAACTGATTTCTGTATAGCATTCAGTTGACTTAAATCCGTAGATATCTGAAGTTCCAGTCTACCACGACATTTGACAACCCTGGAAGATACGATGCATGAACTGATATGTTCCTCTGTAGGTGGCATTGACAGAAACCCTTCACTTATTCTGCTAATAGCTTAGGTCAAGTTCTGTGTAATTATTGACATATTTCACTGCTGAGATATTGTTAATCTTCTAAAGGATGCATCGCTGTACCCTGACTCTCACCAAGATATTGATAATCAGGAATACACTAAAAGTTCCATGTGTACAGCCCCTGAGCATCTTGCCTACTGGGATGTCGGCCCCCGCACTCCCCCCTCATATTGACTTGCATTTGTTCAACTCTATGGTCAGTTCTCAGATACCTCAAACTATGGTTCTTCAATTCAATGGTCCTATCACCACCAGCCCTTGAGCCTCACTCCTAGCGTGAGTGCTACCATCCGTGTATCTGACAACCCATTCCTTGGATGATTGGTATGTACACTTTGCAAGCCAGTGCACTGCAGTGGCTGCAGGAAAAATGCCTGGATCGATGAGGATAACAGAGCCAGCAGCCAGGGCAACTAATGTGTGTAAATCGATGCTCTATCTCCCTGATGATTGCATGTACCTTCCGAATTGTGAATTTCAGATACCCTGGCTCCATGTATATCAGCAACCCTAATAATTCCATTTGGTGACCGGCAGATAACTCTAATTACACGTGTTTCTTCTAGTAATGGAGATGTGATTTGCACCAGTATTTGCCAGAGCCCCAACAACCCCACTAGTTGCCCATCACGATCACAAATGGAAATATAAGCTGAGAAAGGTGCATTAGTCTGTTAACAAACCAATACGAGCCATGTAGTTCTCATTAAGAGAAGAATAGAAAGTGTGACACAAGTAGGGTAGCAGGTAGTGCACTTATTATACACACAGCTGGGGAATAATGAAATGGCAGCACAAACACAAAGTACAGGTAAAAGACATAAAAGACGTAAAAGACATAAAGAAGCACATGAAAAATACTTTCACACAACAAGAAGAACACTTGCATGTAGACATGAAGAATATTTGCACGTAGACATGAAGAACACATATATGAAGACACAAAGAACATTAACATGCAAGAGACGAAGGACACAACATGGTGGAAAGTGAACTGAATTACTGCCATTTTAGACTAAATCCAACAAGTCCTCAATTTTGAAATACTGCAGCCTGACACAGAATTGCTTCATACAATGTTTTCAGGCCTCACAGAGCTCAGACAATAGCCCCCAGCAACCAAGGTCAGTGCGCCGAAGGGAGTTCAACATAGCAAGCTGAAAACACACCAGATAACGTTTCCCAGACAACACAGCACAAGTGCTAAAGTTAGTTGGTTTTATTTGGTAGCAGTGAGAAATACACATGTCTTTGAATGTCACAGTGCATGTGGCTACCGTGCCAACTGATCACATAACTAATGAATATACAGTGCCCCAAGTGGACACTGCAAGAAAGCACATGCATGTTGAAACGACAAAAAATCCAATAAATATATGACATTAGGTCCCGAACAGTGGTCCTCTACCATGTGACTGAAACAAAGGTCATTTATGACAGAGCCAATTAGATAGCACACCTGCCCTTTATTTGGCACATTCAGACACAGAGGCAGCACGACAAGGCCACAAACAAGACTGACAGTGAAAACCCAGGCCTGGGAACGAGTGGGGAGTATCTTCTTTAAACTAGATTATAGTGTTACACCCATCCCTCCTTCCTCACCACGTAACTTGGCATAACTTGAAGGTGGTCAAAGCCGATGACCTAAGACCTAAGACCTGTCCAATCACCTTATGCTTCTCTTATCGACTAGCCTAGTATAACGCCAACCAATGAGATGTTAAGTAGAATTGTATCATTGTAGAAGGTTGAATTTAGGAGGAGCCACAAAGTTATAGAAGAGTCAATTAAAATGAGGTTCGCCTATAGATAGCCACATATGCTACACTCCAACATCCAATCTAAAACTAGAATAGAAGATTTATGACAAGTGTTTAATAAAAAGTTGCTTTTCCCATTGACATTTTGAGATTGTTTTTCATACACTCTCCCAGCAGTCGTTTGTTTTTTGAGAAAGCTGGGTTTTCTCGTGCAGCTGGAGTTGCTCTGATCTTTGAGTTTTTACTTTTGTTGGTACATTTTGGGCCTATCTTAACATTTGGAGGAACTGCTGAGATATCCAGTGTCTGACGGAGTGTCAAGGACTCCTTGTGTTGGCTTCCTCGGACAGCAGAGTCCACCTGCAGTGAGCGGTTTGAGTGCGCACCTAAGATAGTGTCCTCAGGAATTTTGACGCATTAGTGACAGAAGGCTAATTAATTACAAATAAGTTATTCCTAATACTGAATCCCTAGTGTAAGCTTGTTAGCCCTATATGTGAAGAATCTCGTATCCAGATGTTGCCGGGCCTAGTTGGTGCTGGTGTGCCGACTACAAAGGGATGTCGAGATCCTGACCCTATCCTCTCTAAACCACTTTCCTAATGTCTAAAAGTAAGTGCACACACGAGGGGGGTCGGTGTCTGTATTTAATGTTACCGCCTCCAAAGCGTGTGTCAAGAGAGACAAGTGGAGCTATCATCAGTCTCAGAGTGCTTCTGAAACCTACTGGGCAGAGTTTAAGTTAATCCGCCTCCTAAAGGGGTAAGAATCTTCTCACCTCTCCATGCCAAGTCTCTAGGTCATGCCTGCTAGATGCTGAGAGTGTCTTGAACTCAGCTGTATGTTCTCTGCAGGAATCTGTAATGAGATGTGAGACAGATACTAGAGACTCATCCTATTGACCAGTTTTCAAAAATAGGGGCTATGTGTAACCAGTCTATCTAATTACCTGTCGTTACTACTTGATTCTGTTGCAAGGTGAAGGTGCTCAGTCCCTTCTTTGCTCTTTGAGGTAGTCTTCCTGTAATAAAAACAGGAATCTATTAGTAGTGATGTGTTTTATTTTAGTCTGAGCATTATCTTTCTGCTCGAAACTCAACTATTAGTCATTGGACTCTCCGTTGTACCCAGGCCGTTATTATCATGCACCTTAATTGTATGGATAAATAAGTGCATTTCTGGTAACGCCAGGGAGCCATACCCTATTTTCTGCGCTTGTTTTAACTCTCCAGTACTTCCCATAGTCAAAAGAATGGTCCTATAGTTATATCTCTACTCCAACACACATCTATACACAGGCTGCACTGAGACAGTCCATGAAGACTCTTGTACAGAGTCTTTATGCGAGCAGCCAAGCACGTAAATACGGGCGCTTACCTTGATTACTTTTTCATCGCTGCCTCTTGTGCCGTGGTCCGGTTTAGCGCCATCTTGGCTTGCTGTTTATTTTTGTGGTCAGGTAGGGCTCACGTGATCAGGTAGAGTTTGTGGGTGGACTACAAATGCATCCCATATAGTGCTGGGAAATGTAGTTGAAAACCGGATCTATATTATCAGATGCCGTCTTGGCTTGCTGTTTGTTACTATAGTTACGTCTCGCTCACGTGATAGAATGCGCGTCGGACTACAAATATATCCCAGACAGTGCTGGGAAGTGTAGTTGGTGACTCACTCTATGCTGTACAACCACTTGCGTGACCCTGTGTGCAGTACAAGGCAATTCCAAGTAATGCTAGGATTTGTAGTGCATCCTCGTTTTCTTGTGCCATGTTTCCGTGGTACATCTACTGTCTCATGTTTTATCCTATGTGTTACTAAGGAATATAGGCCATGTCATAATAGCTGACAGATGGTCATTTTTTGAGAAATTGGAGTATATTTAGATTCCTGAAATAGGCTGCGCGTACGCGTTTTCCTTGACGTGTTTTCATAGATGGTATTGGGAGTGGTAACCAAGTCTGTGCTATATGAGATTCTTCACATATAGGGCTAACAAGCTTATACTAGGGATTCAGTACTAGGAATAACTTATTTGTAATTAATTAGCCTTCTGTCACTACTGTGTTAAAATACTGAGGTATAGACGGGAGGCGGGTGCCTTTTGACTCCATTTTGTAGTTAATTTGGTGTTCTCAGGAAGTCAGTTTCAGCGATAGAGGAGGCTCGACACTGGCCAATCTCGGGAATCGTAAGAGTGTTATGTTATGTTAGTGGGAATTTGTATAGCACCTTTCACCATTGGTACACTCTCAACGCACTGTAAATGGAACGCTCTGGGGGACCGGAGTCCAGGTCAGTGGAGATAGTCAGAGCAGTAAATAGTGCATGTGTGAACTCTGTATGTGTGCAGCTAAATCGAATTGCTTGTGGTAGATTGCTGCATTCTAATGCTAGAAGTGGGCTCCAGGTTATGTGATACAGGTAGTATGTGTGCAGCTAGGCCGAATAGTCATGGGGGTAGCTGCATTCGAGTGGTGGTGGTGCTGGTACGTGAGATTATATGTGCAGCTAAGCCACATTTATCGTGGGGCTAGCTGTAATCTAAGGGTTGTTGCAGTGTGCAAGGTAGTATATAATTATGTGTGCAGCTAGACCGAATTGATCCTGGGAGATAACTGCATTCTAGTGTTGTAGGTACTGGGCAGAGAGTCAGGGAAGTGGGAGATATGTGCGGGTATCCTTGAGGTTGGAAGAGGCCTCCATCTCCCTGATTGCCTTCCTGTGCCTACCAAATTAATCATGCTCACCTTTATAGGCATCTGGAGCAACAGGAACCTCTAGGTCTAGTATGAACTCAGCTCTATCTGCAATCCACTCAAACAGGCGAAATGCAGTTTTAGGCTAACTTGCACAATTATGCGAAATGCAATGTTAGGCTACCCTACTCACTCAGGTGAAATGCAGTTAAGGCTGACTTGCAAAGTCATGCAGGATGCAACATGTGGGTACCCTACTCAATCAGGCGAAATGCAGTTCTAGGATGTCTAGTACAGTTAGGCAAGATGCAAAATTAGGCCAGCCTGCTCGATCAGGTGATTTGCAGTTCTAGGCCAAATGGCACGATCAGGCAACATGAAATAATAGGCTAATTAGAACGATCAGGCGAAATACAATATTAGGCCATCTCGCACAGTCAGGCAAAGTACAAACAACCAGTGTCACAGAACAGTCGGAGAATGAACCAAGATTCGAGACATGCAGTAGTGGAAAAATGCACCTAGATTTGAAACACAAAGCAGTGGGAGAATGCACCAAGATGTGAAGACACAGCAGTGTGAGTATATCTGTGCATGAAAACACCTGTGAGGGAAGGTGTTGTATTGTTGTGTTGTTTGTTGTTTAAGTTGAAAAGGGTACTGAAGAAAGAGAGTAACAGTTACTTCTGACAGTAGTTGGGGAAGGCCGCACGTCAGGGCATAAAAAAGTCCCTCTTCCCTACGGGGGCAATAAGAAAATAAAGAGCTATACCCTGTGTAAAAGGAAGACAGCTGCATAGAATATATTTTATTGTTGTTGATTGTGTTGATGGTATTTTTTATATGATGGGACATTAGAGGAGTTTTTGACCGTATGGTACAACTGGCCGAATTTGGCAGGTATCATTTGGTCGTTTTGAAATGACCAATTTGGGTAATCATTACCAAACATGGGTAGCTGGGTTTGCGGGGGTGGCGGGTATGTCCCCAGCTCCCCATGTTTAGCAGTGATTGGCTTTGGGGGTTGCAGGGGTGTCCCCCGCTTCCGGAGGTCTGGAAGGGGGGGACCAAAAAAAAAAGAGAAAAGCGGACCCTGCAGTGTCTGATCCGACCCACGTAGGAGGGATGGATCCAATGCCGCAAGGTAGCAACATGCACGGACAGCAAAAAGGTAAGTAGGGGGTGGGTGTGGTTATGTGTGAGGGTGGGTGACGGCTTTTAATTAGGGCAGTTTTGGCCACGGCCAAAACATATACATCAGTTTTTTGTGTGCTGGTAGAGTAGTAGTTAGGATTATTGTAGGTAAGTATTGAGTAGATTGAGATTGTGTATTGTTGGTATGTCCTAGGAGGGAAATTGTATTGAAATTGTGGGGAATTGTGTGCAAGGGGGGCAAGAAAAGGGAAAGAATGACGGGAGTGTTTTGAAACAGCGATTGTTGAAATTGTTGGTTAATTCAATTTTTATTGTTATAATGGTAGACACCCCCATTGTTCATTTGTGCAAGTGGCTTCCCCAATATAAACATTATTTGGGAAAATACCACGTACAGTGGGTCTGTAACGCTCACCTGGACTCCTCGGGAGCGTAATATCCCTTCAACCCATCTGTCACCTTGAAGCCTTTAGGATTCTTTTTCTGTCAAGAAGGACAGATTACAACAATGGAGATGCTGTAAATACTGTAAAATGGGGGTAACTGCTAGATGACATGTGTATCAATACCTAGAATTTTACTCCCCTCTAACTATAGTGCTAAACACCCTTCTCATCTTTGTTTTGTAATTGTGGAGCTCTCCATCCTGCTTTCAACAGGGGCGCATTGAGATGGTGACATTGCCAAAACTTGGTATGCTGAAGAACTCGGTAATTCTTTGAGGGAGAGAGTCTTTTTTTTTTTTTAAATTTCACTTTTATTGGTTTTCGAAAGCTTTACAATCACATAAATGCAGTTTACATCTCTTGTTTACAAAGAAAGCGAGCATGTAAGTAGAGTTACAATCTCTTATTTCGCATAAACCGAACCTTTGTTTCTAATTATATCCCACCCCTCAACTCCCACCCCCCGCACATGATATCAGACCTGGAACTAAAGAGAGCGTTAAACAAAACCATTAAACCGCCATTTTAGTCATGGCATTGGGCATAGAAGTCATGTATTGATTCAGCTGACACGCACTCGAGTCATTTCAGGCACTAAACCATAATAACCTTAGGTAAAGCGTAATTCAGGCACGTTTCACGAAGCATATGCGGAGCGAAACTCCAACCAGGTGTTCTCTACAGTCGCACGGTCCCCGTGCAATGCTGCAGTCAAGCATTCCATTCTGTATATGCTCAATGCGACTGCTCGCCATTCACTCTTGCTGGGGAGCGTGGGCCTTTTCCATGTCATGGTAAGGCATGCTCGAGCAGCCATCAGTAGGCCCTGCACCATTTTGCACGCCACCACCATCCTATCCCCAGTTTCAGTTAAGGAAAACAAAACGAGTAGTGGGTGCTTCTCTCTTTCCTCTCCGTCAAGGTCCCTGATCCAGCTAAGGACTTCTGACCAGTAGATCTGGACATGTGCGCATCCCCACCACATATGCCAGTAATCGGCCCGCCTCCCACATCCCCTCCAACAATTCGGGCTTACTCCCTGGTACATTTTGGCCATCCGGGCAGGGTCGTATTGCCACCTGTATAGTAGTTTGATAGCATGTAATTTGTATTGACACGATAGGGATGATTTCGCCGTTCGTCTGCACATTTGTAACCATAGTTTTGGGGAGATTTGCCTGCCCATATCCCCTTCCCATTTGCCCTTGAGTGTCAAGGAGGGTTTAATATCAATTTCAATGAGTGCAAGGTACATAGCACTGATCAGGCCTTTGGAGCTTGTGCATGAATCAAGGATCTTTTCAAACGGTGTGAGGTCTCTCTGTAACTGTTGTTCCATATTGATCTAGTCATTACCCCCTTGAGTCTAAGATACAGGAAGACCGAGAGGTTACCTATGCCTAGGGCTTCCTGCAACTCCTGAATGGTAATGAAGGAGTCATTTCGGCGCAATTGGCCTGCCCTTTCTAGCCCCGCCTGGTACCATGTTTCAAAACTTCCTGGCTCGGGAATTGCGTCGCAGATCCCAGGTGACCAGAGATGCCCCAGTGGGGCGGGCCATGTTATGACACCCACCATTTTCCTCCCTGGTTTCCATAGTGACCATATCGTGCCTATGATGGGGTGAGATTTGACAGTATTACGTAGTTGTGGTCCGGGCACCCATAGCCATTCACACATGAGGAAGGGACAAAGGTGATAATTATCAAGTGCTATCCATTGGGGCTCAGACTGCTGCCTGAAATGTGGGACAAGGACTCTAAGCTGAGTGGCTCTATAATATGTCTCAATGTCTGGAAGACCCACCCCAGCGTTATCTTTTCTGAGTTGAAGGAGGGATCTCGGGATTCTTGGCTTCTGGCCGTGCCATAGAAAGTTTAATATCAATTTCCTCGTATCTGTAAAGTATTCTGGGGGCATTTTAATAGGGAGCATTTGAAAGAGATATAGTATCTTAGGGAGCAGGACCATTTTTATAGCATTTAAACGCCCTAGCCATGAAATGGTAAGTTTGGACCACCTTTGGACATCTTTCTGAAGAGCAAGGGACATTGGGGGAAAGTTGGCCTCATATAAGGATCCAAGGTCACGGGTGACATTAAAGCCCAGGTATCGGAGCGTAGTGAGGCTGACTTTTACTCCCAAAGGGGCGAAGCGCTTGGCATCCGAGTCTCTGCGTTTATCTATTGGAAGGAGGACAGATTTCCCTGTATTGATTTTCAGTCCCGCAAGCTCTCCATATTCCTCAATAATACTAAATGCTGCCGGGATCGAGTCTAAGGGGTCAGTCACATGTAGCAAAATATCATCAGGGTATAGGCCCAATTTATATTCCCGGTCGCCCACTGTGATACCCCTAACTCTGGTGTCATTTCTCAGCTTTTGTGCCAGTGGCTCCAGAGACATCACAAATAGGATTGCTGACAGTGGGCAACCTTGCCTTGTGCCTCTCTCAAGGGGAAACAAACGAGAGTATCCCCCGTTCACCGCCACTGACGTCATGGGGGAGCTATAGAGTGCTTTAATGGCACGGGAGAGCTGTGGTCCTAGCCCATATGAACTCAGTACCCTCTCCAGGAATTCCCATGAGACCCGATCAAAGGCCTTCTCGGCATCGAGAGACAGAAGGGACGGGTCTCCTTCCATCTCCTGCGCTTCATGGATTAAATGCAGCGTTTTCCTCATCGTATCCGCGCCTTGTCTGCCAAGGACGAATCCAACTTGGTCGGAATTTATCAATCTAGGGAGGAATGTTTCTAAACGGGCCGCAATCACTCTAGCGTATATCTTCGCATCGATGTTAAGTAAGGAGATGGGGCGGTATGAGCTACAGTGCCTGGGGTCACGGCCTTCTTTTGGAATGACAGCAAGGAGGGCTTGTGAGAAGGATGGAGGTGCTTGGCCTGTGACAAAGATGTGGTTAAACAATGATGTAAGGAAAGGGGCAATAAAGGGGGAAAACGTTTTGTAAAACCCAGGTGTGAATCCATCGTCCCCCGGGGCTTTCCCCGTCTTCAACCTCTTGATGGCCTCTATGACTTCCTCTTCAAGGACAGGCATGTCTAAGGAATCCGCTTCAGTGGGTGTTAGTGTGGGGATCCGCAAATCCTTCAGATATGTGTCTATGTTCCCTACGGGGGGTGGGGGGGGCGGGTCGCACATATATAAGTCTTCATAAAAGTTGGCAAATGCTTCCTGTATATCTTCGGGGGCTGTGACTACCGTGTCCGTGAGAGTGCCATCCAGTCTCTCGATCGTTTCAACCCATCTCTCCGCTTTTTGCGCGCGAAGGCGGGCAGCCAAGAGAGCATCGGCCCTGTCGCCCTTCTCATAGTATTTTTGCTTGAGATATTGCAGGGTCTGGGCCGTCTTACCGGCAATGAGTATTTTCAACTCTTCCCTGAGACGGCGGGCTTCAGCAATATATACAGACCTCTCGGATGGAGATGACTGTGCCATATCCTGGGCCTTCCCAAGCCTTTCCCTTATATCTGCCTCTACCAGGGCACGTTCACGTTTTTTATCGGCTCCCTCCTTTATTAGTATTCCCCTCAGCGTTGCTTTGGCGGCCTCCCAAACGTATGTCTTCCCCACCTCCCATGTATCATTGATAAGGAAAAACTGCTTGATTTCAGTCTCGAGGTTTTCCCTGAAGACCGAGTCAGCCCATAAGGAACCATTACATCTCCATTTGGAGTTTTGTGGGGCTAGATCGTGCCAGAGTATATCCACCATCACCATGTCGTGGTCCGTCCATGCGGAGATTTGTATACTAGCTGCCTGCAAGATGCGCAAGAGGTGCTCTGAGAGGAAAATGTAATCAATGCGCGTAAGTGTGTCATGGGGGAGGGAATGGAAAGTGAAGCCTCTCTCCAACGGGTGTAAGTGGCGCCAGGAATCGGTGAGGCCAAAGAGGTCAAGGGACAGTTTGATGCTTGCCTCGTTTTTGGTACCGGGCGGGTCTACTGTATCTGCTTTAGATTGTCTGTCTAAGGAGCTGTCCATCCATGTGTTAAAATCCCCGCCGAGGACCGTGTGTCCTCTGGCCATTCCAAAGACCTTCTCACTGATTCTATGCAGAAATCTGTTTTGTCCCTGATTAGGTGCGTAAAGTGTAGCAAGGGTGACTATCGTGCCCCTTATGTTAGCAATGACTATGAGAGCCCTCCCCTCCTGATCTGTCCATGTCTCCATGATTGTGCTCCGCAGGCTTTTGCGGATTATGATCCCCACTCCCGCTTTCTTCAAAGTGCCTGAGCTCCAAAAGGTGGGTCCAACTTCCCGGGATGGGATCGTTCTCTCCTCACCCTTTCGATATCGCGTTTCCTGAAGGAAAAGAATGTCAATTTTCGATCTCCTAAATTCCCTGGCCACCATGGATCTTTTGGTAGGGGAGTTCAGTCCCTTGACATTAAGTGTGCAGATACGTATCGTGTCCGTGCAAAGTGTATGTGCCATTTTAAGTTATGTACGTGTATGTGCGCCTCGAGTACGCCTGTCTCCATGCCATTTTCGTGTGTGGAGCCCTCACATTTACGCGTATTGTGCTGTTCCTCTCTTCAAGTCTGAGTTGTGCTCGATGAAATATTCCCCACCCGCCCCCCCTCCTCACTCCCCCCTATCCTCTTTATGATCGGCGCCCGATCCGTCTGGGTTAACCTCACCCAGTCGAACTCGGACCATCAGTGGTGACCGCAAGAACAAGCGGTCCCATCTTACTACAAGCATATATAACAGTGAGCCCCCAACAGACAACTCATACAAAAACTTTAACAATCCGCAGCTATCAACTCCCCCCAGGGTGTCTTTACTGCGTGGATATTACTTCATATCCTTCGCCAAGTTTCTCATGCATACAGAATCGAGTGCTCCATGCGCTCGGGCAGGTTAACATATTGCAGTCGAGGAGCGCCTCGAGGGAGACATGTGGAACAATGATCTTCAGTATGCGAGTACCATCCCAGTCGACACTGCGACCTGGTTGCGCGCCACCCCAGGCGGGGTCCTAAGTGGCATGGTCGGGCAAAAGTGCCCATCAGAAGAAGCTATTATCCTCAGCAATTGTGCACACAAGTCCTCTGTCCAAGTTAATGTTCCATGTCTTGCGAGTTATTCATCCTCCAAAATTTCCTGGACCCTTGGATCCGCCTCCGACGGGGACGCTTGATATGCCATTCAGCTCCCCTTTTGTTTGGATCTCCCTGGGAGGAGTCCTCTGCTTGGTCGCCCAGGAGATCAGCTGTGCAGTCTGTAATTTCCTTTTCCGAAGCGAGCTTTATTGTCGAGCCTTGCCACTCGAAGGTGAGAGAGAACGGGTAACCCCAGCGATATCTGTTTCCCTTGTCCTTCAACATCTTTGTAATTGGGATACATTTCCTCCTCAGGGCAAGCGTGAGTGATGATAAGCCCTGATAAAGAGAGACAGTTGTGTCACCCATGGTGAGTGGCGGGGCATTTCTAGCTTTTTCCAAGATGCGGGTCCTATCAGCGTAGTTATGGAATCTGACTAGGACTGAACGTGGGCCCCCTGCCCTGCCTGCCTCCTGCTCTGTGAATGCGATCAATTTTGGGTTTGTCTATCAGATCGTCTTTAAAGAGGAGTTTTAAGATGCTGTGAATGGTTTGTTTCAAATCAAGGTCAGTTTCTCCTTCTTTTTCAGGAATACCGTGGACACGTATGTTGTTGCGGCGTTCTCTGTTTTCAAGATCGTCCACTTTCAGCTTTATTTCTTCTTCCCTGTGCTCTAACTGTGCAATACGAAGGTCCATCTGGGCTTCCAGCGTGTTTAAGGAGGTCTGATTGTGTTCGAGCTGCTCCACTCTGTCATCCATTTTATCCATCCTTTGCGTAATCTTGTCAATCCGACCCCCTATGTCTGCCCTCATACTTCTCATTTCTTTGAGTAGGTCAGCTACGTCCCCTTTGGTTGCTGCGGCCTCAGACCCTTGGGAAGCCATCGTTTCCCTTGTCCTTCAACATCTTTGTAATTGGGATACATTTCCTCCTCAGGGCAAGCGTGAGTGATGATAAGCCCTGATAAAGAGAGACAGTTGTGTCACCCATGGTGAGTGGCGGGGCATTTCTAGCTTTTTCCAAGATGCGGGTCCTATCAGCGTAGTTATGGAATCTGACTAGGACTGAATGTGGGCCCCCTGCCCTGCCTGCCTCCTGCTCTGTGAATGCGATCAATTTTGGGTTCGTCTATCAGATCGTCTTTAAAGAGGAGTTTTAAGATGCTGTGAATGGTTTGTTTCAAATCAAGGTCAGTTTCTCCTTCTTTTTCAGGAATACCGTGGACACGTATGTTGTTGCGGCGTTCTCTGTTTTCAAGATCGTCCACTTTCAGCTTTATTTCTTCTTCCCTGTGCTCTAACTGTGCAATACGAAGGTCCATCTGGGCTTCCAGCGTGTTTAAGGAGGTCTGATTGTGTTCGAGCTGCTCCACTCTGTCATCCATTTTATCCATCCTTTGCGTAATCTTGTCAATCCGACCCCCTATGTCTGCCCTCATACTTCTCATTTCTTTGAGTAGGTCAGCTACGTCCCCTTTGGTTGCTGCGGCCTCAGACCCTTGGGAAGCCATCGTTTGCTCGTCGGGGCTCTGGGGGTCTTCCTGCGAGGGGGCAAACTTATACTTTGCCAGTTTGTCCTTAGGGTCCATGAGTAGGTAGGTCACAACCATACAGTGGGGTGCTCTCAGGTCAACGTCTGCACGGAGTTCCAGTAGTGCAGTGCGTCTTGTGGTCCAGATAGATTCAGTTGAGACCTGTTGAGGTAGGTCAAATCTCTTATATGTCCAATAGATGGTGTATTGGAACGCTGTATGAGGGCGGGGGCCTCTGTAAAGGAGCCACCTCCAAGGGGTACCTGCAGCTGTGTCCGGAGGTCCCCGCAGGAAAAGTCCTGGCCAGGCGGGGTGTTAGTTCAATGGGACCAGCAGGTGCTAGGGTCGCGATGGGGGCCGAGGAGGGCACACGCCCTGGATACCAGGGGCCCAACCCTCAGCCCACTGAAGCCTGGGGAAAGTGGAAATATGAAGCGCCGTGCTGCGCAACGCGCGTAGTCCCAGTACCCCGGAATGGGGCTGTGTCTGCCCCACGTTGAGTGTGTCTTTCCTCAGTTGAGCCCACAGAAGAGCTGAAAGTTCGGGGGAGGGTTTGGCAGATCCACGTAGAAAGGGCCTTCCTCCGCTGCCGCCTGGGCGGGAACCCGCGCACGGGTCACCGGGGCTCGGCGCGCAAGACGCGGCCCGGAGTCCGGGGGAGGTCCACTATGGGCGCGTATGTGGTCTCCACCTGCGTGAGGCCACCGCGACGTGGGGGTTGCTGCGGTCTGGCCACTGATTTTGAGGTGGGTCGCGTGGCTCAGGAGGGGCCACAGCCTAGAGTCGGGGACCGACTCTCCCGCGTTCAAGCCCGTGGGTGGCTCACTCCCTGTAAACCTCCTGCAGGTCCGTGCGTCTTTTTGACTGCACGTACCTTCTCGTGGGGTTCAGCCGAACCGGGAGTCCGCGTCGCAGCAGGCTCCGTGGAATCGTGTCGATGCGACGTGTGCTGGAAGCTTCCGGGCCTCATCTGTCCCCCTTCGATGTGACGCGGGAGAGTATTTCTCCAGAATGCAAGGTCCGATTTCGATCGGAGTTGGAACCTGACGGTGCCTGGGTAGTTACGACACCAGGTTCCGACGCTATTTCAGCCGGCGGGGGGTCTTGTGGTGGGGGCTCAACCCACTTTACGGGACCCTTGCGCAGAGCTCACACGGGGAACGTCTCCATCCGTGCGCCCCCTGGTGGCCGATCCGAGAGAGTCTTTTTTAAAGAATGAGTCTTTAGGTAGGTAAACAAATGAAGATACTATAGTCCTTAAGAGTTTTAAATGATTCCTACGTTGGAGAGATCTCTCATACTAATTACTTTTGTCTTTTCCCCTTTTGCAGGTTCTACGGAGTTGGAACGCTGACTACGAATGATGCACACTTTTAAGGATGAGTTTTCTTCATGAAGGAAGTAACTATGGATGCAGACTGTTTGCAGGTATACTCAAGATGAGAAAACATAAAAACGTAAGTTCATCTATTCTGAGTAATTGCAACCTTCAAAAGCGAAGCGCTGTAAAAAATGTGCGGTGATAACTTGATGAAACTTCAGGTACGTAAGCGCATCAAAAAACTTCTTCTCTTTTGACTGTGTAAAGTTCATTTTTTAATAATTAAATACCTTTTGTGTTTTCTGGAGTTCTCGGAATGCTGAGGGAAAACCTTTGGAAGATGCTGCAGCTGCGAGTAAAAACTTCTGACTGAAAAGGTGCTGCGAACAAACAATTATTCTTCTACGAAAAATGACAGCGTCGAAGGAAAGCTTTTGTTAGGTAAGTCTTATCTGTGGTCTGTAATGTTTTGTAATCTATCGCAAGACTGATATTTCTCTTTTCTTTAGATTCTGTGAGGAGAAATGCTGGTAGCGTTACAGTGCTGTCAGGGGAGCAGATGCGAAGTGTGTATTCCAACGGAGGCGGGGCTTAAGTAGCTCCCTATAACAAATGATTAGTACCATGTTGCTGCTTGTAAATGGATCCTCTAGGCGGCCATCTTATGAGTATGGAATTACTATTGTGCCCATGGAAGTCTATGGAATTGGATGCTGTGAATGGTGTAAATGCCATATGTGCCAGGCTAACACCCACCTGATTGATGTAATGTGTGCCGCCTAGCCTGAAAGTCTGAGTCAAGACTACCTGTTTCGACTGGGATCATGTCAGGCCCAAAGACACACCTGGCAAAATGGTACAGCCATGGCTTCAAGAAGGGACACAAGGAAGCATCTGCTGCAAAATATGCACACAACTATCCACCCCAGATATAAGGGAAGGAAACTACAGAGTGGACTAAACATACTCGATTTGTGGAAAATGTTTGAGGAGGAGGAGCAGGTCAAAAAGAAAGTAGAAGAGACGATGAAGGATGGGTGAAGCCCACAGTGCCCACTCCGCCTCATCAATGTCCTCTGTATTCGACTGTGTCAGGATTATATCCTTTGCCAGCTGCTTCAGGTTACAGTAAGCCCTGATATGAGCCCATGGAGGTGGAAGGTAGTGACAAAGAAAGGGAAAAGGAAGTGGTATGAAAGGCCCCTTTAGCAGAGCGCGTATGACATGATAAAAGGCACAGTTTGGAAGCACAAGTAAATGAGGCAAAAGAAGAATTAAAAAGGGTGAAAATGATGAAAGGAGGTGGAACAAGGAGCAGCAGTTACACCAGACAAATTGGTAGGGGGAAAGATAGTAATTAAATAAGACGGACTAGGAACCGACAATGAAAACGTAAAGACACTAGAAACAGTAGAGGAATGAACAAGGACAGAGAGAGAGCAGAGAGCATGAGAAGAGTTGCAGGCAGCAACTGCATAAACATAATAGACAAAATAGTACAGGGAGTGTATGTAAGTGGAGGTATCCGCAATGAAGAGATGGAAGAGGTAGAGGAATAGAAAGAAGAGTGGTAAAATGAAGAGGAAGAAGATGAAGAAGAGGCAGCAAAAGCCCCCAACCAGATACCCTTTAAACAATAGAGTATTCCCATAATAGATTTGCGGGATGACAAGCTAGTATGGAGAGAGAGCCCATCACTTCCGGGGCTCCTCCCAATACATTCAGGAAGGGAACAGACTGAGAAATGTACTAAGTAACAGAGAAAGGAACAAAGTGCGCGGCTGTGCAGGGGGACATAGTTTCATTACTGCAAAAGGGTAGGGCACTGACTCAGTATGTGCCATGGCCACAAAAAGATAAAAACAATTTGATGGCTAAATTACCATCGTAGAAGGACGAGGCAGGGAAGTGGATTTATGAGTTGAAGAAAAAGATGGCAAGAATTACATTAACGGTGAGGATGAAGAGATCACTTGCTTCAACATTAGGAGAGCAAACAGATGATATGTATTTTTTATTTATTGGGTATTTATAATGTGCCTGTACAGCAAAATGTGTTTTAAGGTGCAACAAGACAAAAGACAGGAGGGGCAGGGATGAAGAAAAACAAAAACAGTTTTACTAGGCCTTGGGCCTCATTACACGTTATGCGGTAAGGGTTTACCGGCACTGGTAAGGGCACCGGTGCTGGTAATCCCTCACCGCCCCACTACGAGGTCCCTCAGCGGGTCCGGTCCTTAACGTGTGGTCAGACCACTCGTTAAGGACAGGACCCGCTGAGGGACTTCAGAGATGGAAGAGGTAGAGGAATAGGAAGAAGAGTGGGAGAATGAAGAGAAAGAAGATGAAGAAGAGGCAGCAAAAGCCCCCAACCAGATACCCTTTAAACAATAGAGTATTCCCGCTAATAGTGGTACCATTATTTGCTCCTTCCCCATTCCCATTAAGCCCTATGGGGGCTCAAATGGGAACAGGGAATGGTTCCCGGAATGGGGACTTACCGGTCCGCAAAGGTCGGAATAGACCGGTAAGTCCCTATTCCGGGAACCCGGACTCCGACGGCGGTAGGGGGTAGCCATGGCGCTAATAGCGCTATGGCTACCGCCTACCATGTAATGAGGCCCCTTGTGTCATTCGATTTGTGCATCTGCAGTAAAAGAAGTGCAGGGGAGAGCAGAGGGTGGAAGTGCCGGTCAGGGTGGAAAAGGGCCCATAGATTAGTCAAGTATTAAGGGGAGACCAGGTGGACAAGTGCTGGAGGAATGCAGAGAGTGCAGGCGAAAGAAGGTCCACGTGGTAAGTGTGAACGGTCAGGGTATCCCGGAGTGATGGTGCAAAGCAATGTACATTACGGTATGCCGTTTAACAATTGCAGAGCAGATGTTTGTAGGGCATTAAGGGTGCAATATCCAGATACATCACAATGGCCTGAGATACAGTTAACTATAGTTCATTATTGTCGACCAAGACAAGAGAAGGAGGAGAACAAGAAAGAAGAGAGACAAAGAGAGGAACCTAAATTGGTGCAGAAGAAATTATCAATGATAATGGTAGCAGAGGCAATGATTACATAATTTGGATGAGAACATTATGAACATGAATATCAACAACAGGGAGCAAGTGGGTTTATGGGAGGAAGAGGAGAAATCAACTATTAACTCAGGAAAAGTGTATATGTGCAGGGGGGCAGAGGGGATGGGTTTGGAGATCGAAAATGGAGGAGGGTTTGCCAGAGCGGCACCTCAATTTGAAGGGTTTGGTGCACAGGGATGTTTTGGCACACAGTGTTGGATGTGCAGCAAGATAGGGCACTATCCATGGGTGTGTAGGAGCAGAGGGGCAATGAATGCAGGATGGCAACAGTTTGGTCCAAAAAGGGGGCCTGTACTTCCCCCTCAATATTCTGCACAGGCACAGCAAGAACAGGGTATATTTCAATATACACAGCAGCAAAGGTTCCCACAACAGACGCCACCACAGACACATCAGCAAACGCAACCACAGGTGCAAACGCAGATGCAAACACTTAATCAATTACAAATACAAACACAGCAACCTGGACAATGGGACAGGAACATACTATCGCAAACTACAGTATCCACCACAGGGATGTGACAGTGTTAGGAGGGAACTCATTTAAGAGAACAGGGAAAACATTTTTCCACAGTAGGACAGCCCAGAGAGAAGCTGATATGTGCAGTGCCATCAGTAACTCCTGACCTGGAAGAGCAACACTGGGTGGGGGTGACAATAGGAGATAGGACCTTTTCCTATTTGGTTGGCACCGTGTGTCAAGGGAGGGGGATTTCCACTGTCAGAAATAATGATGCACAAGGGTTCTCTGAGGCTCTGACAAAGGTTCCATTTACAGAACAGTTAACTATAACAGTGGGAGAAGAGAAGATGACAGCGCCATTGTTGTATTCCTGAAAGACACTGGTTAACATATTGGGAGATCTGATGGCCAAATTAAACATGACAAATTAATTTACTGAGGAAGGAATAATATGTTCAACACCAGGCATGTATTATGCAAATGCAACAGAGTTTTTAATGGCATTTTATGGCTGGAAAGCATTACAAGAGAAACCTCTAAATTCAGAATGAATCCTTTAGTACACGTGTTGTTAGTATGGCTTCAACGAGTATGAGACAAGCTACTACGATTACCTACAGAGTTCTTGTTTAGAGAAGTATCCACAGATGTTGCAGAAGGAGAGGTCATAACAACACATTTGGAAGCATCAGTGGTGCGAGAGAACAGGGTAGTGTTTCATGGGACAGACGAGGAAGGTGTTAGCTGGCAAACAGCCATAGCATTTGACTCAACATTACGGCTGAGTTACATGACTGGTGAGGATGATTTGAGGATGATGACACAGATGATGAAGTAATTTTTGAAATACCCATCCCACATCAATTGCAAATCCAGTACCGAGAGATACCTGAGATAATGTTCTTGGCTAAAAAGGTACCACCCTTTATGCAACAACATTTAGCAAAAGTACCTAGCGTATTGCTGGCTAGCGGCCCTTATGCTGTAAGTCTGCTGAAATGGATTGGAGCAGTACACATAAAATTGAAGGCAGGAGCAATTTTACCCCAAGTTAAACAGTAGCCCATGTCAAGAGAGGCAGATGAAGGCATTTATGAGACGATTGCCACCTTAATACGACACGGTATCATTGTACCATCTGAATCCCCATGCAACACGGCAGTGTACCCAGTGGAAAAGGCAAAAGCAGGGTCTTCGAGATTCATACAAGATGTACACTCCTTAACCAACAACAGAGAGGCAGAGTTTAACACATTTTACAGTGATTGATTTAAAAAACAGTTTCTTTTCTATTCCATTGCATGAAGATTCTCAATATCTCACAGCATTTACTTACCCCGGGACCCGACTCCAACCCACTGTATCTTCAACAGAGTGCTGCAGATGGACTTGGGAAATGTACAGACACCCAGTGCCATCACACAATACGTTGATGATTTGTTAATGTGCATCACCATGCAGGAAGAGTGTAGGACAGACTCACTGATGTTGTTGACACTGTTGGCAGACAAGGGCTACAAGGTGGACAAAGAGAAATTGCCGTATTGTCAAGAAGAAGTGTTATATTTGGGCCAAATAATATCAAAGGAAAGTTGTGGGCTGACACCTGACAGAGCAGAGGCAATTATGCGTACACCCCATCCAGAGACAGTGGGGGTCATTACGAGTTTGGAGGTAGCCATGGCGCTATTAGCGCCATGTCTGCCTCCAAACCCGGTTCGAGGTCCAGTCTGGTTGAATGGGGACTTACCAGATCATTCCGACCTTGGAGGACCCGGTATGTCCCCATTCAGCCAACCATTCCCCATTCCCATTGAGCCCTCATAGGCACTAATTTTGGGCCTTCAAATAGCCCGTTAACCCTTACCGCCCAACGTGGAATGAAGGCCAGTGACTTTTCTGGGGCTGTGCAATTATTGTCCAGAGACAGTGACATTTCTGGGACTCTGCAGTTATTGTTGCGTGTGGGTCTTTGACTACAGCACATATGTCAGCCCCTTTTAGAAGGACTGAAGGAGGCACAGAAAGAGAAAAGCCCCATAATGTGGTCAGACAAAATTATCAATGTATTTGAGGCCCTGAAAGAAGCAAAACAGCTCCCATGCTAGGGATACGGGATTATAAGGAAGAATTTTTATTTATTCTTAGATTCAAATGCATATGCGATTATGGTTGTCCTCAGACAGAAAACTTCAATGGGACACAAACCTGTGACATATTACAATGGGATTCTAGATTGTGATGAGAGGGCATTTTCCATGTCAACAAGCACTGGCTGCAACAACTTTGCAATAAAAAAACATTGTATGTGGAGCATGCCCTCTTTGCTGTCCTCGTTAAACCGGAGTCCACGCTCACTACACAGCGATAATCTGTATATGAGATAATATTTTCCAACCCATCAACAAACCTTGTCACAGTGAATCCTGCAAGATTTATTAGGAAACCAGAAGTGGAAGGAGACTGAGCTCATGACTATTCCACATATACAGAAATACATGACGACATACCCCCGGTAAAAGAAACAAAATTAGAGGTCTTTGTGGATGTTTCATCAATGATCGATTAGAGAACAGGATTGTGGCATTCAGGAGCCACAGTGATGAGGCGCAGGTGCAATTATTGTGAGATTGTGGCAAGCATCAGATTATGAGCACTCTCTTCTGCACAGGCAGCAGTTTTAGTAGCATTGCGTGACACTAGAAATATGTAGGCAGATGCATGATCATTATATAGTTGGTAAATGTTTGGGTGCGACCACAGTACTACAACTGCAAATTGAGTTTTCAAAGAATGAAATAAATTTGCCAAACAGTTGTTTCTGAAAAATGTATTTTATGTATTGTGATAGACCACGTGTGTTTTACAATGTGTAGATAGTAGAAAGACCCTGTTTTACTTATACTGGGAGCGAGGAATCAGTTTCACATACTAACCCCCACACAGTTACTTGTGATGTATGTATGAAGTTGTTAAGTGGTGTATTAGAGTTGATTCAATCTTACAGACCAGTATTTGTTTTAATTTATACTTTGTATGTTTCTTAATAAATGCTTTATTTTTCCATAGAGCTGAGTTTGAGTGGAGGTTGTGGCAATCAAAGGAAGGGTGAATGAGAAGAACACATTTCTATTATTTTGGATCAGAGTGTCCGGTCATTTTTCTTTGGTACTCCCATTTAGATGTTCAGTATTGTTTCTGATTATTTAACTGCCGTGACGGAATATCTGAAATGTATATCTTTACAAATTGAGGTGCAACAGGAGGGCCAAGAAGAAACCAACGACAAAAGGGAAGGAATAGTTGATGTGAATTTTGTAATGCCCCCTTGTACCTATTTCCAGGGGACCGCATCTATATACATAACTTTTTTGGGAAAGTGGCAAAAGCCACGATTTGAGGGACCATTTACATTGCAGTATGCAACACCCACCACAGTTAAGGTGTGCAGCAAAAAGGAATGAGTGCATATAGGTGATGTCAAGAAATGTGTAGGCACGTCCACCCTGTCAAACGAAGAGGAGTTAGAAGAAGAAGCAGAGCAAATGACCAGACCTCAGACAAGGTAGGAGGAGAACTGATCAGCAACGTTAAAAGTGATATTATAATAAGCAAATATGTACTTTTCCTCAGCGCAAGAGAGAGTATCATTGATAACTCAGTAGGTGAGGAGAAGAAGATGCCTACAAACAATGGACTCACTCGCCATAATGATTGGTGCCTTTTTCTTTTCCGTTTGTTTTTTTGGGCTGGCCTTTACAATGCAATACATTTTTTTGTGATGATACAACTAATGTAGCTGCTACTATAAGTGAAGAAGTAACTAGAGTTAGAAAAGAAGTGATAGATGACGAATTTCACCTAAGAGAACATTTCCAAGGTTTTCCTCATAAGTCTTACAACATGTGGTATCACCACATGGCTAAAGATGGAAGGGAGAAATCAGATGAAAACTGTTTTGTGTGCTCACTCCTTCTGTGTGCTTTGAGTGTTTGAAGATTTTTTGTGGCTGAGGAAATACCAATAAAAAGGGAACACTGCTTAACTCACATTGCACTATGCAAAACAAAAGGACAATTTCAGGGAGGTTCAACTGTCATAGAATGGGTCACAAAAGCAGATTCCCCTTATGAATATAGAGTTATCAATGAAAAAACAATGGGAGACAAAGTAATGAAATATATAATATCGGTACGACATCCTTTCATCATGGGATGTTTTTTCGTGGTTTTTTTGTACCAAAAAAAACCCATGAAACTTGTTAGGGGGGTAGCAAATTGTATATATGGGGTGTGGATGTTCGGGAATACATAAAAAAGTAAAAGGAATGGGGGTTTAGGGGGTAACCCCCCAAAAATAATGAAAAAATATTCAATGGGTTTTTTCGTTAAAAATGTGTGGTAAAAACCCCATGAAAAAACATCCCGCGATGAAATGACATGGAACCATATTATCAAGGCCTGAGCAGGTGAAATGACATTGAGTGACCACCCCTTCTTTAAATGTATGGACAAAAGAGGGAGAGAGACACTGTTTTGCTGGGACAGACCTCAGCTGCACATTATAGGAGAAGTGAACACCCCTCAAGGTCGGGTAGAAGGGATAGTAGGGTGTAGAGCAGAGGCACTCATAGGGTTCTCATGGCATCCTCTTGAACCTGCTAATAGCGAGTGCCTGGAACAATGAAGCAAATATTTCAGACTGTTGACATGGGTGGAGGATGAAGAAAGGCCAGTACACATAACAAAAATAAAGAATGCATCACTGTGTTTCAGAAACAATGGCACAGTGCAGAAAGGGACAAAAGAAGTATGCAAATGCATCATGGACCTGCCAGGCATCAAAGTAGGCCCAGGCTGATGGACCACAATCAGCCTGTATTCCACAAGCGTATATGCAACTCCTGCCAAATTCAGGTGGCACCTGCTTGATAGTAGTGCTACATGCACCGGCAATGGTAGTGCCTCAGAGTGATTTGATGCAAATAGTACACTACCCCCTAGTAAACAGTGACAAGAAACAGAAAAGGTCACAACACACGAAAAGAGCAAATTATTTCTCAAGAGAACTAGCAGAAACACTAGACAATATTACATCTGAGCATAGACTATTTAACAAGGCAGCTATGTTCTTCACAGCCATTCTCTGCCCTGGCTTACAGATGGTAGCAAACACCAAATGGTTTGAGATGATCAGATGGGAGTTACTGCAGGACATACATGCCATGGAAAAGGGGTTCAATGTGATTAAAGAAGAGCTGAGAGCAATCACATTGATGGCTCTGCAGAACAGGTATGCCCTTGACCTACTCACTGCCATTGAGGGAGGCATGTGCGCAATAATTAGCTCAAGTTGTTGCACTTTCAGACCTGCACACAATGAGCAGAATGGGAGCTTGATGGAAGAAATAACGACCATGCAAAATTTGCACCCAAAAATGGTCCAAGAGAGCAGAGAAGTTGAGGATGAGGACTAGTTTATGGAATGGTCCCCAGGAGTGCCAACCTGCCTAGGAAAAACATTTAAAATACTACTGCCCATCCTGGTATTGGTACTAACAGGTCTCTGCGTTTTGTGATTAATATAGTCAGAGTGCAAAAATACTGGCAAAAAGCCCATAAAACAGCACATAATGACAGTTATATCGGGTAAAGATAACATAGTGCATATACACGCACAAACAGATGAATCACATGTCATGCACCTCATTGGAAGACCATTAGGGCCCGAGGCACTATGTTTGAGCCCCCAATAGATCCAGAAAACTACACTTAGTACTGAATCAATTGTGAAGGAGATGGGGAGTGCTGCTTTATGACATGTGGGTGAGAAGAATATGTAGTAAAAGGAGGCAGCTTGAAGGGTGTGTGTAAGATATGGGTACCCAAGGATGATTATGATAGGACAAGGGAAAATAATGTTGGTGTGGTCAATACATTGACTAGAGGGGGAGTGTGGTAATGGAGATGAGAGTTGTACCAGTATTGGCCATGCCCCCAACAGTCCCACCTGTTCCCCATCATGATCATGAGCGGAAATATAAGCTGAGAAAGGTGCAGGAGGTGTTAACAAAACATTAAGAGCCATGTAGTTGCTGTTAAGAATAGAATAGATAGTTTAACACAAGCAGGGCAGCAGGTCGTGCACTTATTATACACACAGATAGGGAATAATTAAATTGAGGCACACACACAAAGTACTGATAATAGACATGAAGAAGCACAAAGACATGCAGAGCACCAAGACATGAAAAATACTTGCATGCAGACATGAAGGACACTTGCAGGTAGACATGAAGAATATTTGCACATAGACACGAAGAACACATATATGAAGACACAAAGAACATTAACATGTAAGAGGCGGAGGGCACAATATGGTGGAAAGTAAACCAAAGTACTGCCATTTTAGACTAAACTCAACAAGGCCTCAATTTTGAAATACTGTAGCCTGACACAAAATTGCTTAACAGACAATTTTTAGGATTCACAGAGCTCATTCAGTAGCTCCCAGCAACCAAGTTCAGTGCCTTGAAGGGAGTTCAGCATAGCAAGCTGGAAACACAAAAGATAACGTTTCCCAGGGCACACAGCATAATTGTTAAAGTTAATTAGTTTCAGTTGGGACCACTGAGAAATACACATATCTTTCAATGCCCTCTGCAAGTGGCTGCCGTGCCAATTGATCACTTAATTAATGAATATACAGCCTCCCAATTGGAAACTGCCAGAAACCACAAACACGTTGAAACAGCAGAAAATCCAATAAATAGATGAAATTAGGTCACAAATAGTGGTCCTCTACCACGTGACTGAAATAATGGTCATTTATGAGAGAGCCATTTCCATAACGCATCTGGACTCAGAGGCAGCATGCCAAGGCCACAAACATGACTGACAGTGAAAACCCAGGCCTGGGAAGGAGTGGGGAGTATTTTCTTTAGATTAGATTATAGCGATACACACATCTCTCCTTGCTCACCACATAGCTTGACACCGCCTGCAGGTGGCCAAGGCCGATGACCTACGACCTGTCCAATCACCTTGTGTTTCTCTTATCGACTAGCGTAGTACAATTCCAACTAATTAGATGTTAAGTAGAATTGTGTCATTGTAGAAGGTTGAATTTAGGAGGAGCCACTAGTTATAGAAGACCCCACTTTAATGAGGTCCCCTTCTAGATAACCATATATCCTATACTCTAACGTCCAATCTCAAGCTAGAATAGAAGTTGTATGATGATAACCTATTGTGATGTCATCTATGACGGGATTTTGACATAAACAGTTGTTGTTCCCATTGCCATTTTGCAATTGTATTTCATACACTTTCCCAGTGTCCATTTGTTTTTGAATAAAGTTGGGTTTTCTCGTGCACCTGGAAACACTTTGATTATTGAATTTTTCCTTTTCTTGGCACATTTTGGCCTTATCTTATTGTATGAATCTCATATTTTGAAGGAGACCCGAAGCCAGATGTACTTGGATCCGAGGACTTGCGTGTCCTGAAAACTTAATAAATCATACCATGAAGATACATTGTCAGATGGACTCCTCTCACTCTCATTGCTGCAACAATGAACTTAAGGAGCTGGGTGAAACATGTACGGGCTGACACAAATCTGAAAGGCAGATGAAAAAGTCCCAGACATGACATTTTCCAGCAAACGGCAGTAACCTGTGGTGTGGACCGAATACAGGAACCCCCTTGGTATTCCTCCTCTAGGTATAACCCTGCCAGCCAGTCTTTTGGTAGAAGATTGTCTTCAAGGAAATGGATCACCTCCATCTTGAAAAGATGGTAGGTAGTCCACTATTGGAAATACTTCAAATTTATGACCAGCCTGACTTTCCCTTTGGTCTTGACAAGGAGAACTACAATCAAAAACCCATTTGAACTTCCCAATGAGGGGACAATGGAATTCTTTTCTGCAAGCCCCTGCTCCACAGCATCTAGCAGCATTTACACCTAGTCTGCATGGTCTGGTGCACCCGTCACTCCCCAGGATCTGCTTCCAGTTGTTCGGGAAGTTCACCATCTTTTTTTCGGCCTTTACTGCCCATGCACGCCTGTGGTATTGGAGGGTTGCTGCAGTGTTTCTCTCTATCCTCTGCCTCTGTTGCCGCAACCTCTCATCAGAAAGAAGCTCCTTTGCTGGTTCTGATCCTGGCATTCTTGTGAGGTTCCTTGCCCTTGAGACCTGGACTGCCTGAAGCAACTGGTGGAGAAACCTCTCCATCGAGCAATTTTATAAAAAAACGATGTCAACCAAAAATGCATTTGAGCGGGGAGGTTTCTTCTCCAGTGATTTGCAGCGCCTTATTATTTTGACAGGCTCCAGAGTTTCAGGATCTGTGATTCAAAATCTCTGGATTATAGCCTTTCTTTCTTGGCAGCAATTCTCTAGTCTCGACTGTGCCTCTTGGGCCATATACTGCTTTTCCAGATGTATGGATACTACTCAGAGGACTTCTCTATGGTGGGCAGCTAGCCCCTCCTCTCGCTGACTGGAATAATGGTCCGGGGCCGGCTCGTCATCCTCAAGCTGACTCTCCACTAGGAAAGCTTTCTTCAGCTTGTCCAAGAAGTCAAGAGTTCTCTCAAAAGGGTGTTTACTTTCCCTTTGACTGGTGGAGGGGATCAAGGGGTCTCTCCTCTTCCATGGACTTCGACTTCCCCCTTCCAAATCCCTCGGGACACTAGCATCTGCCCTGTTTGGCTCACTCCACATGTCCTGTGGGCTAGCACCGCATTGTCTAATGACGTCTGGCAGCCTATTCCATGTGGGGGCTGGGAAGCGTAGTGAGCTGAGTGGACGGGGGTCTTGTAGGAGTTACATGGGTGGTATTCAAGGGCTAACTACATGGCCCTTCGCCATAACAGAAAACGAACGATATGTCATAGCCAGCAGGAAATAAAAATCATGAGACCGAATTAGCTATTATGCCTCCACAGCCTCAGCCCATTATGGGTGCACCGGAAGCAGAGGAGTAGTACTGCACTGTGCAAAATCGCCACCCCTGTGCCTGCCACAGCTAGAGGCTACATAGGCGGGGGTGGGCGGGGCCTAGTGGGAACTCGCAAGATTTCCCGTAGGCCTCCGCATCATGGCCCTCTTTTGTGTAGTTACCTATTTTATTTCGACATTTTCTTATGGGAAATGGGTTGGGCTTGCTGAAAATATATGGAAAATGGGGCAGCTTTTAACATTATTTCCAGGGTGTCTTTCGGTTGACAGTCCACCCCTGTGCACAGGGTACTGTGGAGGAAGGAGAAATCCTCCAGTTTCTCCCTCCTAGAAAATGCCATGAGCCTGGCCTGCTAGAGATGAGAGACGGCAGCTCTTTAGTGCCGAATTGCAGCTTCTGAATTAACGGTGAAATCGGAACAAAACCTGATCATGCTTTTTTTGTCTTCTGGAAATGAAACAAGTTCCCAACGTAAAATGTCAGCCATCATCAATTGATTTTATAAACTGCGCTATTTGCATTTAATGGGCCCTACAATTGAATGTATATATTAGTCACACTGTCATTTTTCTTGGAAAAAGGATCTGAACTAAAATAAGCGTGAAATTCTTCAGATACGTAAGAATACAAAATCTGTCTTTTAATGGAGATACAAGGCGCACTTCTGAAAACACGTGTAACTTTTAACTCGCATACGAGCAGAAACCTTTCTGTTATTTGCGGTGTATGCTATATAAAATAGATGCAAACCTATTTATTAGGGTCACTGTGTCATCTTGAGTTTTTTTTAAAGTAAGAAACATCAGAAAAACCATACAAATCTTTAATGCTCAGTAGTGTTTTTGAGTGTAACATGTGAATTGAAAAAAAAATCATTAACACATTTGCTCTAATAACACGAGGACTATTTCCCAGCCAAGTATGAAAGGACTTTAAAGTTTGAAGTGCCTGGTGCCCAAAGAACATGACTGACTTACTCCATGCCACAGGTGCTGAGAGAAAAATGACAAGTGAACTCAGTTTGATTGTCAGAACACCTATGCACAGTTTGCAATGGCATCTTTTTTCGTATGCAGTGATTATCCCAAAATAACTAATGCATAAATAACGAAGCCAAAATAACAAATTCCAAAATAACCCATTAAAAAAATAAATAAATAAGAAAAGGGGTTGGCAGTGGGAATAGCGGTTTTGGGGGTCAGGGAAAAGTATTAGGAACAAAAAAGGGGGTGGGCTTTAGAGGGGAACCCCCCAAAAACAAGAAAAAAGGAATTCGTTATTTTGGTATTAGTTGTAAAGGGGTTAGTTATTTCTAGTGTCATTGGCTTTTCCGCATAGAAATGTCGGAAAGCTGTAAAAAAAAAATGCTTTGTTTTTAGGGCCTTCCCTAAGCAATGGTGGTTTGCTTCAAGTTTGCATTCAGAGGTTAGAGCATTGCAGAGTTTACGCCCATGTATCCTAAACCACATGCCCCACACCTCTCTCTGAGAAGAGCATTTACAAAAGCAGAAAGCACTCCCTATATCTTGCACACGAACAATATGTATATTTTTTATTTTCTATCTGCACTGGTTATCAACTACTGGTTTCCACATGCTCTCCATCATCTTGAAGAGCGTAGCCGAGTGTTCTTTTCGGTGGCTAGAGTGAGGACGGCAATGTTCAGCATCTTGGTCTACGCATGGCATTGCATGTAAAGTGGCATTCTATAGCACACCGCTGCCATTCTAGCGGCTTTGCCACGAGAGCCTCTGCAAGAAAAGAGGGGTGGTTGGGGCGTTTGTGAGGTCACAGAGAAGCCCAATGCGAAACTTGATGTGTTGATGAGTGCAGACAGCAAGTGCCAGAGTTGTGAGAGCGGGTATAGTTCTGTGTGGTGTTTGGTGGTGACACGTGGGCATGTGACCAGGTGAAGTGAACTCAGGATCTATTAGAGGACATTGCTGGGACACAGGGAAGGCTGCTGGCATTGAGGGTGTGTGTGATGTAACTAAAGATGAGCTCTCATCTGCTCCACTGAGGTTAATGTGGTGGTGCTAATAGGCATTAAGTGGTGGTGTGTGTGGGGGTCTGTGTGGATACTGGAACGGTGCTAATAGATAGACAGGTAAGTCAGTTAGTTAGTGGAGAGGAGGTTTGGAGTGCATGAGCATTCTTGTTATTGGAGTTGAGCGAAAGACTGGCCTGTTTGAGTTTTAATTTGCTGTCGAGCTGGGACAGTGTGGTTTTGTTGGCTTGGGAGGCTATCAGGTTGAAAGGTTCAACTTGGTGTTTTCTTGGAAGGTGCTCTGGTAGTTTGTTGTGAATAGCCCTGCATTGATGGATTTTCTGAATACTAGGTACACTTCCTCTGTGCAGAGATGTCTTGGGACGGAGTTCCATAACATGGCCGACAGGAGTGACAACAAGAATCTTATCTGGCGTTTCCTGTTCCAGTGTGGTAGTGCTGAGGAAGGCGCATCGCTATAGCAGAGTGCTCTCAACGGCAGTGCATGTGCTGTGGTCTTTCCCGAGACTTTTGAATTGTATTTCACATTTGAATGTGAGCCAGTGGAGTGTTCAGAGAGCTAGGGGATGTGTTCCGACTCAGGAGCTTTAGGCGGAGTCTAGCCACAGTATTTTGGGCTATATGCAGTTTGTCTATAAATGACCTCTGAGCCCCCATTGCAGCTGTTGGTCTGATCGAGCCATGATTGGCATGGTTCTGTGTGGGGAAGTCAGGTCTGGCAGGATGTGCTGGATAGTTTGTAGTTTGAAGAAACAACTTCTAACAATAACTTTTACCTGGGGTTAAAGTGTGTGGGTACTCTCCATGACGAGTCTGAGGTTTTTGATTGTTGCAGTGGGCTTTGGGCCATTCCCATTTCTGTATACATGGGGTTCGACAAGGGGTTGATCATTTTGGTGCTGCAAATCATCATGCCGCAGCAGAGTAGACACCGCACAACATGAATTAAGTGCTGCAACCGCAGATAATTTCTTCTGTGTTGCTATTGACAGCCATGAGGAGGACACTGATATACAACAGGTTGAAAGGATACTCTTCGCTGTAAGGTACTTCAAGGTAGTTTATTCAAGAAGTCAGGTAATCAGGTTTCATAAGGTTACATCAAAAGAGCAAGGAAGATCATTGGAGAGCCCACTGGCACCCACCACCCAGGCTACATCTTCATCAACTGCCTGGGTCAGAACTTCAACCACACAACATTCTTGTCAGCCACACAGTTTTCCACGCTGGCATTCCACACTGACATCACCACTCACCCAGGACATGCATACAGAGACTAGGACTAGACATAACAGAAACCTTGTTTGATTGTATCTTCAGAGATGTGCATTGAGAGTGGGCTCCTCAGATGAGGGGAAGTAACTGTAAAGGATCTGCCACCGCAGTAAGGTATTCTTGGGGATAGGATTACTGCGGGGTCTGTGACAGCATGAACGATAGATACAGTTTGGGGCCATTTTATCAGAGAAGAACTAGCCTGTTAGCCACATAGGCATGCGTGTTTATTTTCACTGTACTGTAGACAACATATAGGCTCTTCAATGTATTGCCACACTTCATCAGATGCCAGTGTAGTAGAGGCATTCTTCAGGAGATGTAATGCCAATATCAGGTATTGGCTTGGATATTGCTGTAGTTCTGTACAGGCTCCAGGGATCAAAGGTCAGTCTCAGGGACACCAGTGTAGAGCAAGCTGCAGCATGTGACATGCAAGAGCACACTTATTTTCATAGCTACCACAAAGTGCCTGGAGAGGAATGTCACTTTCAGTATTTCCGGGAATGTTACTTTCAGTCTTTGAGTGGAGGAAGTGAGCCACAAGGTGAGGCATTTCATTTGTTTTTTTAGGGCATGTTTGGAGTTCAAGATTCCCAGGATGCATTACGTTTGCGATGGGCTTGAAATCAAGCAACAGAGTTTGACAAGGCTTTAAGTGAGGCTGACGTCAGGTCTCTTCCAAACGTCTTGAGTTCACTTTTAAAATAATTAAAGCACAAATAGATCTAGAACTCTAGATATTCCTTAGGCAGCCAGTCAACAAGTATATGACTTCTATCTCCTCTGTAATGATTTAGAACAGTATGTCATCAGAATCATTTTTAGTGGAGAGATCACAGGCTCTTGTTAAGCTTCCCAGATATTCCCGATATTAAATTTAAAAAGCGTTGGAGACAGGAGAGGGTTATCCACAATTCATAACAGCAGGGCTGTGAGTCCCATGTTCATTTCAACCCTTATGTCATGAGAGGGAAGGCAGGTAGCATCCTATTGGAAATTTAGCATTTCGTTGTTATAGCCTAGCAGCACTGCTGTCAATTCTGATGCTTTACTGTTGGCCACATGGGCCTGACACTATGTTTATGACGGTTGAGGGGCATAGTCTGTCCTAAAAACAAAGGTCACCATGGACAAGTGAAGGTGACTTGCACGTTCACAAGAATCGGGCATCTTGTTTAGTTCCTAGCTCATTTTAAATGCCTCCTTTTCTAGGGGATTGACAGTTCTAGGAATTAATAGTCTTAGCCTGTACTTAGAGTAATTTAAATTTGCCATGCACATAAGACCCAACCTTCTGTGGTTTGCCCTCAGTTGCTTGTATGGAAGCCAGGGGGTCGGAGGAGAAGATTGCAATTTCATCTGCATATGCAGCAACCTTGTGTATCCCTTGGGGTGTTATGAATATATAGTTGAATGTGATTGCTTGTTATTTTAGTAGAGATGAACAGAAGGGGCTCAAATGTTCTGCACAGATTCTTCTGGTGGTAGAAGAGCACCCTTACCCCACCCCCTGGCTAATTGGAAATGTCACAGACATGGCCAGGCTACTATCTATAGCAGCAACAAGTTGCTTCCTTGGCGTTGGATTGTGCTCATATATTTTTATGAAAAATGCATACTGCCACAAATAGCCATAGAAATTGCCACCTGATCCTATCAAATGCCTTTCAGAATCCACAAAGATTGCTGTTAATGGCATATATCCACAAGAGGAAAGGTCGAATAGTGCAGTTGAAGCAGAATATGGGCTATAGATTTCCCCCAGCAATGAACACTTGCTTTTCATTAGATGCTACTTTCAGTATTTAAGGGGTTGACTGGTTGACTGAGACATCAAAACGTTTTTTGCATCAGTGTCGATCAGGCGGATGGGTGGGGTATCGCATACATATTACAGCTTTTTTTTCCTAAAGATTGCAATTTGCTTTATTTCTGATTTCTGATATACTTCCATCCTCTTCTGCATTTGAAACTACTTGCAAGGAATTTGAAAGAGGTTTGCTGCGGAAAGGTCTTAAGAATTCTCTGGGTGGACTGTCAAACCCGGCTGCGTTGTTGCTTTGATGACTTTTTGGATTATCTGTGCTGCGACCTTAACCTGTCAGTTCTTTTCCCCCTCACTGTTTAATGTTGAGAAGATTTGATGGTCAAGAGTTCTTTCAATGTTCTAAATGAAGATTATGTTATCTTCTTGATAAAGTTCTTGATAGTCTTTGAAAAATGTGTTATTGATTCCAGCGGTGTTAGGAATGATGCTGTGCGAGATCATTTGAACTTGAGCGATATATGCCAACCCTGTGAGAGAAATCTGTTATGATTCACTTTCCAAAGAAACAAGGGCATTTTTTGAGCAATACATGCCAGCCCTGTGAGAGAAATCTGTTATGATTCACTTTTCAAAGAAATCAGGGCTAAACGTGGGATGTGGCTACATCTGGCGTTATATCTAATTGGACAAATCAATATGATACAAGTCCTTCACAAAAAGTATGTTTCTCTTTTAAGCATCAATCCCAGTTGTGCCTAGCCAATATCATCAAAAATGTCAAAGCATCATAGAAACTTTCGCACGGACAGGCACAAGAACAGTACACAAAATGCTCTGGTTTCTGAGGAGGGTCATGAACTTTTTTGATATCCAGCGTCTGCCCAGACATTCAATGGTTGATTGAACCACCAGTTTTCTGATGTTGCAATCAAAATAATAAATAACAACATACACCAAAATCAGCTGTTGAAAAGCAACAACGCAAAATTCTTCTAACCAGTTGAACTTAGGCTTTAACTTATAAAATATGTGCACCTGGAATGGTGTGGCCCGACAACATCAGGTGCCAAAAATAATGATATGTTCTCCAATGTGGGATAACAATCCTTTTGCTAAAACAACCACTGATAGCATGTCTAGGAAGTCAGATAAGAAAGCACTATCCATACTAAACAACATTATTATTGAGGACTGCATCTTTCATTCCCAAAGGTCCAAACTAAATCTCAGAACAATGTTTCAAATATGTACAAGTTCGCCCAGCTGTTCAAAACACTAAGAAAACAAACTCAATGTCACTCTTCATCAAATTGCCAATCAGTTTTCACATCATGTAAGTGTATCTCAATACTATGGCTTTCTTTTTATCAGCATGACGTTGCATGATGTTGAATATCTCCTATAAGTAGGTTTTGGAATTTGGAGATGAGACAAACATTGGTGACATTCTTTCAGACCATAAAACTAACCAAACATATCCTAAAACCCATAGATCCCAAATGACAACATTTCAATCACTAATATAGACTCTAAATATACGCAAGAAAAAGAAGAACTATTCCGTAAATTCAAAGCAAGAGGCTTTAAAGAAGATGAACTGAATCTGGCTGTAGAGAAAGCAGATATGCAAGAAAGAACTCATTTACTGGAGACAAAAGTATCCAACAGCAAAGAGAATCCATTGGTGTTCGTTAGCAAATACAGTGTTCAGTCATCTAAAATTAAGAAGTCAATTCTCAAACATTGGCCGATGCTAACTTGCGACGCGAAAATCCAGAATTTGTTTCAAGAAAGACCTGTCTTTGCTAATCAACGGAGCAGCAACCTGAGGGATTTGTTGGTTAACACCAAACCCAAAATAACCAAACAAGTCCTGTCAAAGAAACAAGGGACATTTCCATGTATGTCGTGTAATAATTGTAATAACATCACTAAAGGTGACTCAGTCACACACCCCAGAACTGGACAAATAATAAAAATCAAGGACCACTCTACTTGTTTGTCAGAAGGAGTCATATACTGCATCAAATGCCCTTGTGGCCTATTATACATTGGACAGACCAGCAGAAAGGCACGAGTAAGATGGAACGAACATAAATCAAATGTTAGAACCAACAACCAACATTCACCAATTGCTAGACATTTTAATCAAGCTAAGCATCAGATAGCACAAATGCGATTCCAAATTCTCGAAGTAGTACAACTGAAGAACATCAACACAAGTGCCACAAAAAGACTTGAGCAACGTGAAGCATATTGGATCGAGAGACTCGATACGGTATCACCACGTGGTCTTAATGAAGAACTTAATCTATATTGCTTTTTATGAAAGAGTTATCATCCAGTTGATTTTGCCTTGTCTTAACTTTTTTTCTTTTTTTCACAGGAAATACATTTAGTAACTAATTACACTAGCTGTTGTCAAGTCAGATACAAGACCTTTAAACACGCCATAGGGGTGTGTAGATAGGAGAGTAATATTGATGAGAGACTTTTAAACATGCCATAGGGGTGTGGAGCTAGGAGAGTAATATTAATGAGAGTGGCATAATATTGTAAGTAACTGCAAGTAATGATTGGTTTAGTTTTGATTACTCGTGTAGTCCGTCTCTTCTTGGATAGACATACTTGTGTAACATTTGCATTTAACTCAATAGTACTCACATGTTGAAAATCAGGATGAGTTATATGCTTTTTTTATCTGTACCTTTTTTTTGCATTCTGCGTAAATAGGTTTGGTACTGATGGTTTTTTGGATGTTTTGAATATGTCATGCAATGTTTATTATTTGATCTGCACTATTCTGTAATTTTTGTAATTTATTTCCTATTATATCTGTATAACAACTTCCGTGGCTTAATGCACGGTTTAGGTAACCCCATTAGAGTTACTTATCTTGTTTATTACCTTGTCTGATTTTATTTTATTCTGTCATAAGTATTGCAAAAAAAAGTAACTGTTTACTGTAGACTGTGTATGCACCCACGCACATTTTTGACAGTATCATAGTTACTCTAATTATTATCAGCCGTGCTTTACACCTCGTAGTCTAGTTGCCACTGTATATATCAACACAAGAGCACTGTCACGCCATTAGGTAAACATTGCATAATGAGTACTTGCAGATAACGCCCGCGCTCTATTAGTTTATTACTGTTGTTTCACTGCAATTGCAACTTCGCGCTGGTGCTTTCTTGCTAGTAGCCCAGAGTTTCTAGTTTTTTGTAATTGCTGTTGTATACACATCTCTTTAGCAACAGACAGCATTGACTCGTTGCCATGACTCTGATTAACATCAGCGTAAGATCACGTAACCACGTCACGCGTCTAACAAAAGCGTCTCCATGACAACGCTCGTACTTATTCACTAACAGCTCGCGGCCAGATTAAAACCGCGTCTTACTGTGTCTCTGCTTTCAACTCGACACTACGGGGTAGGTTAATCATTAATGTGTATCTATGCCCATTTTAGTGTGTAAGGCTAGTTAGTAAATACCATTTTGACACTTAGATTTCCTTAGTTCGACAGGCGGGACTCTTTGCGCTCTGTTGGTTTTTCCATGGAGTGTAAGCATACACGTACCTAGCTTACAGCAACGTTACTGGCAGCCCTAATGACTTCCATCTCCATCTTGCAATAGAATGAAGATAGCTTTAGCATGTTATGAGGTAAGCTTTCACAGTGTTATATTAGTTTCCTTTAAATAATATTAGGTACGTTTTAGATATCTTACCACTGCATCATCCTACCTGCTTTACAGATGGGATTGTTATAAGTGGATTTACATTGGAATGAAGACCTCTAATAAACAGCACGTGCAACAAGATTAGTAACGCACGCGCCACAATAGTTTTTAATGCAGCAATATATACAAGCAGGTATGTGTTTCTTTACCATTACAATGTAGTAAGCATAAATTGGCATTCTTAAACGGGATGACTATTGTTTGTATGATGATGCAAGATGTTGGGTCGCATTAAAATGATTACACTAGAATGTTTCACAGATACACATCTGGGTACTCTCGGAATTCTCGAGATTGCATATAGAAACTATTAAGTTATTTCCGACATTTCTGAATTTTTGCAAAATTATGGCGTAACTCAACGCTTGATATGCATTGAAATATTATGAGGATAATAGTAACATTATTATGATGAAATAGTGACAAGGACAGATATAAATGCAGATTTTGGTTTTATTTGAGATGGTCATTTGTGGCTAGCAATGAAATTGGTTTATGTAAATACTCGTTATGACTGTTTTTTCTTGTTTTCTCTGTGTATGTTTTTTCCTTGTACTACAGAAATTCGCCCTGATGAAGGACCAAGTATAGGTCCGAAATGCATTGGCACATCATTTCTGCTTCTTCTTAACAAATGAAGTAAAGAATCAATTTACTAAAAGTTTTGTTTTGGATACATTTTTTTCAAGAGCATTTTTGTGCCTTTAGGCACAATTTTCTACAACGTATCTATTTACTTAATATGAATGAATTTAATTTCCTTCAGTAGTCTTCACTACAATTGGCGACCCAAGGTCTGATGGCAATTCTTTCCCATCAGACATTTATGCAACATTTCAATACCATACCTTGGGTCTCATTATGAGAATGGCGGATTTATCAACAGATGATACGCGGTGGAAAGACAGAGCTAATCCCCGATTTTGGACTGTACAGGACTCCATGGGGAATTTGGAAGAATTTTGGCATGCAATATTTCTGCCGCGGGAAATCTGCTGTATTTTGGAGGTGAAGTGAGGATAAACATTCGGCAGGTAAATCCTCAACTTCACTTCCATACCTGGAGTTTTCCAGTGTGGTAAAGTTAGTGATAGTTCTATTACTGCCAAAAAACGGACATTAACAGAATTACTCTAAAAAATGGACTGAAGTGCCAAACTCATAATGAGTCCTATTGTCTCTGCTACAAACCACTTCAAAAGTTTCAAAGCAATATACTAAATTCGTCAACTTGCAATAATTGCTAAATAAAAGGGATAGATTTAACCCACATGTTCACCCTCTGCTGAGCTTTTCAATGATACTGAAACAACATTCCCAACAGACTTCATCAAATTTTCCAAGCAAATATCGCCTAACCCCTAAATCTATTGCATTTGGCCACGACCAATCAGTGCAGAGCCCCCAGTCCCATTTCATATTGATGAAAATTTGCATTGTTTGTGTCACGGATGGCACTCTGTAAAGAGTGGCACAGGACACCCAGGAAGGGTTTTGGGGTGGTTGTGCCGAAGTAAGGTGGACAGATAAGTACACACACAGCTGAAAGTAATGAGAACGAAGGGTAGGCAAGTGTAGCAAGGAATAAGGTACAACAGAATGGGTTCCCTCTAGGGATGCATGCAGATATAGGAAAAGAGTATTCCACGGACCTTAGGAAAAACTCTAGCCTTCTGCACAGTTTGCTATAACAGAGGCCCACGCTGTTTGCTCATGGCTTGGAACAACAGCTATGGGTGTCTGTAACGTAGAAACAAGAAAAGGGAAGGGGCAGAGGTTGCCTAATGGAAACCAATAGGCAAGCTCTGTACAAAAGGGTCTACAAACAGTACAAGAGAAGATACTAACAGACAAATCCAGGAAAAGGAAGTCGATAGCAAACTAGCAGAAGGAAATGAAGGGAAAGTCGTATAACAGGATTGGATAGCAGAGGGCAGTAGGGAACAAGGTTGAGAGTTCAGAGGAGCATGGAAGCAATGAGCAAGCTCACAGGAGCAGGGCTGTAAGGTAGGGAGCCCAGAGGGAAAGGGTTTAGGGCAGCGGAGTAAAACAGGCTGCACGGCAAGGATCCCAGAAGGGCCGGGCAGCAAGGAGTGAGCCCTGGGGGGCAGGGCCGCTGACTGTAGACGGCTGCAGAGGACTGTAAGCTGCAAGGTAGGGAGCCCAGAGGACAAGGGCTGTAGGCAGCCGGAGTGAGGCAGGCTGCAGAGCAGGGAGCCCAGAGGACAAGGACTGTAGGCAGCCGGAGTGAGGCAGGCTGCAGGGCAGGAGCCTGGAAGACCAGGGCGGAAGGTAGCAGCTGAGCGGGATCGGCTGCAAGGCAGAAGCCCGGAAGGGCAAAGGCGGAGGCTGGAAAGCAGCAGAGCGTGATCGGCTGCAAAGCAGGAGCCCGGAAGGGCAAAGGCGAAGGGTGAAAAGCAGCAGAGCGTGATCGGCTGCAAAGCAGAGAGCCTGGCAGGGCACTGGATCCAAAGCCAGAGTAATAAGGAACCGCATACAAAGATCCGTAGCTCGAAGCAAAAAGGTGCCGGAAGGACTCTTAATGCAAGAGACTGAGCCCCTGCAGGCAGCAGCTTTTATACCGCCCTGCCCAGCACAGAGGCAGGCTAATTGGTCGCACCTGGATCAGCACACCTGCATACAATCTGCCTCCTCCCTCTCTGTTCCTGAGCTGGTGGAAGCAGAGCTGATCCCTAGGGCTTCTGGGGATTGTAGTTCCGATGATGACAAATAGGAATAGCCAGGAATAGATAGTTATAGCCAAGTGCATTGTGGTAAGTGTAGTTTGTTGGGAAAAATAGAAAAGCACCAAAGTCTCGCAAATGGGAAATAAAGTCCATATTGACCGCAAATGTATGCGCCCATGGCGCAGGCATGACAGTTTGGCTTCCACTGGCTCGTACATGGTGAGTCAGAAAGGCTAGTTCAGCCAATCTGTAGTACACCAACAACCTAATACAAATGCTTTCATTGGAAATGATGTATCAACAAAGAGGCGCAATGAGGAAATTCCGGGAAATATGGCTCCCTTTATCAAAAGACATTTCTAACCAGGCAGGCATCTGGGGAGGAAGGTGTCAAAGCAGAGATTTACCGGCAGCTGCACAAAGCTAGAAAGAGTTGGATTTGTGCAATGAGTGGGCTAGGGAGAAGGGAGAGATAGAGAGAGATAGAAAGAGAGGGAGAGGGAGAGGGTGAGAGAGAGAGAGAGAGAGAAAGAGAGAGAGAGAACTCCCTCTCTTCTCCGGTTATTTTTTCTCTGTCCTTGTTTCTTTCTCTCTCTCACCTCTTTCAATCCTTTTCTTGTTGCATTCTTGACTCCTGCTCCCCCACTTTCCTTTGCTTTGTATTATTTATATTATTTTAATTTACTATTGGAATATATTAAAAAAGAGTTTTATACAAAAATATTCATCAATTGCGTTTTTTTTGCGATGGATACATTTTTGTGAGCTGGGCCCACAGAGAATTTATCACAAACTAGTGTATTGTACGTACGCCGAACCCACGCACACATAATCAGCACGCCACTTCTTCTGCTCCGCCAAATGTATCTAATGTTTTGCCATGCAATGAGTTTTATACATGGATTATTTCACTTTCTTCTGCCTGTGTGGAATCTATTTCTTTAGATGACACATCAGATTCGATATACGTTTGTGTGGGTTGGTCACTGCTAGGGTCAGCTCTCTAAAAATAAAATCTTTGTTTTCCTAGACCAGTGCTGCCTTTTCTTTTTTCTGACCCTTTATGACTTTCAAAGTAGGGATATCTAGCATAGTTTGCTGCCGTTGAACTCATGTGTTGCTACCCAGGTGACTATTTCATTGGTAGTTCATCCACACAGCAAATTATTTCTCCAGGGTCCGGGGTAGCTCCTCCTTTTACTTGACATGCTTTTTGAAACCTTTGTTATTTTTCTGGCCTGAAAAAACACAAAAGTTCCATCTTGTAGTTTTGCAAAAGCTTCTTGGAATCATCAAGGTGGTAAAAGCAAGGTCCCTTTAATCCAAGGAGAACTTTTTAATTCAACAAATCTTAGAACTTGTGTAAATGGGGGAGGTGTAGAATGCTTGCTGATGTATTTTCTGGTCATACGCTGTAGACTGTGAATAAATGGTTCATGGAGTTAATTAACTTAACCACATAGATCATGTGATTTTTGTCAGTGGTAGAAGTGTATTGAAAAAAGAAGTGGAACTGTGGTCTCGTCAGGGGAGAGGGTAGGCGGAAGCATAGTGTGACATGTGGAAAGGTGTTGCAGCCGGGGCATTGCTATGGTCTAAGTGTCTAGTAACGGTTCATGTGTTAAAATCACAGCAAAAATTCCAGTTTACACAAAAAATCGCAGCAAAAAGGCTGGGGTTTTGCTGCCACAATCCATGTAAAGGATGCAGGAGACACACCCACAACACCCAGACCCATCATACCATTTAAGGGAAGGGGGGACACCCCCGCAACCCCTGCTCCCCTTAAATGGTATAATGGGGTGCACCTTTACTGGGTCAAACCACTGCATTTGTGCCGCGATTTTATGTAAAGGCGATATTTCTGCTGCGATTTTATTACTGCATACCCTAGTAACTAAGGCTCCTATTACATCTTTACACTTGCACAGGGGCATGAATTGACACATCCTCTGTTTGGAATGGCGAATATGGTCTTAAAAAGTAGAGGAATGGTAAACAGACCGAAATAAATAAAAGTAGTAGAACACCTCTCCCCTCCGTTCCAGTTTATTTTGATCACTGATTTCTGTGGTTATTTATTTAATGGGGTATGGGGTGGTCAGTCATAATTTAGAAAAAATAATGTCGAATGACAAAAATGTCGAAAAAATAATGTCGAATGTATTATTTTTTTATTTATATGTATTTTTTGGATTTGGTAAGTATAAAAAATGGGTAAAATAAAAAAAAACATTAAAAAAAGGGGGGTTGGGGGGACCCCCCATTTAAAAAAAAAGTATTGAAAAATAAATTCGACATTTTTTTTTCGACATTTATTTTTCTAAAAAATGACTTTCGACATTATTGTTTTTTACATTATCACTATAAACCGCGGTATGGATCTGCCATCTTCCTCATAGTGTCTCAAATTCTAATTAAAGTGAATGATTTCATTTTTAGACTGTTTAAATGAGAGCCTCTAGTACCGGCAGTTCTATTTCTTTCTTCATTAGAATTTTTCTTTGTGTTTTATAATGCTGCACCTTACAACAACGTCTTTTGAATGTCGTCGATGCAGAGGATGGATGCAGGAGCAGAGAAGCTCAAATCAAGCAGACGTGGTATAGTACAGAGTAGCGTATGTTCCTGTTTACTATCCTTTCAGTAAACATCCAAGCAACAACACTAGGTAGAGTGTGGTGACAGGTTGTGAAGAGCTGCAAGTTAAAGTTAAGCAAGCTTAGATTTAAGGAGGGGCCTGGAGGGCAACATCTAGCGAGGGCAGATGAAGAGGGAATCTATGTGGGTAATGAGGGTATTCTGGTGGAGTCATCCAGAGGGTCATTTTTCTGCTGAGGTTGTCTTGGAGAGGGAACATTTTAGAGTTGTCTTGAACCTTTTGAATTTGGGTCCAGTTTTGAAGCAGGGGTAAGGTCATTGTACATGCTTGTGGTGAACGCCACCAAGGGTATTCCCCCTGTATCTAAGTCTTTTACTTTGAGGGGAGTAAAGACATTTTTGCCGGTCGATGTAAGATGCCTAGCTGGGGTGAAGGGTGACAGTAGTGTTCTGAGGTACTTGGGCCTTTTTAGTTTTAGTTATTAGGTGGCACTAAAGCACCACCCATAAACTGAAACTACTGTATTTTAGTACAGCTAGGACGGAGATGGGGTCTGAGGAGGGACCTGCAGGTTGTGGGTGTTGGTTGGTTATTTACTTACCGATTGACTGCCTATGGCCATGCTAATACCTTTGGCCATTCCCACCCACTACCTGCCTCTCCTTGCCCAAAACACATTCCTATTATCTTTTTTAGACAAAATTATCAAGCAATACCATCAAACTTCAGCTACTTGATTTATAAGTAAAACTTGTGTCCTTGCACTGAAATCCTGTGAAAAACAAGCATTGCCGATTGAAGTAGTTTTGGCTTTTGCATAGGCATAGCATAGGCATTTGACAGGCATTGCCGTAATGGTACTAACAGCCATTAATGGAAGCAGCTGCAAAATAATGTGAGTACCTGGGCATAAAATAGCAGTAGCTGGAAAACAAGCTAAACGTGTTGGCATTGCTAATGCTTGTTTTTAACAGGACTTCAGTGAAGGACACGCATGCTGCTAAAAAATCAAGTGGCTGAAGGTACACTTGGTTAAGACATGCTTATGCACCAGTGATGCATTTCCAACTGCAATTAATCTATTAAAGGAGAAGTTCTCGCAGGAATGTTACCGGCCCAGTATAAAGCGGATGTCTTTTTTAGCCTAAATCAATCGATCGCACTTATTTTTCCAATACATCTTACCTTCTATTTTCTGACATTTAGACACGCGAACCGCACAGGTCGGAAAGCGCCATTTGTGATCATCTTTTCCATTGATCAATTTGACAAAGTGGAAGTACCCTGGTAGCAGTAAATCATAACACACACCCCTCAAGCTGACATCAGCAGATGTTAACTTTAAGCTTACGCCCCTTGTCACCTTGCCAGTGCACATCTCATTGCAACGTCTTCTGTGCACAATCAATTGACAAGTCTCTGTGGCAATTCCAAGACGTCTCTTTGCTTGATAAATATCAGCAAACCCTTTGTGATCAAACAATATTGGTGTTTCTCCTGCCTACATGTCCATCTATTTCATTCCGAACCTCCACAACTCCATTTTGCTCTGTTCAGCTATCTAACAACTACGACGAATAGAACCGAAAAAGGTATTTATAAAAGCTCCAATGACATTTCTCTACATGTGCTTTGACTTTTAATAATTGTTACATAGATGAACAATGTCATTGCTAAACCTGATCTAAGTGATATCTTTATATCAGTTCGTTTTTTCATGTTGTACAAATGAGAACTTTCCATTTTGGGCCTATTCCTGTTGTCTTTGCAATATGGGTTTTTATAACATGTCTGTGTCTTCTCCTCATACTTTTCTTATACATGCCATCTTATTTTAAAATCTAACATCAATGCATTCTTTTATCTAAATTACTACTGATTTTTTTTCCACAGTTGTTTTTCTCCTTTTTCAATCCTCAATAAGTATGGCCTCAATTCATCCATTCCTTTAGTAGCCTGAGCATAGCGAAGAGGAAATGCGTGTGAGAGAAAGTTGCCGAAAAGATGGTGAATCAAATGAAATTGGCGACGATCGGTCGCAGGATCCTGATCCTCGTCACATAGAAGATGTTTCCCCTTGGTGCACATGCCATCGATATGAAGTAATGACAACTTTGGTGGAGAACACTTGCTGCCGAGAAAGCTCTGCTGATTTCTAGCTGAAGAAGAAACCCATCACTATGCGTGACCCAGCAGCAAGACTTCAGAGCAGCCTGCCTTACAAAATCCGTGTTGAGAATGCTGATGGTGCAGATGCACAAACTTATTGCAACAGTTTACCCTCCTGTTCCTAGTAATGAGGAAGTATTGTGTATGTCTGTTGAATCTTCATCAACCTTGTTCTATAGCCTTTTATGCTGTTCTCCAAGCCCATTGTCACATCATGGGTTCACTCATTATATATATTTTGATATATCGAAAAATGTATTGTTCTTTGTTTATGCTGAATGTTTTCATCTTCTATTTTTAGAGTCGACAATAATATTTTTGTCAATTACAAGCTATGACCAAATGATCTTCCTGTCTTTTTTTTTTCAAAGCGCGTATATAATTTTATAAACCCTTATTGCAAAAATATTGGACTGTGACTATTTAACTCACAAAGTATGTATTTGAATGCCTACCTATGCTAAATGCAATTAATTGATTCTTTCAACAAAACTATTTCTCTATCTTTTACACAGGTGGTATAGGCTTGTAGCCTATAAGCATTAACTTCGCGGATACATGAAAAACTGAGATTCTACGTTTGACATGTCATACCTGGTGCAAAGTCCCTAAATTCAAACGATGTAGAGCAGGAGGATCAAGCTTCCCGGTCAGTGCTGCCAAACAATGGAATGCACTCTCGTCCGCCCTCCAGACCGAACCATCTTACTGGACCTTCTGAAAACACTTAAAAACTATTTTCTTCACCTAATGCACCTATCTGATTACACATGTCTTCCTGGCTCTGCTTTGAATGTATCTTGGAACCGGCAATCAGTTCCCTCACGATCTAAATGCACTATGTATAAATGCAAAAATTTAAAAAACATGTCGCTAATCATTTAAAATTGTTCACTTTGGAATTATTTCAGGTTAGTGTATTTTATTTCAAGTTTTGAGTTTCCAGACGAATTTCAAGTTTTTCTCAAATGTTTCCAAACAACATACAACAAGGCACAAACCCTAATGTCACACTACCAAATACTCAGTACTTGCATTATAAGGGGGATTGCATGTCTTATTCTTATTATTTCTTCATGTTAGTTTTTTTGTTTCAAGTACTCTGAATTTCATTCACTTGTATTCAGGAATACACCATTCTTCCATTAAATATTAACAATCGTCACACTTCGACAGTCATAGGAAGTTAAAACATTGATGTAATATGATGACAAGTTAATGAAACGGTTTGTCCAAGACTTCAACACCACCAAGTCTACTAATAGAAATGGTATACTATACCAGCAAGACCAATAAAGTTATTGGGTCTGTCCTGAATTAATTTCCAATATCATTCATACTCGATCGTAATTTATCCAAACACTTCTCCCTTATCAATTCACTGTTATAACTTTGTCCACGCCTTTTTGTTTGGGTTCGGGTTTAGGCCAGAAGATACACCAAAGTGAAAGTGAATGAACACCTCAAAGATGTTCTTGTGTCTATCGACACTTGTCCACCTAAAACCAAGTGCCTCCATTCTCCTCTGCGAAGACCCTGTCCTGGGAAATCATGATATCTGTGTGTTCTTTGACAAGGTGCCAGGCCTATTCCACTCGCTATGTCCAGATCCATCCCCTCCCCTTTTTAAAGGCAATTCTCACTTGGGCCATGCGCTCACAAGGGGGGTGGAAGGATAGGAATCCACAAGGTGCAGAATACCATGCACAACTCAAAGGGCTCTTTCACATGGAGGCCATTGGCTACATGGCCACCCTAGACCCTGTGTTTCCATACTCCCCCTTGATGCCCTGTCCCGTCAATCAAGATATGTATGTGACTATTTGTGAAGCCCTGGACCTTTTCCGCTTGCTTCATCCTTATTCCACCGATTCTTGATCAATGGCTGTTCTCACTCGGGCCATGCACTCGCAATGGGTGTTGGTATGCAACCACTTTTCAAATGAAATTTGACGTCATCAATCCTTATCTTCCTCAATCTTTACACATAACCAAATATGGCTTTGTTCCGATAGTTCTTTTTTGGTTATAGTTTGTCTCCCTATGTGCGAGGGGGGATGCCCATACCTGGGTGCCTTGCTCGCTGTGCCATAGGGAACAAACTTACACCTTGCTGATGAGGCCACAAGGCCGAAACATGGCTGGGGTTGTTTGTGTTTCCATGCAGACGGGACGTGGCCTAGCAGTTCGGGCTGGGCTGCTCCCAGTGATGGCAGTACCTACCGGATTTGCCTATGGCTGGACCCCTTTTGCATTGGCGCAGGCGGGCTAAAAAATGGTGTTATGGAATGTTGCCCATAGCAGTGCCAGTGGTTCATATTAATTTGAAACTTTCCACCCACCACTTTTTTGCTCATAGTTTGTCTCCCTATGCGAGAGAGTGTATGCCCAGATATGGGTCCCTTGCACTCTGCGCCATAGGGAACTACGCTGCACCTCACTGATGAGGCCCAACAAGGCCGAAACATGTCTGGGGTTGCTTGTGTTTCCGTTCACAGGGAACCTGACCTAGCAGTTTGGGCTGGGCTGCTCCCAGTGGTGGCAGTACCTAAATGATTTGCCTATTGCTGGACCCCTTTTGCAATGACGCAGACATGCTAAGAAATCGTGGTGTGCAAGGTTGCCCAGAGTTGTGCCAGTGGTTCAGATTACCCAAATTCAAATACACACCCACTTTTATGTTTTTATAAATGACTTCAAATCCTTAGCAAGAAAACATATGTGCAGTCTACTAGGGATAGCATTATCGCATGCCTTGTTATCTTGGTTGCTGAATCTCCTCATAGGTTTTTCCAAACTACAGTTAATTGAACTCTTGCTTATTACAGTTTACTCGTTTTCAACTTTGTACATTTGTAGTGTGTTTTAGCTAATTTGAATCCGCATTTTCTTTTCATACATCTCAAATCCTTCTAAATGTACAATCTTTCAATGTATTATTATATCTTGAAGTGTACTACATTACATCATGGTGCCTTTTTTTTAATATGTAATGTTTTGTTATCACTCAAAATAATACATAACAACATAAAAACCACAATCAGCTGTTGAAAAGTAACAACACAAAATTCTTCAAACAAGTTAAACTTAGTCCATAGCTTATAAAATATGTGCACCTGGAATGATGTGGCCCGACAACATCAGATGCCAAAAATAATTATATGTTATCCAATGTGGGCTAGCAATCCTTTTGCTAAAACATGAACAGGACAAGGCAATCAGATAAGAAAGACCTATCAATAATAAAATACATTATTTTTGAGGACTGAGTCATTCATTCCCAGAGGTCCAGACTAAATCTCAGAACAATTTTTCAAATACCTACAAGTCCGCCCAGCTCTTCAAAGCACTTTAAAAAACGGACTCAATGTCAGTCTTCATCAAATTGCCAATCAGTTTTTTATCTTTATGTGGAACTATGATATGATATGATATTTTATTTAGATCGCGCCTATACACAAGCTTTCAAGGCGCGATAAGGCGAGGGAGGGGAACAAGAGGGAACAAGACAATGATCTTACAAGGCCCAGTGACATTGAGAACGCGCATGTGCAGGGGAAAGGGAAGGGGAGAAGTGCCAGGGGAGGAGGTGGAGGGGCAAGTGCAAGACATAGGATCAAACATTGAAAACAGGAAGTGCGGCCAGCAGATGGCAGTGCAAGGGTTAAGTGCAGAACAAATAGGTGATACATAAGTTCAAGTATGGGGGGTTGTAGGGTTGCAGGTACAGCCCCAAGTGCAGTGTTGCCAGAGGGGCAGTGCAGGTGTGCAACTGGGAGGGCAGGAACCTGGGCCTGTGTTACAGAGGGTATCCAGGTGACCATTGCAGTATTACACAGGATATCAGCAAGGTAGTGGAAGAGAGAAGGTAGAATCAAAGAGGAAAGTCTTGAGCTGCTTGGGAACCGAAGATGTTCTGCACAAGCTTTAGAGAGGCAGGGAGGCTGTTCCAGATGGAGGCGCCAGCCGAAGAGAGAGATCTGCTCCCAACTTGTTGCTTGGAAAAGCGGCTGACCCTCAAGGAGTTGGAGGTGGAAGAGCGAAGTGCTTCAGAAGAGAAAGCAGGAGATATTTTGCTTTCAGGCCCTAGTAGGCCTTGTGGACAATGCAAAGGGTCTTGTACCTGATCCTTGCAACCACCGGGAGCCAATGGAGAGATTTCAGTGCTGGAGAGATACGATCCCTGGGCTCGAGGCCAAGGACAAGACTAGCAGTGCTGTTCTGGATGAGTTGCAGGGGACAGAGAGTAGAGGCAGGCAGATTTAAAAGGAGGCTGTTACAATAGTCAAGCCTAGAGAGAACCAAAGCTCTAAATACAGTAAGCTTCTGGGGCAAATGAAAGGAAAGGAAGAATACCTCTAAGGAGGTGCCATTGGTAGTTTGACTTTTTAGAGATGTTGGAAATATGAGGAGAGAAGGAAAGAGAGGAGTCAAAGATAACACCAAGGTTCTTAGACTCGAAGATGGGAGCAGAGCCAAGGGAGGTCAGCCAGAGAGTGGCGGGAAAGAGGGGTGCAGGTGTGCCCATGAGGAGGATCTCCATCTTGCTTGCATTCAGGCTGAGATCATTGGTGTCGCACCACTCCTGGATTGCAGACAGACATTCTGGATGAGAGAGGGTGAAGAGGCGGCAGAGGGGAGCCTGAAGGTGAGCTGGGTGTCATCCGCATAGCACTGGAAATTGGGGCAGAGAGTGGCAATGCGGTGGGCAAGAGATGCCAGATATTGGTTGAACAGCCAGGGAGAAATGTTAGACCCCTGGGGTGAAGAGTGGGATAGAGGAGAGGAAGGATCCAAGTTGGACCTGATAGGGTCGGTCAGAGAGGAAAGAAGTCAGCCAGATCAGAGCCTGATCAGTGATACCCAGGTTATCACGGAGCCGGTTGAGCAGGATGGCATGGTTGATTGTGTCAAAGGCAGAAGAGAGATCAGGTGGATGAGGACAAAGGGGAAATTAGAATCACAGTTAGAGAGCAGGTCTTCACAAATGTTCTGGAGAGCAGTTTCCATGCTTCTGGCTTCTCTAAAGCCAGACTCATGGTCTTGGAGACAACCAACATATTCAGTGTGAAGATTAATCTGGGAATGGCCAACTTCTCAGCGAGTTTTCCCAGGAAAAGAGTAATAGAGATTGGGCGATAGTTAGCCAGAAGGGAGGGGTTGGGTGAGGGTTTCTTAATAGGGGGTGATTAACAGAGTTCTTCAGGGGAGAGGGGAAGGACCCGGAGGTGAAACAGTGGTTGCAGAAGTCATCCAGGGCTGGGGAGAGGGTGTCAATGTGGTCCTTGATGGTTTTAGAAGAACAGGGAAGCACCTGTTTAGAAGAGGTTATCATAGATCAGACTTGTCTTCAAACCTCATCAGGGGAGAAGAGAGGACAGGCAGAGAAGGGGGGGTGTACACAGAGGGGCAGGAGGAAGAGGAGAGAGTGGAAGAAAGGGCAAGAGAAGCTGAGAGGATGGCCAGGATGTCCTGGGTTTCAGAGATGAAGTGAGAAGCCAGGGCTGAACAGAGGGCCTGGGAAGGCACAGGAGAGGTAGAGACTGCGGCAGGATTGGCCAGCTCCTTGGTTAGTTGTTAGATGCCACAGAAACGCAGGCTTGGATGTGAGATCTCTTCTTGCTGAGGACAGAGAGTCTGTATTGCCTTTGGAGCAGGCAGCAGTTTGTCAGGGGAGGTGCAGGATACCAACCATCTCCACTCAGCCACCCTAAACTTGCGTTTAAGGATGACGAGGTCAGAGTTGTATCCGGAGTTGCAGTTGATTTTAGGCTTCATGCGAATCCTCATGACAGGGGCAAGTATGTCGAGAGTATCAGAGATAGCAGAGTGGAGCCAGGAAAGGGCTGTCTCAGGGTGTGAGTCAGCCAGAGGTGCAGGAAGGGAGAGAAAGAGACAGCGAAAGCCTACACTGGCACACGCTTCATGGGTCGAATGACTGAGAAGGTGGGTGGCAGTGTGGGAGTAGGCTTGGACTGAGGGGTAGAGAGGGATGAGAAGGAAGGAGAAAGTGGTCACTCCAGGAGAGAGGAGTGGTGAGAGGGTTAGAGAGGGGGAGGTCAGAGGAGATAAGAACATCAAGAGTGTGCCCTGCAGAGTGAGTCGGGCCAGAGGGAAGAATAGAGAGAGAGTCACAGAGGACACAAAAGAGTCTCGTTGCGGGACAAGAAGCATCCAGGTGGATGTTGAATTCTCCAAGGAGGAGGAGTTGAGTGGTCGAGGCCAAGAGGGAGGAGGAGAGGTTAGACCACTCAGAGAGGAAGGAGGTTATATGACCAGGTGGCCGGTAGATAGTACTGACTGTTAGAGAGTGGCCAGGAGAGAAGAAAGCCTACAGACCATGCATTCAAAGAAAGAGTAGGCCTGCATAGGAATGATAGAGGCAAGAATCCACTCAGGGAAGATCAAGGCAACACCCCCACCAGAGCGGTTGGATCTGGGCATGGAAAGAATCTTGTAGCCATCAGGAAGGAAAGTGTCAAAGCCTGTGACAGAGCTGTCCGTGAACCGTGTCTCGGTGAGACCAAGGACATCAAGGTTGTGTTCTTCCAGGTGACAGCAGATGTCAGAGTGTTTCACAGCAGAGCAAAAGTTAAGAGTCGCAAGGTGGAGAAGGTTGCCATCCTTGATGACTTCCGGGGTGGGGTACAAATCAGAGGTACTCCCTGCAGAGGTGTAGAAGGGGCCGGATGGAGGGCAGACAAGGTAAGAGGAGAGGGCAAGGTAGCTGAGGAGAAGGAGGAGGATGCCAGAGAAGTGGCAGACGGTGGGGGCAAGGATACCGAAGAAGGGAGAGAAGGGACATCAGGAGAGGAAAGGAAATTGATAAGATGCAGGAAGCATCTGACAAACAGGAGAAGGTTGGCCTGGGGGCCTTGGACCAAGATGGTGCCATTGAGGTAAACATTTAAGATGACCTTAGAGGAGTGGAAGGAAGCAAGGAGGGCCTCCCACCGGGTGCCACCATTAATGGGAGAGGAGGAGTAAGGAGAGGGCACAGAGACCATATGAAGAGTCCATAGGCTGGCGAAGGAACGACAAAGAGGATGTCAGTGAGGGTCTGTCTGGAAGAAGCGCTGGTTTAAGTATCAGCGATAGGGAGGCCTGGGTTGGAGACCAGGATATCCTTTTTGAACTTCTTTCTACAAGACTTAGTGAGAAGGGTAGGATAGTTGATAGAGAAACAGTTGGAGAAGATAGGAGATACAGAGAGCACCATGGGTGAAGTGGAGGGGGTGAGTGGGGAGTGAGAGAGCAGCAGAGAGGGGGTAGAGACACAGGGGGGATCACACTGGGTGCAAGCAGAAGAGTCAGAACTTGACTGGTAAAAGCACGCAGGTAAAAGCACAGAGGTCACTGGGCGCAGCTGAATTTACACTAAAGCAAGGCAGATGGAAACAGTGGTCACTGGGCGCAGCTGCATCTAAGAACCAGAAATACTTTTGTTTGTGTGACAGACCATTGACATATAACCGGGTGGTTAGCTTGGTGGTTCAGACTTGCTGACAGGGCAGTTACACAACTTTAAAGCGCTTTGTGTTTGAGTGGTTTTTATTGTTGCAAATCACTATCATACTTTAATAATTATTTTCTTTTTGTAATTTATTTACTAGATATTCCTGATCATAAAAGAATGTCTGTGGGTATTGTTTTGGGTTCCCCTAATATCAGCCTTGATAAGCCTCCTAGTACAGTGATGCACATTTTCCCTAAGGATATGTACTTGATACGAACATGGTTACTCAACTGTCTCTTTCCAGTATTCAAGATTGACAGCAGAGCCAAGGATGCCTTGGAGGATGTGAGGGGAATTTGATTCTGTGTCTGCAGCATGCACTTCTCGGAAGATATGCATGAAACATCAAAGTTCACTAAAAAGGGTCGCCCCATACTCACTCTTAAATTGGTTGCCAATGCTGTTCCAACTGTGTTTCATCACACACAGTCAGGTGAGTAGTAACCATGAATGATTATTTATATTATTTATTAGCAGCACACGAAACCCTCAGGCATCTAGGCACTAGGTACGAGTAAGTGCAAGGTAATAGTATACAAAGTGCAAGTGCATAAGAGTTACAGCATATGATGGATTTTGAAAAGCATACTCTGGTAAAGCCACCTCATGTTGCAGGGGGCTACATTAGGTGTACAGGTAAGCGTAAGGACAACATTGGTAAGGTGCACAATCTAGTAAAGCCACACTTCATGGTACAGGGGCTAAAACAGGTGTACAGGTAAGCATAAAGATAGACTTGGTAAGGGTGCAGAATGTGGTTATTATTGTTTGTTTATATATACACATCTCTATGTTTATTTATAAAGTGATCCAATTGCTAATGGGATGATATGCCCACATTTCTTTCTAAATATCGATATATATTTCTTATAATGAATATCAAGGCGAATGAAGGAATGACATTTTAAATGATGCAGGAATGATTAACCTTGATTCATTTCAATGTGATTGTTTTTATTATGAAATTTAAAGATGCATTTTTATATTTGTGGTGTGTAAAATGTGCTTTCAAGATTGTACTATAACTGAATGCACAATAAAAAATAAAAACAATTAAAACAAATATTTCTTAGTGACAATTTTTACAATTATTTTCGAATGTACACATGTCCTTACATTTTATACTGGGAGCTTGAATATATTCCAAATGTTTGTATAGACAAATCATTCACTTCAATGTGACCTTTCTTTGTGAACCGTGAATAGCAGTATCTGTACCCTGTCTTATTTTTGTAATTTATTGATTAAAATATCTTTAATGACGTAGACCACATTGATGGAAGTTTAGACTGTCACCTCTGAATTAACATGTCAGGAATAAATTTAAAAACATCATAATTCCATAAAAGTCATCCTATTAGATCATTCATGCATTCATCCACATCCATACAAATGTTATCCGCCAGGCCGGCCGCAGCCGAGATTGGCGATTGCTACCGCGTTGGAGCTGGAGACGCGGAGGTAGAGTTTAGTCCCCTCTTTGTTTCTGCCTCTCCAGCGATGCAGTGCAGCGCAGCCGGTCGTATTTAAGGCTCCGCCTTCTGGCACGACGCTGCGTTGCAACCCTCCTCTGGATGTTTTCCTGCTTCCGGGTTAACACGCTGTATTGTTTCTGTCCTCCGGCTTTCTTACAGTAACTTTCCTACTTGTGCTGTTTGGTGCCTCTGCTTCCCTCTATACTTTCCGGATCCTCGCAGTCGGCACCTTCCTTCCCCCGCTACGCGGAGCAGTGCTCTGAAGGTCTCTCTCTCTCTCCTCTGCGGCTCCTGCCGCTTGTTTCCTTTCTCTCCTTCCCTTTCCTTACCCTTACCTAGCCTCTCTGCTTTCCCTGAGGCTCTACCTCATCCAGCAGTCCCATTTCCAGGTCCAGCCTTCCTTCCTGCCTCATACTGGTTGCTGCTACCCGTACTCTGCTACTCCTGCACTCCTGGCATCTGGACTATCCCTTCGCTACAGACACTGTACTCTGCCTCGGATTCCACCATTGCCAACGGTCCATACTGACATCTGGATTGAAGAGCGTCACTGCTCCACTGCAGGGTTTTTTTCCCCTTGGGGGTTTTTCCCTGATTTCTGGCTTGGTTCCGGAAGGGAGTCGCGGGACAGCTGTTTTCACAGCAGTCACTGTGGCTTCCCTCCGTGACAAGCACCATCTTCCCAAAAAACAAAACGACTACCTCGCGAGACGCCACCTGCAAGACCTTGACACTTGCAGCCGCTCAGGTGAGGAGAGTGTGTGTACTGGGGATGCCGAGGTCGGGGTGCGCACTAGATCACAGATTGCAACGCCAAAAGGAATCACGATGTCGGCGGAAGATCAAGTCCAAGAGCTATGGAAAGCATTCCAAGCAATGTCTCAGGAGCTACAAGGGGTAAAGACCGAGAACTCTCTGCTAAAACAGATGGTCTCCGCTAGAGAACCCTCTCCCCCTGAATTTCCACCCATGGCGCTATCCTCTGGAAAATTTGACGGCTCTCCCAAGAAGGTGAAGGAGTTTGTAGAAGCTTGTATGGTGTATTTCACCTTCCGCCCTCGCACTTTTTCCTCTGATCAAGCCCGAGTGGGCTTTCTGATTTCGAATATGACAGGAAACGCACTATCCTAGGCTACTCCGCTAGTGACTAGTGGTAACGCCATTTTACAGGATTTCTCGGCGTTTCAGGATTTGCTAAAGCAGACTTTTGAATGCCCGGAATTATCATTTAACTATCTTAGGCCCTGCATAGACTATCGGGCCTAAACAAGGTTACTGTTCGTGATAGGTATCCCATGCCCCTCATCACGGACATCATTGAGGCAGTACAGGGAGCCAAAGTATTTACCAAACTGGATCTCCGGAACGCTTACCATCTGCTGCGAATCGCAGAAGGAGATGAGTAGAAAACCGCATTCCGGACCCCTCTAGGATTGTTTGAGTACCGAGTTATGCCGTTTGGATTGGTAAATGCCCCAGCGGCATTCCAGAGGTTCATGGACAGATTGTTTTCCGACATGCTCTTGATAATGGTTGTCATCTATCTGGATGACATTCTGGTGTTCTCCCCTAACATGACCGAACACATTGAGCAGGTCAGACTGGTACTAGAACGCCTTCGGAAGAATCATCTACTTGTTAAAGCAGAGAAATGCAGATTCGTTGAACCTTCTGTGCAATACCTGGGTTATGTCCTGTCTGAGAGAGGAATAGCCATGGACCAAGACAAGGTGAATGCCATACTGGATTGGCCAGCCCCCACTTCTATCCGGAAGGTACAGCGGTTCTTAGGACTTGCAAATTACTATAGGAGGTTCATCACAAACTTTTCGGAGGTCGTGTTTTCCATCTTAAAAAAGAAGTCTACCCTTTTTCTTGGTCTGCCTCTGCAGAGCAGAGTTTCTGCAGTCTCAAAAGCCTTTTTTGCTCGGCCCCAATTCTACAACATCCGGATCAAACACTACCATTCATTCTAGAGACGGACGCATCCGCCATAGCCATTGGGGCCGTGGCTTCTTCAGACTATTCAAGGAGTTGAACACCCGGTGGCTTACCTGTCTAAAACGCTCTCACCCAGCCAACTCAACTACTCCGTTCTCGAAAAAGAGTTACTTGCCATGAAGTCGGCTTGTGATGAATGGCGGCATCGCCTTATGGGGGCAAGACACCCGTTCCTCATTTGTACGGATCACAAAAACCTGAAGGCCTTACAGGAGATGGAATGTTCGAACTGCAGACAGGCAAGATGGGCATACCTGTTCTCGCAATACGACTTTCGGATCACCTATATTCCTGGGTCACTCAATCGTCTGGCCGATGCCTTGTCTCGCAAGGACTCCCACACCGAAAGAGCGGCAATCAAGGTCGAGCCCATGTTCCACAGGAATCAAATACTGGCCGCAGTGGGCTCTTTTCTCCAAGAGGTTAAGGCCACTGTCATGCAGAAGATACCCCATCTCTCCTTCCATTCCGATTCCCCTTTTCAAATGAAGGACGGCTGGGTGTTCTATAAAGGGAAGTGGTGCATCCCAGAAGGTCCACTACGCAACAAGGTGTTGAGTTGGTGTCATGACTCCTGCATGGGAGGGCACAGAAGTGGCGACAATACTCTTGAACTAATATCAAGGTCATTCCTCTGGCCCAATATCAGAAGGGAGGTGCTGAATTATGTTAAAACATGTCCCATTTGGGGAGGCCACCAGGGGGCGCGGGCAGGATGGACGCCTGAACGTCGAGCTCCGCACCCAGCCCCGGGTGAATCACGATTTATCGGCGAAACGAGGGTCCCATATACTACGCGACCCCCCCCAAAAGACGTGGAAGCCTGTGGCCCCCACCTGGGTCCAACTTTGGTTCCGATCCGACGCTCCTGTGCGGAGTTACACGGACCAAGGCGATATCGGCTGCCCCTCCCCCACGACCTGGCGCGGAGTGGCGCAGGAGACAGCACGAGCCGCGCCGCCCACGAATAGGCCCGAGAGGGTGAGCCCGCGGCGCTTCCTCCCCTGGGCATCCTCCGACTTGAAGAAAACCGTCCACCCACACAGGGAACGCACGCCCGGCGCCTCTGGTGCCCGAGGCCCGGCCTGACCCGGAGAAAGGCGGCGTCCGTCGTAAACTGGCCGACACGAACCCCTCATGAACTGGAGAGAGAACTTGCTGAAATATCAGTTTGTTCCCAAAGAAAGGACCATGGCCGCCGGTAGCCCCACCGTCCCACCCCCGGATCTGGGGGCTATCCAGAACAACATCCAAACGATTCTGGAGGAGATACGAGGTATGAGGACAGACATGGGGGCCAAACTGGCCGACCTCACCACCAAGGTCGCCACCCTAGAAGACCGCGTGGAGGGCGTCGAGAATAACCAACTTTCGGCGACACTCCTCGAAACCCAAATGGACATGAGACTCCGAGACATGGAAAGGCGCGAGGAAGAGCTTCGGTTCAAGGTTGACGACATGGAAAATAGGGAGAGGAGGAACAACCTTCGAATCTTTGGCCTGATGGAATCTGAGGGCGAATCCGTACAAGGACTTGAAGGCAAAGTGCACGATATCGTGAGGATCGCCCTGGGAACGGAAGACGTGGGGGCGACCAACTTCGACAGGGTGCACCGAGCGGGGGGGGGAGGCAGAGGCCCACGCTCGGTTCTGGTTCGGCTGCACTACTACAGGGACAAGATCAGAATCCTGGAAAAGGCGAGACATCTTGGCACCATACAGTACGGTGATTCAAAGGTATCCATCTTCCAAGACCTCTCGGCCCTAACCCTGTCAATGAGGAGGAAATGCGGCACACTCACAAGATGGTTGCAGGGAAAAGGAGTCCGATATCGGTGGGGTCACCCCTTCTATTTGGAGTTTGAGTGGCTAGGTGAGAAACACCACCTGGTGTCGGAGGAGGACATACGAAGAGCCACGGACGATCTGGTGAACGACCAGGCGGGCCATTCGGGCGCCCAGGAGGGAGGACCACGGGACCCCCCTAGGGGTCCCGACGGCCCAGGAAATCACAGTGGGAAATCTAAGGTCAAGGGGGCCCGAAAGTTTCGGAAAACCAGACACCCGTCGATGAACCCGGAAAATCACACTGACTCATGAAAATGACGTTCGATTGGAAGGAGAGAAAATCATGAGGTGAGAGACGATTCAGGGTACGGACGCAGGAGGCCCCGGGCCCACGAACTGCCTTGAACGGACACCACGGCGGTGTCGCGTTTGGCCCACCGGACCTTGGGTCGGCAGACCATTATGTTAAAAAGTTAACTGTTTATTTGTGTTGCCCCGCGTTTGGGTTTCTGGTTGTGGGTTGAGGGCCCGGGCGGGGTCTCTGGTTTTTGTCTCGGTTAAGTGCACCGAAGGCCTGCAGGGGCCGACCTGAATCGGACTTGCGATCTGGGACTCTCCAGACACACGAAAACCCCGGGGCTGGGGTTGGAGTCCTTGGTGGTTCGTTGACCGGCCCCAACACATGTTGGGGAGAGTGGACGGACGCCTCAAGGTACAAGGGTGGGGAGGGGGGAGGGAAGACACGGGGAGGGGGGTCAGTTGCAAGGGGGGAGGGGATGGGGGGGATAACGGGGTAGTTTGGGGGACTCAGGGGGAAATTCAGTTCAGACCGCAAGAATACGCTTGGCAAGGGGCACTAAAATTCAATCACCACGAGGGGTTCAGAATACGCACACGGTATGATGACAACGATTGAAGGGAAGGTGGGCACGTTAAATGTCAAGGGTCTAAACTCTCAAAATAAAAGATCCCTCACGGGCAACATGTTCCGAAAACAACACCTGACGGTCCTATTTCTACAGGAAACACATTATAAGCGCGGGAGGGAATCCAGAATCAAGGGGAAAGACATCGGTAGCAACTATTGGGCTTCACACCCGACCTCGAAGAAGGAGGGGGTGGGCATTCTCCTGGGAAGGGCTCTCCAACTAACGGGGGTGGAAACCAAGAGGGGGTTTGGGGGTCGATTTCTGGGTGTCAAGGGGCTTTGCGAGGGGCAGCGAGTTACTCTCGCCACCGTATACGCGCCCAACACGGGCCAGGTGGAGTTCCTCACACGGATCTTTGGTGTCATGGATGAATGGGCCGAGGGGGCCATGATTCTCGGGGGTGATTTTAATCTCATAGCCGACCCCCAACTGGACTGGTGGTCCGCCAGAGGTGGGGTACCCAAGGGGATCACGAGGGATAACCTGGCCTTGCAGAACCTCTTGAAGGATCACTACTGGGTAGATGTTTGGCGCAAGGCGTACCCGGCCCAGGGTGGTTACACATTCTTTTCTCCCCCGCACTGCACCTACACCAGAATCGACCTTCTGTTGGCCTCAGAGGAGGGAGATGGGGCGATGACCCAACCAAAAGTCGAGACCATAACGTGGTCGGACCATGAACTACTTATAGCTAACTGGTCCCTGCCCATCGCCCCGAGATCGGCTCGATGGCGGTGCAACGACACGCTCCTTAGGGATCCAGTATTCCGTGAGTTCATGAAGCAGGAAATGCTGGCCTACTTCGAGACAAATGACACGGGGGAGACGGACATGTCCATGGTATGGGAAGCGGGGAAGGCCACCTTCAGAGGCCTCCTCATAGCGGAGGGCTCGAGGCGTAAAAGAGAGAGGGGCCTGATCGAGAGCAGACTCCGAGGGGAGCTGCAGATCTTGCGGGCCAGACTGGGAGTCCCGGGAGTGGACCGGAGGGCACTATTGGACGAGATGCAGGGCAAAAGACAGGAGCTCCATACGGTTCTCATAGGGGAGGTGGTTAAGAGGATGCGATATACCAAACAGAGATACTACGAACAGGGCGACAGGGTAGGCACTCTGCTGGCTCAGAGGTCGAGGGGGTGTAGAGTGGAGAGAGGGATTACCCGGTTGACCGACGAAGAGGGCAGGGTTCATGGGAACCGGCATGAAGTGACGGAATGCTTTGCTGAGTACTACAGCAAACTCTATTCTAGGCAAGCGGGCGAATCTCGGGAGGACATTGCCTCCTACCTGGCAGAACACCCCCTCCCCAAACTGACCGACCAGGACTTGGAGGCCCTCGAGGGGGAAATTTCAGAAGAGGAGGTGGAGGGAGCCATCAAGAGACTGAAGGCCGGAAAGGCTCCTGGCCTTGACGGCTACACAGCGGATTTCTATAAACAGACCCAGTCCACCTTAGTGAAGCCCCTGACCAAATTGTTCAACCAAATTAGAGGCAACGACACGATCCCCCCGACTTTCCTACAGGCCCTCATCACCGTCATACCTAAACCTGGTAAAGACCGGGCAGCTTGTGGGTCTTACAGACCCATTTCACTTCTCAACTTAGATGCCAAGATCTTTGCTAGGATCCTGGCCTCCAGATTGGAAAACTCCCTCCCACGCCTGATACATCCTGATCAGGCGGGATTCGTCCTCAATAGACAGGGTTCCGATAATTTAAGGAAGACCCTCCATGTATTGGCCACGACCGAGGCCAGGAATGAAGGCGCTCTCCTACTGGCTCTTGACGCGGAGAAGGCCTTTGACAGGGTCAGCTGGGCTTTCATGAGGGAGGTTCTCTTGTCAGTGGGGATGGGTCCAAGGTGGTTGGGATGGATATCCGCGCTCTACTCCTCCCCCTCGGCCAGAGTGGTGGCTAACGGGATTGAGTCTAGGGAATTCCCCCTTGAACGTGGCACGAGGCAGGGATGCCCCCTGTCTCCGTTAATCTACGCATTGGTGATGGAACCGTGGGCAATCTCGATCCGCAATGATGCGGACATCAGTGGTGTACAGATGGGGGATATGCACTGCAAGATCTGCCTCTTTGCGGATGACGCCCTGCTCTATGTCACCAGACCGTCCCAAACAATCCCTCGGGTTCTGCAGGGCCTCGCAAGATATGGAGAACTATCGGGGTATAAGGTTAATTTGGACAAATCGGTCGCATTCATGGGTGGGAACCTGCCAGACACGGAGGTGACCTTTGTGGAGGGTCTCCCCTTCAAGCGGAGCGATGAGGGGTTCCGTTACTTGGGAGTCCAAATCACACGTAACCTTGAGGACCTGTATGGGGCCAACTTCCCCCCCCTCTGGTCAGCAATCAGGAGAGACATAGAAAGGTGGGCGGGAACGGGTCTCTCATGGATGGCACGCCTTAACCTTATAAAAATGGTTATCCTCCCAAAATTTCTGTTTCTCTTTCAAATGCTCCCGGTCCAAGTCCCCAAGGCCTTTTTTGACGAGACAAAACGCATCCTCCTTAGATTCCTCTGGCAGGGCAAAAAACACAGGATTTCATACGAGGTTCTGACTAGGACCAAGGAAGATGGAGGGGTGGGCTACCCTGATCTCGAGACGTATTATAGGGCTTCCCAGTTGAGGATCCTGGTCGATCACTTCTCACCGGGACCGAAAAAACAGTGGGTAGCCATGGACAATAGGCCCCTGGCGCCCGTCACACTAGAGGAATGGCTCTGGGTCCCAAGGAGAACGATCCCCAGATCAGTCTTGAACCACCCGATTCTAAGAGTACTGTGGTCCCTGTGGAGAGAGGGAGGTTACTATAGATGGCTCACGACATGGCCCTCCCCCTTGAGCTGCATCTGGGCCCCTCCTTTCCTGGCCAAAATAGCGGAACCAGCAGCCTACCAGACATGGTTCGAGGCGGGCCTTAGTAGGACCGGCCAGTTGTGGGTGGGGGGCTCCTTCCTCCCCTTGAAGGACCTTGAGGAAGCCCTGGGAATAGGCACGCTTTCCCCGTTCCGATATCTTCAGCTTAAGGGTGCCCTCACGGAACCATCTTGGGGTGATACCCTCAGGAGGGAACTCACAGACTTTGAAAAACTCCTTCTGACCGCAAGGGGCTCCAAGGGGATAATCTCCCGCCTATACAAGCTCTTTCTGTTCTCCATCCCCCGAGACCCGCCACCAGCACGCATACAATGGGGTAGGGACCTGGGCGAGGAAATTGATGACGAGAGATGGACAGAGATGTGTAGACGGGCCAATCGATCCACATCCTCCCTCCAATATCGCCATCAGGCCCTCAAGATATTACATAGATGGCACTACCCCCCGCAAAGAATAGCCAAAATGCGTCCAGGATATGACCCACACTGTTGGAAATGTAGGACAGAGAGAGGTGACTATATCCACATGTGGTGGGGATGCCCAGTGGTCCAGAAATACTGGGACAAGGTGCGGACCTGGATCAAAGGGGTAGATGGGATAGAACGAGTATCCTGCCCGTGGCTCTTCCTCTTCGGGATTAGTAACGAAGAGGACCGGGGTAACACTCATGATCACATGCTCCAGGTGATGCTGGTAGCAGCTAGATGCTGTCTAGCGCAGAAATGGAAACACCCGAGAATGCCAGGGGAAAAAACCTGGGTGACCAAAGTAAGGGCCATCTACGACATGGAGTTCCTCACACACCTGCTCGATGAGTCTAAGTCCAGTATCGAGGAAATTTGGCTCCCCTTCTTTGATAAGTACGGCCGAGTGGTCTAGGTCCTGAAGACTGAGCTGAGGGATTCCCCTCCTCCCCACGGATGTGGGACCATGGGCCAAGGACCCGGCTGAGAACTGAACTCGTTTGGCCCATATGACTTTGGCGTGCCACACGCATATTGTATTGACGCCTCCATCATTAAGAGAGCCCGTTGTGCAAGTGTTTATCAAGGCTATGTAAGCGCGAACTGAAGGGGGGTGGGGGGAGGGAGAGGGAGGGGGGGGGGCATGGGGTGTGTTTCGTCTGGTTTTCTCTTTATGTTAACTCACATTAATAAATGCAATGCAAGAATGTAACCTCGTTATGCACCAAGGAAACTTAATAAAATTGATTTTCAAAAAAAAACATGTCCCATTTGTGCCAGGACCAAGTACGCCTCGGGCAAACCCCTTGGACTCCTTACCCAAGTGGAATTGCTGACTCGCCCATGGGGACTAATTTCCACTGATTTTATCGTGGATCTTCCCAAATCCGAAGCTTGTACCTGTATCATGGTAACGGTGGACGCCTTTTCTAAATTGGCTCATTTTTCTCCCTTAGCGGGTCTCCCCACCACAACCAAGATGGCAGAGGTGTTTGCCCGAGACATTTTCAAATTACACGGGTTACCTGACAAAATAATCTCGGACCAAGGGAGTCAGTATGTCTCAAAGTTTTGGTCGGCCCTGTGCACCCGATTGGGGATAGAAAGGGCTCTTTCTTCAGGTTTCCATCCGCAATCCAACGGCCAGACGGAGCGACTCAATGCAACACTTGAGCAGTACCTGCGATGCTTCATTTCCAGACATCAGAACAACTGGGTCTCCCTACTCCCTACGGCGGAGTTTTCTTACAACAACTCCAAGCACTCTGCCACAAGTCTCTCTCCATTTTTTTGTACCTACAGTGTCCATCCCAGATTCCTACTTTCAGATGTGCCTAAGTTCTCGAATTCTCCGACGGCAGAAGAGGTTTTGAGGAATATTAAAGAGGCTCAGACCACCGCTTTGCGTAGCCTGGAAGACAGCAGATGACAGAATAAGGCTAGTGCTGACAAACACTGCAGAGCGTGCCCGTCCTGGAAACCAGGGGACAAAGTGTGGTTGTCAACCAGGTTTCTTCCCAGGTGGACGAGACCTTCCAAACTTTCACCTCGCTTCCTGGGTCCTTTTTCTATTCTCTCTAGGGTTAATCCTGTGGCCTATCGCTTGAGACTCTCCCCGTCTCTTAGACGCATTCACCCTGTTTTTCATTCCTCTCTTCTCAAGACCTACTTCCCTGATCCACATCATCGGACTCCCTTCCGGCAGTCTCCGGCTCCTGCCTCCTGCCTCCTCTCAGGAGGACTACGAAGTCTCTGCCATCCAGGATTCTCGGTATAACCGGGGGTGTTTGGAATATCTCTTGGCATGGAAGGGGTAGCCTGAGTCGGAGGACTCCTGGGAGCCAGCTTCACAGGTGCATGCCCCTCGCTTGCTTGCCAAGTTCCATCGCCTCCACCCGGGGAAGCCGGGGTGGGTGCGATTTAGGGAGGGGAACTGTCATCCGCCAGGCCGGCCGCAGCCGAGATTGGCGATTGCTACCGCGTTGGAGCTGGAGACGCGGAGGTAGAGTTTAGTCCCCTCTTTGTTTCCGCGTCTCCAGCGATGCAGCGCAGCACGGCCGGTCGTATTTAAGGCTACGCCTCTGGATGTCTTCCTGCTTCCGGGTTAACACGCTGTGTTGTTTCTGTCCTCCGGCTTCGGCTTTCTTACAGTAACTTTCCTACTTGTGCTGTTTGGTGCCTCTGCTTCCCTCTATACTCTCCGGATCCTCGCAGCCGGCACCTTCCTTCCCCCGCTATGCGGAGCAGTGCTCTGCCGGTCTCTCTCTCTCTCCTCTGCCGCTTCTGCCGCTTGTTTCCTTTCTCTCTTTCCCTCTCCTTACCTGGCCTCTCTGCTTTCCCTCAGGCTCTACCTCATCCAGCGGTCCCATTTCCAGGTCCAGCCTTCCTTCCTGCCTCATACTGGTCGCTGCTACCCGTACTCTGCTACTCCTGCACTACTGGCATCTGGACTATCCCTTCGCTACAGACACTGTACTCTACCTCGGATTCGACCATTGCCAACGGTCCATACTGACATCTGGATTGAAGAGCGTCACTATCCACTGCAGGTTTTTTTCCCCTTGGGGGTTTTTCCCTGATTTCTGGCTTGGTTCCGGAGTCGCGGGACAGCTGTTTTCACAGCAGTCACTGTGGCTTCCCTCCGTGACAAGCACCATCGTCCCAAAAAACAGAAGGACTACCTCGCGAGACGCCACGTGCAAGACCTTGACACTTCCAGCAGCTCAGGTGAGGAGAGTGTGTGTACTGGGGAGGCCGAGGTCGGGGTGCATACTAGATCACAACAACATCCATTAAACCATTCATACAGAACATCAATAAGTACACAATAAAAACATATAACAAATGTAACAATTCATCAACACTTCAATTATTGTACAAAAAGTTGGGATAGGTCAGAAAATGAATTTTATAAGTGGCCAGCAATTGGGATAGGTCAGAAAAGGAGGGGAGAGATCTTCACAAGCGGCCTTATCCTGGAGAAACCTAGGATAAGGCCGCTTGTGAAGATCTCTCCCCTCCTTTTCTGACCTATCCCAATTGCTGACCACTTATAAAATTAATTGTGGCCACGCACTATGTGTTGTTTTGTACAAAAACTTTTTGTACAATAATTGAAGTGTTGATGAATTGTTATATTTGTTGTATGTTTTTATCGTGTACTCATTGATGTTCTGTATGAGTGGTTTAATGGATGTTGTACGGATGTGGATGAATGCATGAATGATCTAATAGGATGACTTTTATGGAATTATGATGTTTTTAAATTTATTCCTGCCATGTTAAATAAATAACTGCTTGAGTGCAGATTAAATCATGATTAAACTCACAGAGAAAATGTATTAGGTATAATAAAACCCTTAATACGTCCTTCTCAAATTGTTTCCTCTGGATTTTCTTTCTGAGATAAACCATTACGCTAATACCCTAATCTAGAGAGTGGGGTTCCCTGTGCCTTTCTGATATATACCTCTGAATTAACGACAGACACTTCTACTAACCAAAGAGTGAGTTCTAGTGACATGCACGGAAACTGCTATATGGTGTATTAAATGTCTATGTTTTAGAAATAATATATTTTTTCTATTGACTATTGTCATGAATATATAATATTGAATAAGGGAACAGGCTTTATCATTGACAACTATTTTGCAATTAACAGAAAGCTCACTTCCCTTTAACGTAATATTTTTTAAATTCTAAATTTGTCTGCAAGTACACTATGTATGTCTTAGGTCAAATTCAACTTGTAACTCATGAATCAATATTATTTATCATTTATCTTTTTGCCAATATTTTGAATTTAGTATCTTTCGACTGTGTTGATTTTCTTTTACATTTAATTTAAATTGCTATACTTCTCTTCAAATATTACAATTGTAAGTAAGCAAATATGTCAGAGAATGACGGTACTTCGGCAGCTTACTCATCTTCATTTGGAACTGGTCAGATGGAGGAGGTATTACATGTGATACATCGACATCATTCAATGATATTCTTTTAAATTGGAACTATTTTATTCAAAATGATAAAATGTACGAGAAATGTATCCAAGTTCTCTTGGATTTTGGAATCCATGTATACATGTTGTATACAATCAATAACAGTTTGGAAAAATATGAATTCATGAAATCGTCAATGTAGTGTCATGCACCTTCCAACATGCAACATTGACAGTGATCCCCACATAAAAGTATGATTGTAGATCAATGTTATGGAGTCTGTTATTCTCTAAATGTTCTATGTATCTTTCTATATACTGTAGACCTAAAGAGCAAAACATTACAATTACATTTCTGGTATAAATAATTAATTCTCATTTTATTTAAAGGGGGGAGTATTGTGCTAACTTTAACACCAATTCCTTCAGAATGCCAGTGACTTTCAACATGTATATTTAATAATCAATTAATGTCCAATATTTTACATCATTATATTGCTCGACTTTCTATTCATGAAAATTAAATGTTTTTCAAATTATAAAAAATGTGCATCTTTTTCAGTATAATTACCTTGCCTTTGGTGTTTGCATCACTTGTTGAAATTCATCATGCATAAAAGGTCAATTGTCAAGATGTAATTTTTGTTATCAAACAAGTGTAACACTATTTATTATCCAATGTTTATTGCATGTGTTTTGCTGTTATTTACACCAGTAGGGGAACCCAAGCTATTGTCTAGCCTGTGGTGTACTGACTGAGGTTAATTAAATTCATCATCACTATAATGTGCCCACAGTCGCAGGCTGTATACCTGCAGGTTTTTATACTGGGCACAGAAAATCAATAAATGAAACCAATATTATACAATTATTTTATTCACAATATAAATGTAATCCATAAAGTCCAAGACATTTATCTGAAAAAATCTCTCATCTAAAAATAATGTCACTATAAACATCTATCTAATATACAATCACCATGAGAAATAGCTTTAAAAATATTTTCATGTAACATGGAAAGTTGTGAGGTATGCAGGAAATGTGAAAAATTCTGAAAATAATGGATTTCCATAATTTAATATAAACCTTATATATTTACAGGAAAGAACAAATCAATATCTGATGCTATTACATGAATCATTTGTATATGTGGAATACATAAAAAGTTATGTTTTATTTAAATGTAGGTAATAGTATTACTTCGTTTGACAATGGGTATTAAAATAGATTTTTTCTTTATTACATCTAAATAGTTATGTCCTAAAAATTTGCAAAACAAAAAGGTGATGGCTGGAAGGTTTTGAATTAATCATACCCACAGCACAGCTCTGGGCAACCCTCCAGACCATTGTGTTTCAGCCTGCCAAGCCATTACAGATGGGTAAAGACCATATACAAATCAGGCTTGGTCCCACACAATGGATTGGTTCTTGAACCAAAACTGGAGCATCACCACCACAAACGGAACAGTAATATCGATATTCTGGGACGAGCTTGCCGCTCCTGTTTTCCCATTTGTGGGGCCGCCATCAGGACCAGCATAGCCACATTTCATCAATGAACACATGCAGAGAGCAACGTTTTATTAAGAATGTGTAACAAATCATTTTTTCACCAAAAAAGAATATCATGTGCTTCGAGAGAAAATGGATGATGCTCCTGCATTGAATTCTATTTTTCACCACATACTTTCACTTGCACAATTCACATACTGGGATTAAAACATCAAAGAATAAAAGATTGCATGAAATGTCACTCTTGACCTAACCATGATTACTATGGCTTGGAGTAAACAATGAGCCTCATTACGAGTTTGCCGGTCCTGATACAACGCGGGTGCCTTTTATTCTGCCTGGTCGCACATGGCGGACTGAAAGGCACCCGCGAGCACAGCTTGCCTGTAGCACCGAGACGGTGCTACAGGCATCCCCATTACCATTGAGCCCTATGGGGTTCAAATTGGAATGGAGATCACTTGATTCCGGCACCCACGAAAGGACAATTACCGGGTCCACCGGCGCTGAAATACGCCAGTAATTGCCCATTCGCGGGTGCCGGATTTTTTGCAAGTTTGGAGGTAGCCTGCCTGTATTACAGGTATGGCTACTTCCAAACTTGTAATGAGGCCCATGTGTTCTTCCATTGATTATGTAGGACACACGTTGTAATGTCTCTGTTGGATGTATTCAGCTGTTTCCATTGCAATAAGAAATATAATGCCTTAGTAAATTCACGGCTGTGATTCAGTGATTAATTATTGAAAAGTGCAACTTGTTATCTTCTTTATGTGAAAATCGAATAAAGATTAATTGTGTGTGTTTGTGTGTATCATCTGCATTTTGCGCTACTTAGCATGATGGTGTAGTTGCTGACAGTGGACATTTGGCTGTGCTGTGCACCAACGCCATGAAAAGGGGTACAGTACATTGGTTTTACATGGCAATATCAGCTTTTGGGAAAAAAGGAAGTTCATGGGAATAGAACCATAGAATCAATCAATGGAATAAGCTGCCCACTGAGAGGGAGCTGAATATGGGGACAGATCAGGTCAAGGAATCATAGAGATATATTCAATCAATCTTTAATAAACACATATACAATTACCATACAATAAAAACAGCTTAAAAACACATAATTGATACCAAACATATCTAGTTAAAGTGCATATTATTTTACTAAACATCCTAGGATGTAAGCAAAAGTGCAATGTGCCTAACTTAGTTCAAAAGTGCATAAATTCCGTAGACAATAAAGAGCCTCAATTGAACCCCAAATTGTATTTAGCCAGGGGGATATATTATAACTAATCTCTGTATATATGTAAGAGTTAGTTAGTGAGGCTTAAAGAGTTATGTAGGACACCAAAGTCACGCAGATCAACAATTAACAATATTTTCTGCGAGATGAAAAGGGTTGTACCTTAGTCCAGCCCAACATTTCTTTATAGAGAACAAGCAGCAACCTGTGCTTGTCTCCAATCTGACCAAAATAGTCAACAACCGGTACCTAGTACAGCTCCCAAACGTATCGTGGGCTGTACTGGTATCTGAACATAGGTAGTTTCGACGATCAAATAACAATGTCTAAGCTGTCTATCTCTCGTCGTGGCAGGAGAGAGAAGGCTTGACAATCGTCTTCCTCAGGACAGGGCAGAATTGGTGATAAATTCTAAAATCTAAACATACAGGTTCTCTACATTTGAATAATCAAGAACCGTCTGGGGCCACCTAGTGCAAACAATAACTTTCTAGGGCCACATAGTACAGATAGTGTCTTTTGAATTTATTCCATATATCCAATCTTCTTCAGTTGGTTCTTCCTTAATGCACCCAGGTGTTAATAAATTCCCTTTTGTTGATGTTCCGAAGTAAGGGTTGCATTGAAGATGGATATATAAAAGACCAAGGGAGAGAAAAGAAAAAGGGAAAAGCAAATGTAAGGCAACACATAAATCAAGAAGTGTGTATACAAATTTTTTTTTATTTTGATTAAAACATTCCTTGACCCGATCTAACAACCCCACATGTAGCATCCTCCATGCAGTTGAATAATCCTAGGTTCCTTAGTAATAATCCAGGATATGCCCCATACACTGTACGTAAATCAGACAAGGGGAACCCAATTAAATTAGTAAAAAGTAACAGGGGGGCTTATAGTCCCTATGTCAAAGCCATGAATATACCAAAGAAATTTGTGTAATCCAACATGGCATGGGAGAGGGAAACCAGAGTCAATATGAGAATCCACTATCATCCCGGTGGCAATAAAGCTAAAATGCAGAGTGAGAGACTTCCCGGCAGTCCCATACATGTATAAATACCATTTCCATACCTATAAAGGGAGAAATTCCCATTGGGTGTATTCGAAAAATAGCCATCAGGGTAGAGAGAAGAAATAAATAAAATTTCTCTTGATGACACTCCCCTGGGATCTTGTCCAGGTGCACAGTAGTTCAGGCTAAGTGGGGAGAAAACATCCCATCAACCGGTAATCCTGTGCAGGTCCGATCCTGCATAGAAGTAAGGAAAAGAGATGAGCATAGAATAAAATGGGAAGGAGTTATAGAAGGGAGCCATGAGAAAATCACCTGCGCTCAAACATATCATTCCTTCCTAAAAATGAGCCCTCAGTCTCAACGGCATTAGTAATAGACATGATAAGTGCAATAGATACAATGCTGGAAAAGCCTCTAAATCTCATTCTCCTCAGGTAGTACAAATCTACTCTAGGAGATATTTCTGGACGCTGGATACTCCACTCAGGCAATATGTCTCCTGTACCTCCACAAGGGCAGCACACACAAGAGTAATGATATGAAGCATGCACCATATTTCTTTTCCTGTCGCTGCTTATGTGCCGAATTTTTCGGATTCTGTTGTCTGTTCCCTAGTATTAACCAATGTAGGAAGAGATAAGGGAAGGGGCTAGACTCCATTGTGGGTGCCCTTTCTCTCTTTTCCCCTTTTTTTCATTTTCTAATTTCTTTCCGTTTCTCTTTCTCTCGTCTTGCCTTCTGGCTTTCTCGTTATATAATGACTTCTGGAGCTACAGGAGACATATTGCCTGAGTGGAGTATCCAGCGTCCAGAAATATCTCCTAGAGTAGATTTGTACTACCTGAGGAGAATGAGATTTAGAGGCTTTTCCAGCATTGTATCTATTGCACTTATCATGTCTATTACTAATGCCGTTGAGACTGAGGGCTCATTTTTAGGAAGGAATGATATGTTTGAGCGCAGGTGATTTTCTCATGGCTCCCTTCTATAACTCCTTCCCATTTTATCCAATGCTCATCTCTTTTCCTTACTTCTATGCAGGATCGGACCTGCACAGGATTACCGGTTGATGGGATGTTTTCTCCCCACTTAGCCTGAACTACTGTGCACCTGGACAAGATCCCAGGGGAGTGTCATCAAGAGAAATTTTATTTATTTCTTCTCTCTACCCTGATGGCTATTTTTCGAATACACCCAATGGGAATTTCTCCCTTTATAGGTATGGAAATGGTATTTATACATGTATGGGACTGCCGGGAAGTCTCTCACTCTGCATTTTAGCTTTATTGCCACCGGGATGATAGTGGATTCTCATATTGACTCTGGTTTCCCTCTCCCATGCCATGTTGGATTACACAAATTTCTTTGGTATATTCATGGCTTTGACATAGGGACTATAAGCCCCCCTGTTACTTTTTACTAATTTAATTGGGTTCCCCTTGTCTGATTTACGTACAGTGTATGGGGCATATCCTGGATTATTACTAAGGAACCTAGGATTATTCAACTGCATGGAGGATGCTACATGTGGGGTTGTTAGATCGGGTCAAGGAATGTTTTAATCAAAATAAAAAAATTTTTGTATACACACTTCTTGATTTATGTGTTGCCTTACATTTGCTTTTCCCTTTTTCTTTTCTCTCCCTTGGTCTTTTATATATCCATCTTCAATGCAACCCTTACTCCGAACATCAACAAAAGGGAATTTATTGAACACCTGGGTGCATTAAGGAAGAACCAACTGAAGAAGATTGGATATATGGAATAAATTCAAAAGACACTATCTGTACTATGTGGCCCTAGAAAGTTATTGTTTGCACTAGGTGGCCCCAGACGGTTCTTGATTATTCAAATGTAGAGAACCTGTATGTTTAGATTTTAGAATTTATCACCAATTCTGCCCTGTCCTGAGGAAGACGATTGTCAAGCCTTCTCTCTCCTGCCACGACGAGAGATAGACAGCTTAGACATTGTTATTTGATCGTCGAAACTACCTATGTTCAGATACCAGTACAGCCCACGATACGTTTGGGAGCTGTACTAGGTACCGGTTGTTGACTATTTTGGTCAGATTGGAGACAAGCACAGGTTGCTGCTTGTTCTCTATAAAGAAATGTTGGGCTGGACTAAGGTACAACCCTTTTCATCTCGCAGAAAATATTGTTTATTGTTGATCTGCGTGACTTTGGTGTCCTACATAACTCTTTAAGCCTCACTAACTAACTCTTACATATATACAGAGATTAGTTATAATATATCCCCCTGGCTAAATACAATTTGGGGTTCAATTGAGGCTCTTTATTGTCTACGGAATTTATGCACTTTTGAACTAAGTTAGGCACATTGCACTTTTGCTTACATCCTAGGATGTTTAGTAAAATAATATGCACTTTAACTAGATATGTTTAGTATCAATTATGTGTTTTTAAGCTGTTTTTATTGTATGGTAATTGTATATGTATTTATTAAAGATTGATTGAATATATCTCTATGATTCCTTGACCTGATCTGTCCCCATATTCAGCTCCCTCTCAGTGGGCAGCTTATTCCATTGATTGATTCTATGGTTCTATTCCCATGAACTTCCTTTTTTCCCCTCTGGTGGGTCTGTCTTACTTTGGTTCTCCCCTGGGTTCATGGTGTTGGGGACGCCTATTTCTGATTAAATGTCAGCTTTTGGGTCTTGTGTTATGATTCACTGCTGACAGGGCACTTAAATGTACTGCGATTGATCAATGGATAATATGATCACAAGATAGAGGTTTCCTGACCCGTGCGATTCGCATATCTAAATGTGAGTAAATCGGAGGTAATGATTTATGCTAAAAAATACATGCCTTATCCTTTGGGCCAGAACTGCTCCTTTAACTCTCAGAAGACTGTTAGAAAGAACACTTGCAGGCCAAGTTTGATGAAACTAACTCAAAGGTAACCCAGGAGGATATGTTTTGGGTGGGGAGGGACAAGTACATGTTGTTAGGCTAAGGCAGAGATTTAACTAAATTGGCTACTGAGCTGTTAAAAGTATGTACGGTGGTGCACTCTAAAACAGAAATGCATTAGCTCTTTTCAAGGGCATGGCGTTTATCTCTTTATGAATCAATGATTATTAATATGTTGAAGCCCCCTCCCCAAGAAACAGTCATTAGTTCCTCTTATTCCCACTAATTACCAGCCCATTACCACGGTCCCATTTCTACTCAAAATATTGGATAAAGCTGCTTATATACAAATTCAAAAACACCTTGAACTGCACAAACTCCTAGGTAACAGACAATCTGGTTTCCGGCCATTACTTGGAACAGAGACAGCCTTAATCGACCTAAAGTCCCAAATAGACGAGCAGAGAGACAAAGGGAGGACAGTACTCTTGCTCCTACTTGATCCCTCTGCCGCATTTGATCTGGTCAATTACAAGGTCCTATGCCAACACCTTGATTCTGCGGCCCATTTCTTCACTGGAGCCATCAAATGGATTGAGTCCTTCCTGAGTGAGAGAACTATGAGAGTCTTCTCCCCTTCGGCAGCCGCTGACCCGACACCCATCCTATGCGGTGTTCCCCAAGGTTCCTGCGTCTTGCCAACCCTTTACAATATCTTCACTAAGCCACTGTTTGATGATCTGGACCATCTGGGTATCATCTATACTAATTACGCAGATGATACTCAGATTCTCCTCCTGCTCTCTGGGGATTACATCACAGACACGGGATTAGTGAACAAAGTTTACCTTATCATCCAAGCATGGATGGCTACTCATGGCCTGTGCTTGAACGATGATAAGACTGAGCTATTCATTCTGGGCTCACAGGCCAACATTAAAAAAGTAGGCCAAGAATTTTCCACTTTTAATATTGACGGGAACACCATCAAAGTCTCTAAGGATGTAAAAACCCTTGGATACTACTTGGACTCCACATTGTCCTTTGATAAACAGGTCAAATCCCTTACCTCCTCTACAGCTTACACTTGCAAGCTACTCAGAGCTGGTAAGCCTTTCCTCTACGACAACAGTCGCTTGATCCTGGCCAGAGCCCTAATACTCTCCAGAATTGACTACTGTCATGCCCTATACAGTGGTGCTAATATATCTACCATCCAAAAGCTCCAAACACTACAGAACAATGCCCTAAGAGCAGCCCTAGGAATAAATAAAAAAAAAACACATCTCCTCTGTGAGACGCCAGCACAAATGGTTATCTACATCCAATAAAATACAACTAAAAACCCTCTCCTTGATCTGCAAAGCCCTCAATAAAGCTGCGCCCAGCTACCTTACAGATAAACTCCTGAGAAGAACCTCTCTCAGACCTACCAGAACTGGGAATGCTAATTGTCTGACCATACCTAAATACAAGCTCACTACTCATGGTGGCAACAGTTTTACTGTAAAGGCCGCTAAATTCTGGAACTCACTGCCTCAAGATCTGAGAGCTGACCAGCCCTACCCACATTTCAGAAAGAATGTAATAAAATACATCATTGCCACTGGGCCCTAGTCCCCCTGTACCTGTTGTGGACCTGCCCATCTCGGAAGAGACCTCTTATCTTGCATTAATAGTATATTACGGCGCCACATTTGAAGACCATGTACAATCTGGTCTTCCTGTGCAAAATCCAGTCTACTTGAGAGCCTAAGTGATATACGAAGGGCCTTACTTTTGTGATATATATTTTTGTACAATGCTTATTGTTTATTTCCGTAATTATATAAGCCATTTATTCTTTGCAATTATTTTGTACATTGTGTATATCTTGTAAGCATGTAATTATTGTATCTTGTGCTCATGTCGCAACCTTGTAAGCTTTGCATTTCCATACTGATACGCCCTTTTACTTACGAGTCTGGTGCGCATAACAAATGAATAAACAAACAAACAAACAAACAAACATTTTCAATAAAGATCTTTTAACAAAAACACCCAATGGCTTTGAATTTGGGGTTTGCAATGTCACTTGTGACACCCTCACTATTTTAATGAAATCACAGTTGAAGTCACTACTAGAAACAATTTGTTATCACTAATGTGGCATATTTCTAGAAATAAGCAGTGAGTAGCTGCATATTTTGCATTGGTTCACAAATTGCACCAATAGCTGGAGCATCTCTATGTTCAAGGTATGTTGACTATAACTGTGGCCACAAAAGTAAAACTACATAGCAGTCCAATATCAAATGAGCTCATTATGTAAATTCTAGCCAGCAGTGGCGGTATGTGAATTTTTGAATTGGATGAATGTAAATGTATGCACTTAATATGCAGGAGCGACCAAGTGCAGTGAGAAAGCCTGAACCAAATCAAACAACCCGCCGATACGATATTTAAAATAATGGGGTCAAATGATGTATTTTGCGTCACTTTCTGTGGAAAACATTGGCTAAAACGCCACAAAGTTTGCAGTAGATGCAAATCACCAACGGGGCACAGGACTATTTTGCAAGACATTTCAATGATGCCTTTGCCCACAGCATATGCCAGTATGTAGAACATGTTCATGCTGGCTATGCCCATACATATCCATGTATGCTGCCCCAATATATGCTATTATTACCATATACCCAGCCAGTAAAAAAATGCCATGCAACAGAAAGAACGTATATCTGGACTGGCTATACCAAGATAGGCCAGTGTACCACCAAGATAGGCCAGTGTACCACCCAATAACACTTGTGTCCACTTTCACCCTTTATGCAAAGTGCAAAAATGTCATGCCACACAAATGATAAGTGAAGCGTTATCACATATTCAATGTAGGCCAGTGTAGCCACGTGATAATACTTCACTTATCACATTTGCTTCACCCTTGATGCACAACTATTGTGCATCAAGGTTAAAGCAAAACACAATGCCATGCCCTGAGCAGCACCTATCCCTAAATATAAGGGCCCAGCTAAGCGGGGCCACTACATTTATTGGTGAAGGTTGAAACACACACACACACACAGACAGACAAACATTACATCCGTGCATTCACACATCATTCATACAACTCGTTGCATGCACACAGTCATAGAAACAAACACACCAATATACATACATAAAAACATATATTAAAAAGAAAAAAACACTTATCTGCATGCACCCTGCGCAGCCATGGGGAGGACCGCATGGCCCTCCGCTTTCTCTGGGATTTAGAGGATATGCTGTCAGGCAGTGTGTCTATGCTACTAGTGCAATAATGAGAGAATGAGAGCCGGTGGGGGCAAGCTTCCACCGCACTGCTGGCACCCATTATTCTGTGCTATGTTTTTTCCAGAGCCCAAATGAATAAAACCTTTCACAGCAGGAGACATGCTCCTGCTCAGAGGCAGGCAGCACAGTCCCCTGTGCAAATAAAGCACAGAGGTGGACTGTGCTGCCTACCACTCAAGCAAGGTGGCGGCCTGCCGCTCAGGCAGGGAGTCCCTCTGGGCATAATGCTGGGCCACTACTCCTGGTCAGTAACCATCTTCTTGACAAAAATTCAGGATGTACTTAACCCCTTAAATGCTCGTCCTTTTTTTAATAGACTTGCATAATAGCCCGGCACTTACAAACTATAAAATGTTATGTGGACTTTCACATTGAGAATTGAAGTAGAATGCCTTTGTAGCTACACGGCGAATTTTCATCAAGTGAGCACTGAATAAAGTGTATTTTTTGGGAATGAAATTGAGATCTAATAATGCACTTGTTAACGGTCATTTCTTCTGTGTTGGAGGTATCCCTGCAGAGTTCTTCACAGAACATGTGTAACCCTATCTAGCAATACAGCTATATTGCCCAACCCTCTGTTCTGAAACAGGCTCTCCAAGGACATAAACAAGAAAGGGATTCACTCGAAATGACTCTCTCTTGATTCATGGGAGAAGGGTACTTGTGAGAAATGCAACTTCCAGTAGCTGTTACTGCAGCATAAAGGAGACTTCGTGCTGGACATCTACTATATGGCAGCCGGGAAAGGGAAATTGTCGGAGCTTATTCTCAGGACATCTCATTTATCACTGTTGGCCTCATTATGACTATGGTGCTAACTTTAACATCATGTGCTATCCTAAATCTTAAATACCTCCTATTTTTAAGATGACACTTAATTATGAATTTTAATTTAATTGAATATTAGTGGCTGGGGGTACATAAAAAAGGTAAATGTGGGGCTACATTTTATGCAGTGCATGAAGAAAATACCTGATGCTCTCACATTAGGAGGAGGAGATGCTTAAAATACCACAAGCGTTCCATTACCACCTCACTAATAATGTAGCCCCATGTCCTCAAAATAGGGGATCGCCAAGAAGATATTTTATAGGTGGTACCTCACGGCTGCAAGATGAAGAGGTATCCATTTATAGAGCCCATATTCATTGTGGGGGATGTAGACAGATACATAACATGTTTACGTGCTAAAATTGGAAGGGGCTAGGTGCGTGGCTCTATGAATGAATGCCTCAGCGACAGGTATCAGAGTTTATCCTGAGGTTTACAGGTTCGAATATTGGCAACCCCATTCAGCCTTTCATCTGTCCGTGGTTGGACAAAATGAGTACCATTCAATTGGTTAAAAATGAATATAATTGACTTACCTGTCTTAATTGCCAAGAACACACCTTGGCTGAACAGGCACCCTGCTCCACCATCCACCTTTTTATTGGACCCACATCTTCACCAAGCTAATAGATAAAACACTGTTGGAGCTTCAGGATCATTCACTGCTCCTGTGCACCAGTTGTCAGTTTCATTGCATAAAAGCTGATGAAAAATTAAGCGGTACGTATAATGGCACATGTTTGCCATGAAACAAATTACATGTATATTACTCAGCCCCTAAGGTATAAGCTGCAATCATCACGTGTGTGCAGAAGACCAAGGATGACGTATGGAAGCCATTGCGGAGGAACACTTTTTTGCTTTATTGACCAGTTCAAGTCAACGGGTGCTCATTCGCCATCGAAAACACATATCCTGTTAAGACTGTCTGAAGACATCCCAAATTATAGTAAATTGAGTAATTTATAAATATGTCTGTAAAATTAAGATAATGGGGTAAGTGGGGCGGCCAGAGTTCAGATCCAAATAGTGCCTTACGAGTTAGCTCAATTAATGTAAAACAGTACAGGGATAGGCATATGCCCAAGGTCCATCTTGCTAGCTGAAAATCGTTGGCCTGTGTACTCATTGTTTAATTGATATATCATGCAGTCACTAAAAGATATACAAATTCTTGTGCCTAGTGGAATGGAATGACATATGCAAAATGAACCACGTTGAGAGAAGTTGGGTACGTCTAACTCAACCTTAGTCAAGTCTACTTAAGGTGAAGCTTTCTTTCTTTTGTCCCAGTTGTGTTGTCATTCTAAGAAAAGGACTTAATCAGCAAGTCTATAGTCATGGACCAGCCTTAGCTGGGAAGCAAGGCATGGACATGAACATTACCATCAAAATAACCTAAATTTGATCGGTTTAACGCAACCCAATCATTGTTTTATTCCAAATTGCCTCGTAAAGGGACATATGATGATGTCGGATTCAAAGCTTTATCACTCCCAGTACAAAAATCCATTCTTTCATGTTTGTTCCCTGGAAAAGTACTTCCAAACTAAGGGCAACACTCTGATTTAGCAAATATGGATTTTTAGATCTGAAATTTTGGAAAAAGTATATATCACTGCTGTGATAACTGGTAAACAGACTCTCATAGTAGAGTGCTCAGGAAAGCTTAGAGACTTTGCATCATTCAACAAATCAAAATCAGGTCCTTCATAATCTCTGCTCGCTGAATCAAATATATGGGAAGTCAAGTGAAGAGTTCCTGATAACACTTTTGACCTTTGATATCGGTAAAGTGAAGAAAAGGGCAAGTGGTCCTATCTCAGGTTACTGCTGCAGACAGGAATACTCAGGTGCCAAGGCCATGCTAAGGAGTGGCTCCTCCACCAGTGACAACCTGAAAGATTGAGGGTCCCTAGATACAGAAAAAACTAAGAGGTGGTGGCTGGAAAGTTTAGAATGAATCTTAACCTCTCACATTGCTCTGGGCAACCCTCCAGACCATCGTTCTTTACCTGCCAAGCTATTACAGAAGGGGAAAGACCATAGGCGAATCAGGCTTGGTCCCACTCCAAAAGGGGAAGTGCAGCCGGAACTGCTTGGTCACATCCCTTCTGCACAAGACCACAAGCATCCCCAAACATGCTTCATCCTTGCATCCTTGCATCCTTGTTGGGCCTCATCAGTGAGGAGTAGCTTGGGTCTCTAGGCCCAGCAAGCATGGGACCCAGGTCGGGGCATACCCGGCCCACTTGGGGTGACAAAGCAACAACAAAGAGGTGATGGCTGAAAGGTTTTGAATTAATTTGAACCTCTGGCATTGCTCTGGGCAACCCTCCAGACCATTGTTCTTCGCCTGCCAAGCCATTACAGAAGGGGAAAGACCATATTTACATCAGGCTTGGTCCGACCCCAAAAGGGGCAGTCCAGCCCGAACTGCTAGGTCACATGCCTTCTGCACGAGACCACAAGCATACGCAGACATGTTCCGGCCTTGTTGGGCCTCATCAGTGAGGAGTAGCTTCGGTCTTTAGGAACAGCAGGGAGGGATCTTGCCAATGTGTCTGAAGTTAGGGCTGTAGTCAGCAACATAAGACTTCGTTTTGTGTAGTGTGGCACAAAACTCTAGTGCTTTTATAACCCAGTTTGCACAATGCCAAAGGCCTGCATCATCTTAAATTGAAACGCCTTTCTGTCTCTATGTTTTGTTAATAGTCACCCTCAGACCCTCAGTGTCATACCCTGGCCAAGAAAAATGTTGCCCAACAAGCCTGTCTTTATTCCTGTGGGTAATACTCTAGCGATGCATGGGCATTTAGCACATGCAGACATGAGACCCCATTTTGATGGATGGGCATGGGAAAGAACCCCACATTTTGAATAATGTGTTCTTTGTGCTATGTTGACTATGTCTGTTGCTATAATGGGCACACTGACAGCAGTTACATCGTTTGTTTTTATCTGTGCCCCTTTGTTGTGTTCTTTGTTTTGTGACTTTGCTTTCACAATAGTTTGTTTCAAATTTGAATTGAGTCACATCCCTTGTCTATATATTTGACAAAAGCCCACATATATATATACCTGTTTTTACTACGGCTGTTCCTTATACCTTTGTATTCCTGCAACTGAAATCAACCACCTTCAGTTGTCACATACTGACCCGTCTTGAACCTTGATTCAATCACCAGAACATTCCCTGGACATGTCAATTACTGGTATGACCTACTGCTTTAATTAACATCTGAACATTTGTGCGGAGCTCATAGTCCATTATTTATTTATTTATTTATTACATTTATGTAGCGCACCTAACCCATAGGCATCTGGGCGCTTGTGCTTAAGAATACAGTTACATTATAAAAACTTGGTTATAGAATGACATTGCTGATTACAAGTATAGTATTGATACATGCTTATTCAGTTGCATTGCCACAAGTGGTTACAGTTACATTTGAGGCTTAGTCCATTTCATTTCATTCTTACATTTACTTATGGGGCTGTTGTGCAAATGTTAGATTCTGCATACTGGGTAAGTGCCCAGGTGCTCCCCTACCTAGCATATAACGTGGGATAATCCGCCTTGGGCAGATACTTGGCACCTGCAAGATAACAGGGGTGGCATCCATGCAGGTGCTGCTCTGTCCTTTGCAGCCCTCTCACTGTGGTGGTCGACAAGAAGCCACCATCTAATTATTTCCACCAAAGCCTTCCCTACCCCAATCACTGCACGATGTTAAATCCATCCTAGAGTTGGTCGTGAGATTGTGTCCCTTTAAGCCGGCTGCGCGAGCTGGTGTGGTTAATGTGATCCTTGGGTTGCTATGGCAGCTGATATCAGAGTTATGGACATTACCGCTCTCCAGCCTGTCTGTGTCCTGCAGCTGTTGTAGAGGAGCACTGGCAGAGTGCCCCATGGTGTGGCCAGGATTCCAAGGCAAGCTTTGGCAGCTCGAGGGGGGTTGCAGGGTCAAGGTCCGCAAGAGTTCCTGGAGATGGGCCACAATCAAAGGCATTTGGTGCCCTCAGCCACTATGGAAGAGGAAGCATAGGAGATCCGGGGCGATACAGAGCTGTGGAGGATCAGTTTGCTAAGGAGAATTTGCTGTCATAAAATGATCCCCAGCTTGCCCCTTTTAGCCTGGTGCTCAGTTTCAAAAGGCACAGGGCCAGGAGTTTGGTTCATTAAATGCTACACCGCTTATAGTCGGGCGATTTGTTTTTGAACTGACTGTTATGCATGTGGTTGTCACACTGCCCTTTTCAGGCCTTGGTACATGTATAAGAGTGAGCAGGCGATGATATAACATTGCATGCTTTTGTTCAGTAAACTCCCAATGATTCTTAGAAGTGTATCACAATGTGCTAACATGCAATCTATAGGGAAAGCCGTTGTCTCTAAGAAAGCGACGACGCACTTAGGTAGAACAGCCCTCTTCACTGAGGCCCAGTGTTTCAATAGGCAGCTCAGTGCCTCTGCATGCAACACAATCGCCTTTTATTTCTCTGTGGCTTTTAGAAAGTTAGATCACACTGGCCTACTCCTCTGCCTCACAGGGGCCCTGCACATGGAAAGAACTTCTATCACCTAACCAATCTTTTCTCTCTCCATCTGGACCCACCAGTGAAACCTGCCCGCTTCCTGTGCCCTAGAGCCTTGATCCCTTGCTGTGTGTCCCATGGCTCCGCCTTGGTTCCACACCTATTCATTGTGCACATGGAGCCTCTGACCTCCACTTCGGTACCTTTTTAATTACCACATGTGAGCTGATGTCACACTGTTAAACGGCCAACTGGATAGCCGGCATGGAAATGGCCAGGCCGTGACTACGGTACCCTTTAATGCTGCGGTCCGCACAAATGGAAACCCTCTCCCCTTAACGAATACAAGACAGAGGTCTTTTTAGTAGGTTCAGTGGCCCACTGGAGTGGCTTCCCACACAGATTCCAGCCATGCCTACGCCGGCATTTACCTATATGTTTTCAACCATGCTATTACAAGCCCTTGCCTTGGTACCAACTGGCCTGTGCCACCACAGCCCTGCACTTATTTATCGGCAGCTATTCTCACCAAGTTATTTAACAGCTGCTTCTTACTCCCTTGGACTTCCCTCTTTGGTACACCTAGCACTTACCCCCCACTTCCTATTCCTTCTCCCACTCTGCACTTGCACTTTCTGAATGCTCACAAGGCCTAGTAGGTCCCCCTCTATCTTGCATTGTTATATTTGCTTTTCTTTCCCATGCTCCCTCCCTGTTGCCCTGTGGGCACTTTGAAACACAATTTACTTGATGTATAAGCGCCTTACAAATGCACAATAAATAAATAAATAAATAAATAAATAAATAAATAAATAAATAGAATTCATGGAACAAATAAATGCTAGCAATATATCTGCGGTCTAACCACCGAATACTGACCTCTCTTACAGGTATCATGCCTCGTGTCAATGACAGCAAGAATGTCTAAGATGGGCGACCAGCGAAATCCATCAGCTCACCACAGCAAGTTTCTAATTTATTTATTTATTTATTTATTTGTTTATTCATTTATTCATATTTGTTAAGCGCACAACAGCCCGTGGGCATCGCAGCCCGTGGGCATCGTGGCACTGGTTACATACAGTGAGAAGCTTAGTTACAGTAGAAGCAGAAATATCATTTTACACATGTTGAAGAATACATATTTAGGTGCAGTGGGAAAAGAGGGGGTAAGAGGTTATGTTACAGTGGATCACATTTCCCAGGAATAAAGGTTCTTAATTGGCTGTAAATGGAGCACCACATCGGCTTTAGGACACTTTGATTTGGCAACAAATCCTATGTTGGCATTGCACCTGTCTAACTCCCCTGTTCCTGCACATCTTCTTGGCCAAAGGTCTAAGGTCAGCTTCCCAAATCTTGTTGGAAATTGGCCAGAAAAATATGAACATTTTTGTGTATTTGCCAGTGCTCTACTTACTAGTGCACAATTTGGTCAAACGTGCCCCATCGAGGCAAGAAACCGCTGTGGGCATAGTTCTGCTATTCTGCATCCCACCCTTAGCATGGGACACGTGGGCCCACTAAATTGACGTCAGTCTTTGACTTCAGTTTCTGAGACCGGAAGAATAGCAGCACCCCACCTTAGTTTTCTATAGCTTCACCACCAGGTGGTGGCTTTTCCGTATTAGGCGATGCAGTGCTGACCCCACACCTATTGTGGAGAAACAAAGCCAGACCAGTGACAACACTGAGCGCTTCTTCGGCTGCAACAAGTAGTCGAGGATGCACCCAAGGCTGGCTTTCTACAGTGTAGGGAAAAGTGTTTTCCCTTGGAATGAAAAGTTCCTCAGACATGCATGCTCAAGGGCCATACAAAGCTGGGGGCGTTTTACTTTCCCAGTCTTACATGGCCCTTTGGAGATGCAGGCTGGGGGACTACAGGCCCAAATATGTGTCCGGGTGCTACACCAGCGCTCCTCACATTAAGAGGTTCTGGGACAGTGAGATGGTGGTGCTCTGGCTCCACCACGAATGTCAGGAACCAGGAAGTCAGGAACCCCTGCCTTCGTGCTGGGCAGGAACCAGTGAGCTGTTCTGACAGTGTAAGTGGCAGTGTTTGGAGCGTGGAGGTGGAACAGGTAAGAGTATGCATGGATGTAAGTATGTGTGCATGTGAAGATTTGTGTCTGTGTAAGTGTGCAGCATGTGAATAAGAGGGCAATGTGTGTATGTTGTAGTGTATGGGTGAACATGGGAATGCGGTAGTATTGTGTATTTTCTTTAGGTGCAAAACTCTTGTTGTGCGGGCGCCACTCTTAATTGAATGTTACTATTTTTCAATATACAATCTATTTACACAATATATGGTCCTGTTGCCAAAGAGTCCCACCTGCACTGTTGAACAAGAATACAATGTGATAGCAGACCCATGGTATATCAACACGAGGAATTGGAAGGACCTCTAGTGTGTTAACACACAAAATATTTTCAAAAACACTTTTTGCTAACTTATTTTCTGTTCATAATCATCATGCAATTCATTGACAGTGTGCTTGCATAATGAAGTTCAATGCTTCCAAGTTCTGGTTTATATAAAATCATTATTTAATCCAAAGACACAGGCAAATGTTGTCGTCCAATGAATTCCGGTCCTTTAAGCATTTTCAGGAACCATCAACTACAAAATAATCAATAAACATAATTGATATTCTTACAGAAATACCCTGTTTAACTTATATAATTTAAAAGAAATGTTGATCAATTAAGAAAGTAGGGTCATTCTACCTGGTTCTTTTTCTGTGTGTGTTTCTAAAACGGTAGCGGCCATGTAGTTATGGTTAAATTGAGAAATCCATAGGAAGACCTCTTTTTGGGCGGCTTATAACTTCCCTCCCCCTGGCCGAATCCTCAACTAAACGTTGCAAAAAAAGTATATGGCCCACTCTGAATTATTTTCTAAAGTTTGGTGAGGTTTCGTCAAGGGGGGCCAAAGTTATAGGGGGACCCAAAAAATCTTTTTTTTTCTTCCATAGACAGAATGGAGGAAAAATGTGTTCACAGCCAAAACTGCTGCACGGATTGTCACCAAATGTGCGGCAGGAGTGCCGGCTTGGTCCCGAAAGCGTGCTTTTGTAAATTTGGTGGAAATCTGTCCAGTAGTCTTTTTTAAATGACCAAAAAGTAGGACCAAAAAAATTAGTGATATCTGGGTTCGGTCCGTGGACCCATTTCCCTGTTCGGTCCGCGGACAGGGCTCCGATTGGCTTAGAAGGCTACGTGGTGTCCGCGGACATCGGACGCACCCACTGATTGGATGGTAAAAAGCGCGAAGTGCGTCAGATTTTTGGAAACACCCGCCATCTTGGATTCACGGACAGCGGCCATTGTCCCTGGACATCGCAGTAAAAACATATTAAAAAACACAACATTGCACTTGTCAAACTTATCAAATAATCTCTGGGGAGGTGAGGGGTGATGAGGATGGGGTGGGATATGGCTGCAAGAAGCAAAAAAATGGGGGTTTCCGCTGTAAAAGTCCACAAACAGCCATGTGAAGTTCGCAGACACCTCGGCATTGCAGGGTTGGTGAAAAGCAGTTCTTGGATGGCTTTTCATTTTGGCGTCACTTAATAAAACTGCATGAAGTTTTGCAATTATATTCTTGACCTAATTCCAAATGGGTTTGCAAAGTTTGGTGGGATTCTGTTAAGAGGGGCCACAAGGTTCCTGTGTCTCACCTACTCTATACAATATATTCACCAAGCCCCTATTCGATAAGCTGGACAATCTGGGTGTCACCTACACAAACTACGCAGATGACACCCAGATACTCCTCACCTTATCAGGTAACTACAACAAGGACGCCAAATGGATCAATGAAGTCTTTTCCATCATTCAGGCATGGATGGCCACACATGGCCTGTGCCTGAATGATGACAAGACCGAACTGCTTCTTGTCGGCTCACCTAACACTATCCGAAAACTCTGTCCCGGCTACACTAGCTTCACTATTGACGGTAACACCATACCCATCGCCAAGAGCGTAAAAACCCTCGGCTTCCACCTAGACACGAACACTAACCTAGCTAAACAAATCAACATGACCGCCTCGGCCACTGCCTACACTGGCAAACTTATCAGGGCCTGCAGACCATTGATCTCCCCTAGCAATTGCCTCATCCTAGCCAGAGCTCTCATTCAATCTAAACTGGACTACTGTAATAGCCTCTATGTAGGTGCCAACAAAACAGTAATCCATAAATTGCAAGTCCTACAAAACAATGCACTCCGTGCCGCCCTCAATATTCCCAGAAGGGAACACATCTCCGCCACCAGAACTGCCTGTAAATGCTTGTCCATACAACAAAAAATAGACCTGAAAACTATTTGCCTTACTTACAAAGCCCTTAATCATCTTGCCCCGCCCTACCTCTCTAACAAATTTACACTAAGACAGAACACCAGAACCACCAGATCGTCCAACACACTACAACTAACAGTTCCCAAATACTCCCTCAAAAGAGCCGGCGGATCCAGCTTCCCAGCCCTGGCATCACAACTTTGGAACTCCATCCCACTGGATATTAAATCTACACCCACCTTCCAACCCTTCAGAACTAAGGTCATCTCCTGGCTAATCAACAAATAACTGTCCTACCACATATGTATGCACACCCTTTCTCCAATTTTACTTATGTTGTTTGACCACTATTATCTATGCATTTCTGCCTTCTTGTTCAGCTCTCCTATGAATTATTACTACTGTACCATTGTCTGTTATTTGTAACCTGATGTTCAAAGCGCACATATACCTCTGGGTCAAGAGCGCTATATAAATAAATAAATAAACAAACAAACAAACAATTACAGGGGGCGTCGCAAAATAATGTAAAGGCGTATAAATGAGGTGCCATTTAACGAATCAACACTTACGTCGGCAAACTTATATTAGATCTAGATATAAATGTTTTCGCAAAGTTTGGTGGGATTTTGTCAAGAGGGGGTAAAATTAGAGGAGGGGTCCCAAAATATTGTAAATACATATAAATGTGGTGCAATTTGACGAATCTACACAAAAGTTTGCGAAAAGGTTTTAGATCTAGATATACATGTTTTTGTAAAGTCTGAATGGATTTTGTCAAGTAGGGGCTAAGTTATATGACTATTGTATGTGCATGCATTTGACACTTTTGAACAAATAAAACATGGCTGGATTTCCAGGAAACTTGTGTAAAGAACATCTGCAAGGACCTTAAAGCATGGTATTGCAAATGTGCCCATGTTTTATTTTTTGACAGGTTTCATAATGTAGGAACAAAGTATTGTGGTATATCTTTGGTGACTGAGGTGTAGCCTGTGGCTATGGGTAGTGGCCACATTGTCTGGGTAATGGAATAAGGTCATGATCCGGAGAATCTGGCTACTGGCCATTACCACGAGGTAAGAGAGGCACAGATCCACTCTACTGATGAGGTCCAACCAGACCGAAACACGTGTCTGGGGTTTCTGTTGGTACTCTTGTTCAGAGGAGAATTGCCTAGCATTTCGGTGCTGGACTGCCGCAGGGCAGGACAAAGACTGATATGTTTGGGATATTTCTTCTCTGTGGAAGATAGTGAGCTAAAGACTCTGGGTAAGTCTCTCGTAACCAGGACTAATGTCTGGCAGAGGGACTCCCAGGACCCCCCTTGTTAATTTGCATTACCACGAGGGACAACACATGGGGTTAAAATGGCCATGCCCACCTAGGACCGGCTTTGTGGTAAAGTTATTCGAAAGGGGGATAGCTTTGAAAGGGAAGAAAAAGGTGCTTGTGGTAATATGGTCATAAGGTGCTCTCTTCGCCTTCTGCAGGCTGCCATGGAAAGCGAAGAGGAGCCCTGCATGGAACCACGCCTTCCCTTTCCATGGTAGCCATCTTGGAAAAGGATTTTCCTTCCTACACCGGGACGCCACAGGCGTCACGGTGTAGGAAGAAAAATCCTTTTTTTTTTAGTAGCCCGGGTTCCCGCTTTGGGAACCTGGAGTGCTAATGGCCTTCATCCCCCATTGCAGAGGCTGGAATGGAGGGATAATGGTCCGGAACCTCGTTATCTACACTCGCTTCGCTTGGGCTGATAACGGGGGCTGACGGGCTGGTATACACTGTTCCAATCCCTGGAACCGTGGATGAATGCCCCAATATTCCCATAAGCATAACACAACATGCTAATGGAAATGTTGGAAAATCTTATTGAGTCTATGGGCCTCATTCCGAGTCCGGCGGTAATGGAAAAACGATGGCGGTAAAGTAATGCCGCCATCCTTTTCCGCCGTGGACTATTCCGACCCATCACACCGTAATTACCGCCGCCGTAAAGTACGACGGCGTAAATAGCGGACAAGTGTCGCGCGCCCGAGACACCACGTCAGAAATAACGCTAAGGCGTTAACCAGTGCTGATCCATAGTAAAGCGGACACGGTAAAAACGGGCTCCACAAGGGCGCAAAGTACCTTAACGCCATGGCGTAATTACCGGCATCGCAGAGAAGGTGTTAACAACCCTGAACAGTGCCAGAAAGAGGAACAGGTGCACCCAATCAGCACAGGTGGAGTCCATAGAGTCAGGCACAGCACAAAAGGAGCACACCCACACACCACACCCCCTCCCACACCAAGATGATACCAATTCTCGCAGCATTCATGGAGCTGGAGGCCCTGCTTGCAAGGCAGCAACTACGACAACATCAACAACAGCAACCACAGCAACCACAGCCCCCACCACAGAGGATACACAGGAGGAGAAGGAGGCAGAGACAGGCCCAGTATGCCCTACCGGTGCAGCCACCATTACCACGCCGTCAGCCCCCAATTCCACGCATCAGACCCACCCCCTTCAACCTCACACCAGAGCAGATACACACCCTGTACCGGCTTGACCGGGACACCATAACCACCATAGTGGCCCTGATACATAATGACATAGTGAGCCTAATAGAAATCAGCACTGCCATCCCCCCTCTACTAAAGGTAGTGTCTGTGCTCCACTTCCTTGCCACAGGGACCTACCAGCATACAGTGGGGCACATGCATGGCATTTCACAGCCCATATTTTCCCGGATACTCAACCAAGTGCTCGATGCCCTCCTCAGGCACAGAAGGGACTACATATGCCTCCCCCGGACTCCCCAGGAGACATATGATACCAAAGCTGCCTTCCATGCACTTGCAGGCATGCCAAATTGCATAGGTACCATCGACTGCACCCACGTAGAATTGGTGGTTCCCCATGCCATGGAGGTGCCGTATCGCAACTGCAAGCAATAGCACTCCATCAACGTCCAGATGGTGTGTAATGCCAGTAAAGCCATCACACAATGCAATGCCCGATACCCTGGATCAACTCATGACTCCTTGGTCCTGCGGAACTCTACACTACCACGCTACATGGAGCGACATGCTGAACGACGTACCTGGCTGCTTGGTGAGTAACCGGAATGGGCCATGGCAGTCCATTGGGGCTGTGAGTAGGCTGTCAGCATACTCCACCCGGGTGGTAAAGGGGGGGGTAGAGAGATGCATACGGGTGGGACAGTCAACGCCATTGTACGATGTAATGGGGTGACTGTATCCTGGGACATGTGTGCATGGCCAGTGAACACCTGCTGCAATGTCAGATTAGCACAGTTCTCCACCATGATTGCACGAACACTTACCTTCATTCCACTCTCATGCAGGTGATGCTGGCTACCCATTGAAGCCGTGGCTCATGACCCCGGTCCGCAACCCACAAAACAGGCACGAGGAGGACTACAATAGATCTCATACCCGTACACGGGTGGTGATAGAGCAGACGTTCGGCCTTTTGAAGGCACGATTTCGTTGCCTCAGCCGGTCAGGTGGGGCCCTCATCTACAGCCACGAGAAGGTGGCCAAGATCACCATGGCATGTGCAATGCTGCACAACATGTGCATCCATCGGAACGTGCCACTGCCCCCTGACGTGGGTCTGCTACCACCAGATGAGGAGGAGGAGGAGGAGGAGGAGGAGGAGGAGGAAGGAATGGCAGGACAGCATCACGGGGCCGATGCACAGGAGGGACGTCACGTGCGACAAGCATTGATTGACCAAAATTTCTGAGTCACAAGTCAGCTGAGGGGGTGAGGATGACAGGACATTGGGCACTGGGTGTGGGGATACATGTACTACATGCACTGTGAGACATTAAAAGACACATGCACAATGATCAATGTCCACTCTGTTTTCCAAGATTGACCAAACTGTGTATTGTATAATCATGTGAAAACGTGTACAAATAATCCTCCACCCTCACCCCCCTCCCCCCCAACTCCCACACACACCCTCACCCCCCTCCCCCGAACTCCCACGCACACCCTCACCCCCCTCCCCCCCAACTCCCACGCACACCCTCACCCCCCTCCCCCCCAACTCCCACGCACACCCGCCCCCCCCTCCCCCCCAACTCACACGCACACCCTCACCCCCCTCACATTCCCCCCACAACAGCCCCACAATGGTCCCATCAATACTACATAGGCCACATGTGTGTGGCTTCATAGTCAATGGGCACTCCCCGAGCCTGGGGTATCATTTTCGCATTGTGCGTTGTGACCTGCGGACCGGGCTGGTCTGCGTGGAGGAGCACTGGGAGGGTGGTTCCTCCTGCTTGGGCTGAGGTCTTGGGGTTGCTGCCTCCAGGGCATCAGCAATCCTGCCGAGCCCCTCACATAGCCGGTTTGTGCATGTAGTGATGACCTCGCCCAGAGCCTGCAGGTTATTGTGATGCACCAACCCTGATTCCCGGTTGTCCCGGAGAAACTCCTCTACCATGGCCGTGAGGTTCTGGGAGTGCACAGCTTCTGCGGCCGATGTGGGGGATGTGGTTGGCAGGCTTGGTATTGGGCCTGCAGGCCTCTCAGGTGTTTCGGCAGGGGAAGTGGGCTGATGTGAGACAGGTGTTACCCCTTCGCCTGTGAGGCCTGGGCCATCACTCGACCCGGAGTCGCTGTGTGCAACCTGGCTGTACGATGGTGACTCAGGGCTGTAGTCATTGGTCTCCTCCACGTTGACCACGGAATAGGATGTGGGGCTGTCTGGCACACTAAGGAGGCACATGGCAGCATTCTCCCCTGACATGCTGGATTCCTCAGGGTGCAGCGTGGGGCATGTTTCCGGCGGAACTGCAGGCATGTCCAGGTGCGCGGGTGGGGGTTGTGTACCCTCCATGGGGGTTGCTGGAGCAGGTGGTGTAGTATGGGCCTTATGTCTGCCAGCAGGTATGCGCTGTACCCTGCCCCTGTCCCGGGAGGTACTTGGCCGGGAGCCTTCCTGCTCCTCACTTTCATGACCGCTACCTGTGGGGGGCAAGAGAGAGACAGCATGAGCAATGATCTGGGGGTCATCATGACTTCAAGCCTATGGTAACACATTGGGAGAGCAGCGTCTTGGTGATCTTTTGGTCGGTGAGTGAACTTGGCTTGGATGGTAAAAGCATACTGTTGGCGGGGTCAATCATGTTGGCGGAGTACTGTGGTGAGTGACATTGACCAGCTTTCTGTGTGGCATGGCCAATATGGGTGTCAGCCTTGCACCTGACATCATCCTGGGTCCCACTTGTTACGACATGGTTGCGGGGGGGGGTCTACGAAGCAAACATGATGTGACTCTTTGGCCGGCCCTTTGCGGTGAATTACATTAGGGATGCATGTACTGTTTGGACTCATATCACTCACCTGCATCAGCGGATGAGGGATCACCGCAATCCATTTCGCCAACACCTTCGATGGCTTCTGTGCCCATCATCTCCGCACATGTTCCCTCCCAGGGCATCATTTTAATGGGTGAGCCTGGGCCTCCTCCTGTCTCCAGGGCCTGCTGACGGTTTGCTGACAGGATGGCCCGCACCCTGAGACGGAGGTCATCCCAGCGTTTGCGGCAATGCGTTGTGCTGCGGGGGGTGTTCCCAACGGCGCTCACCCTCTGTGCGACCAACTCCCATATCTCCTTCTTTCTGAGGATGGTGGGCCTACGCATGTCGCTGCAGAATACGATATCTGCATGTTCATGCAGAGTGTCGACCAGGACCTGTAACTCATCCTGGGTGAATTTTTCTTTTCGGATGCGCGCAGCGCCCTTTTTCAGAACTTTAGGCATGATGCTGTTCTCTGTAGTATATTTGGTCGATCTGAGTCCTGTATGGAGTCCTGTATGTCCTGTATGGAGAGGATTGCAATGGATTGTGATTTTAAATATGGCCGCCGTGATGCTTCCCGTTCCTGTGCGATGACGTTATTTCCGTTTCCGGTATTTAACGGTGGCCGTAATTTACGGTTAGCGTAAATTACGGTCTCCGCTAATTACGGATTCCATCGAAGGCGATGGTGTTAAATACGTATAGGTTTATGGCGGTAAGGGGTTTGACGGGACCTTTTGCGCTATGCCGCAAGGGAGTTTACCGCCATGGCGGAATACTCGTGCACGCGAAGTCGGAATATGGTGGAAATAGCGCCTTCCAACCACATCGTACATGGTATTTACGCCATGGCGGTAATTAGTGTTACTTACCGCCGTACTCGGAATGAGGCCCTATGTACTTTACTAAGAAATGTTCTATTTTTTAACTGTGAAAGGTGGTTCCTAAAAGAAGATTTATTTTGTTTTTTTTAATGTATTTATTTTTTTGGCAGAAGAGTTTAACGAAAGGTGGGGAGGGAAAAGAGGGAAGAGGCACCAAGCACTAATATGGAGGTACAGGTGGACAGGGGAAGATGTTGCACATGTGTTACTTCTGAGGGAGGGGGCAGTGTTTCTCATGCTCCCTGATTACCGCTTCAAACGCAACTTCGAAATTGCTTCCCTCTGCAGAATGATATGTTGTAGTATACACAAAGGACTGTTGTCTTAAAAAAATTGATCAACACCATCTTGTATTGCTTGCAAGGTAGCTGGTGGGATTTTGTGTCCTACAGAAGTAGGCTGAGTGATTACAGTATTGGTTGAGGAAGATGAGGTACTTCTATGGTGCATGCTGCCGCCATTGCCTATGTTTATATATGATTAGGTTCCTGTATTACCAACAACACTCCAATGCAATGTTGTTTAGATGACTACATTCTTTAATACATTAAGTAGTAAATGCTAGGTTTACCGATCACCCCTGACATCTTGTTACCAAAATTATAAACACAACCCCTCGTAGGGACTTTTCATCAAAATGAATTTCACATGTGATGTCATCAGTGATATCATCAATGACATTTGTGATGTCATCTTTGATGTCCTGGGTGTTAGTCTTAGCAGTGCACGGTGGTGGCATGAGTTATGGTTGCTTAGCTTACCATAACTGGCGAATTTCTGAGGTTTTTCGGTTTTACTTGTAACCATAACGTCCCTTTAACAAAGTTTTTTCAATGAATATATATATATATATATATATATATATATATATATATATATATATATATATATATATATTATATATATATATATAATATATATATATATATATATATATATATATATATATATATATAAAACAACATTCACTATCACCTTAAGAAATATCGTGATAAACAAAATTGTTTTTTAAGATTTTCTTAGTGACAACTCCTGCCATATAAACGTATTCTTATTAGTTTTTGTTTCCCTTGTCTAATACTTATTTGCTGTATCCAATTGCCATTGTTTGAGCTTCATATGCTTACCTTTTACAGAGCTTATGGAGCCCTCCACATCGATCGGCTAGGAAACCGATCTGATGCAAGGTTTTCCTGTTTGATTCTAAGATGCCCGCTGCCGCAAATATCACGATGACGTCACTATGATGGTGACATCATCCCGTGCGGCCAACAACCAGGTTTGTTTTTTTTCTTGCTAATGTCGCAATGATTCTATAAATACAATTGTATTCAAATGCTTTTGATATTACATATGCAATTCGTTGTCTCCATGCTATTCAGATAAACTTGAATCTTATTCTATATGAATTCAATTATCTAATAATGTTGACAACGTTAATTTACAGCTCTAATTTTCATCTTAACCATTGATTATACCAAATTCTCAATCTCATGTCTCAATGTGAATTCAAAATCACTCTAATATTGATCTCATTTCCATACATTGTTTTTATATAAATTCTTGTTAAGCATTATCAGAGAGTTGAAGTGTTAAAAAATGACTACACATTCTTCAAACTGTTTACTATTTCCCATGGTTCCAGTGTATGGTAAATACGAATTGCTTCAAATAAAATCATCATACATGCCAAATGTAATCAATTATCATTAATTTTTGTTCTTCAATTCTATTATCTGATGTGAAGTTCAACACAATAAATCACTTGAATATATAGTTCGTATTTATGTTCTTATTAAACATAATTCAAATCATGGATTATGTAACAATTGCTGAACCTTTTACACATTTTTTACCTAGGGACAGCTATCATATTATGTTCTTTAGGTGCACATATGAATGAGAGAGAGCAGTGTGTGTATTTGAATGAGAGAGAGAAGGTATGTTGTATGGGTGCACGTGTGATTGTCTGTGCATTTATGTGTGCTGGAAAACAAGCCTGTGATTTGGGGGCCTAGATTAGTGCGCAGCAGCCACCATGCAAATGTTTTCTTACAGTGACTTATGTTTGTGCTGTCAATATGGGCAAATCCAACATGATGATCATTCTAATGTGGGTTTGAAGGGGTGGCACATTGGTGCAGGCAATATGGATTTGTTTTCCTACAGTGGCATGGCATGTTGGGCAAAGACAAGATGGTGCATTTTTTAAGGGGACATACTGGCCTACAGGGTATTATTTAAGTTGTATAGTAGTATAAAAGTCAGTCCCCTTCTCAACTATATTTTTGTAACTGCTGCTTCAATAAAAGTCAATGAACTGTAGCCACGGGTATAATAAAAAATGTTTTTGTTATTATTTTTTTGCATTTTTATATTTATATATGATAAGTAGTGCTTAAAAGGACTGTTTGGGGGAACACTGAGAGTAGAACCTTAGCACATCAGGAGTACTGTTTTGATGTTATCAAGGAACACTGCATTTCCTTCATCGGTTACGTGCCGTCATGCCTATAGAAATTGGCCATGTAGAACTGTATGTTGTTGGTTCGAAATCCATAATTGAATGTGGTCTGTCATGAATGCTGAAACTGCTTTATTAACATTTCTCTGGGATTTCTCAATTTTACCATTTAATCTGGTGGTCCATCTCCATTTTTGCCTCTGAGTTATATTGGAAAAGATGACGATGGTGTGAGGAAATAGTTTCATTCAGTTTTCCATGTCATGTTTCATCATTAAAGTAAGGGTCACCCCTCATACATTCGCCAAACCATTGTCTCCACAATCAATGGGTATGACGTTTGGGTGCCCTGTACTTCTTAAACTTAACAATTTTGGAAGAATTTGAAACCACTGCATTCCTCGCATTCCAACCCATTTCATTGTGAAATTTGTTAAACCTAGGTCCATGGTAATATTTAGTTTCTCGCAAAAAGCCTGCAACCAAAACAGCCAACTATCTTCAATCAGACACACAGTTTTCATTGCAGCAATGATGATATCTGCAGTGTTTCTCTGTTTCCAGGAAAATGATTGCTACTTTGACTTTCAAGTAGTTTGTATGAGTGGGGTATGGAAAGGGTCGCACCGAGACCAGAAATAGGCCTGGACACCCCTCGCCTCATGAACCTTGACCTTTGATGACAAAATCGGAAGTAATGTCATTTGACCCCACCCCAAAGTGACATCCCAGGAAGCAATGAAACACGACCTTTCACCCCTTGACAAAATATGAAGTGGCATCAAATAGCATTGTAGAAGAAAAATAGGGTATAGGGGTGCACAGATCAGTTTAAATACTTATATACTTATTTCAGGAAGCAGGGGCATTGTGGAGGGATGTATTATCAACAAGGATTAGATAACAGTATAGCAAATATTTCAGGTGCAGGCGGGCATACGTCACAAGGCCACTTGGGACCGAAGAAATCGAGCAAAACCAGAGATGTATATTGCTACACACAAGCCCAAATGCACTCCAGAGGGAGAAAGATCCCTATACAAGAATAAATGTTTCTTAACAAATTGTATACCGTTCAGGCAAATTTTTGGATACAAGGGTACCTTGTTATCTCTTATACTTAATAACAAATGGTTAGTAGCAATTTTCCATTAGCAAAAAACGCAACATTTAAAACATCAGTGAAACCCTCGCCTTTGGCGAAGAGGAAGCGCTGAAAATACTGGGACTAATCAAGTCCGCAGGAGCGGAACTCACGACAACCGACAAACCTGAAGCCTTAATACGGCAGCTTGAATGGAAGATACGAAGGGAGATTAATCTTGAACTTCACACTTCTACCAAGGCCCAATATTACACCACCAAGAGGATACCAAGAGGCTTACATGTCAACTTAGAGCCAACACTCTGTAAAGAGAACCCGACCTTTGTGAAACGCTGGCATCAAATCTTAAATAAGTGCTCGCTCCACCTTATACTCCTCACTATTGAGGAACTAGCACACTCACTACAAAACTTGAATGAGGATATAGAAGGACTCAAAACCTCACTAAGCAAGGGCTACACTGCAGATCAACTTAAGCAGATTTTATTATTAGACGAACCAGAAATTGACATTGTCTACAGTTGGCAGTCATATTACGGTCATTTCCAGAACAAACCCAACTTCAGTAATCCACGGAAACCAGGACAATCTTCAGCAGAGAATACTTCCTCTGACGCCTCAAGTACAGAGCTTGAAGTTATCGGAGGCCAGAGTGGAGAGACAACACCTGGACCTGAAGTAGAGGAACCAGTGGTTGCCCCCACGCCTTTTTTAGCAAAAGGCCAGTCCGAAGAGGAAAAAAGAAAAAATCCACAGCGGAAAAAGACAACGAAGAAACATTGATTGTTAACAGCTCATCATACCAGTTATCAAAAATGGAACAACATGTCTTGAAAAAAGGTCTATCGTTTGTCCCGAACAACAACAGTACTCTTCTTCGTGAAAAAATAGATTTCTTTAAACTGATGAGAAAGCTGAAACTGAAGGTGTTCTTTGATTCACTGGAGGAGGACTCCACATCCAAAGAACCACATAGATTTTTAGAACTCAATCGCAAGAGTACTTTTAATCCACCAGTACAGAATCACATTTTATCAACTTTTGAGAAGACCGTACTAAAGGACTTCAAGAGGATCCAATTTAAAACTAGTACACAAGGTAATTTTACGGTGAGAGAACAGCAGACAGTAAAAAATCTTCTGGACAATCAGGAAGTCATCTTCAAACCGGCTGACAAGGGGGGAGCACTTGTACTCATGAACAAACAAGACTACATTGATGAAATCGAATGCCAATTGAATGACTCAGAGACGTACATTGAAGTGCCCCTGGATCCTACCAAAGCAGTACGATCACTCATCAAGGGAGTGTTGGTTGAGGCGGAAGCAAATGACGTTATCTCGGAGAAAACATGACTCTTCCTTGAAAATAAACACCCTTTGATGCCTGTCATATATACTACCCAAAATACATAAGAGACTTCTCAACCCTCCGGGATGCCCTATTATAGCGGTTACAGAAAGCCTCCTTGAACCATTGGCCCAGTATCTGGATAAAATTCTACAACCTTTAGTCCAGAAAACCACAACATATAAGAAGGATACCATGCACTTTTTACACAAACTGAAAAATGTGCAATTTGTTAAAGGGAGAGACGTGATGTTTACCATGGATGTTACATCGCTTTATACTAACATCGTACATGAAGCGGGCTTAGAAGCAATTGAATGGCTGTTGCTACAATCCGACCAATGCCAAGGTGACAGACTCTTTGTATTAACTTTACAAAAATTGGTATTGATGAATCATTTCTTTAAATTCTAAGATCGATTTTTCCTCCAAACATCAGGCACCAGCATGGGTGCGGCTATGGCACCCTGCTATGCCAATGCCTACATGTATAACCTTGAATATGAAAACATCCTCACTTCTCCAAGGTGGATGAGACACCTCTCACTGTACGTCAGATACATTGACGATATCTTTGGCACCTGGTCTGGGCCAGAAGACGTTTTACACAACTTCTATGAAATGATGAATTCGATTCATCCCCGGATTAAATTTACCACTGAGACAAGTAACACCGCCATCCACTTTTTGGATGTTGAGATATATGTTACTAACACCTCTCTAGAGACCAGGATTTACACAAAAAAGACCGATAGAAACAGCCTGTTGCTCGCTACAAGCTTCCACCCCAAGAGAACCGTTGATAGCGTGCCATTCAGTCAATTCCTTTGCTACAGAAGGATTATTTCGGAGAACAGCGAGTACCAACGTCAATCATCATTATTGGAGTGTAAATTCATGGCAAGAGGCTATAATCAGTCAAAAACCACTGAAGTGGTGGAGAGAGCGAGGGGTACAGATAGAGAGACACTGCTGACCCCAAAGCCTCCCAAATTAGGAGAACCGCTAGTCTATGTTACCACGTACTCTAGGCAGAGCATGAAGATCAGGAGGATAATTAAAAAGAATTGGGCAATGCTAGGAATGGACCCTCAACTACAGCAACTTTTTCAAGAATGACCTACTTTCGCCTATAGGAACAGCAGGTCTTTGCGCAAGAGTTTGGTTAAAGCAGAAATACCATCCGTCGGGACTCAGAATTTATTTAAGGGCACCATTCCATGCTATAACTGCCAACATTGCAGCAATATCATAAAAGACAACAGTATACCTCACCCTCATTCTGGTAAACCAATTTTAGTTAAACATTCCTGTACATGTGATGCTCAAAATGTAATCTATACTCTCAGATGCCCCTGTGGCTTATACTATGTTGGTATGACCACCAGAAAAGTAAAAATAAGGTGGTCAGAACATAAATCCAACATTCGTACCAAGAGCCTAAGGTCCCCAGTTGCTTTACACTTTGTAGAAGCACGTCACACCATTGCGCAACTGAAATGTGTCATCTTGGAGAAAGTCACAATGGGAAGCAGGGGTGGGGATGTGCAGCGGAAACTGCTACAGCGAGAAATCCTATGGATTGAACTCTTGGACTCACTTAGCCCTCGTGGCATGAATACTGAATTCAACCTTATGTGTTTTGTGTAACACCTAGACATCTGACCTCTAGTTCAAAGAAACTTGATGTTTAACTATCTGTGCTCATTGGGTTGATGGCTCCTTCCACACTCCTCCATGAGTGTTATTACCATCACTATGAACCTTGTCTGCTAGTACTCATGCTTAGGATATTCATAAGGACTCAATGCTATATTATCTGTTTGTACTTGTTTGGGAAAATGTTTACTTTTACATTCCTCCAAATTCATGTTCTGTTTATTCTTGAGGACTCAAAGCTATATATTATTTTTTGTCCCTTGTGATATTTGAATGATTCATTTTTGTTATACTCACCTAGGACAGTGTTTTTATGCCCACTAAAATTCTTTTATGGCCTAGACTGTGTCTCCCTGGTTATGCACCTCAAATCCCTCCCCACTCCTGTGGGAGTATTAGACATTTACTCTGGCTTGCTTTCTACCCCTCTGGTCGACCGCTGGCCCCGCGGTCTGTCATTTTGACACCGTACCTACTCATGCCTCTGCCTTTGGTTCCGTGTTAGATGTTAATCTATATTGACCCTAGTTTACTTGGATTCTGCCTCTGAGGGCTGATAAGCAGGACCTACCTACATTGGTCGACGTACTTGTACCTTTATCCTTACCCGTGTCCATGCTTACCTATTACCTTAACCTTTACCTCTTATACGGCGGCCCTTTGGCTGTCCGTATTTACCCTCCAGCGCCATGGGGGCACTCTGCAGTTCTACTCGAGCTGTGGTCGTGCCCCCCTGCGTGCTCTTGACCCCTTCATGATTAACATATACGCGATGGGGGCACTCGGCGGTCCAGCTGGGGCCGCATCAATGACCCCGTTTGTGCGTTCCCATTCCATCGACTGATTGCTCTTATCATTTAGAAAATCAGAATTTTCTGTTTACTGAGCGGCGTTGCCGTGACAACTGAATACCTCCGTATGCCCATACCAAGATGGACGTTGCCCTGGCAAACTGCGCGCATGCGCATGGTTGCCAGGACGACACATAACGCCAGAACTTTGTCGAGCCGCGCTTTGTTCGGCGGCCAGACTGTGCAGAAGCTCCTCGAGCCTGAGGTAAGGGTCCATCAGTGCCCTTACCGCGTTCCACCACACGTTTGCCTGCCTGACATGTCTAATTGTAAGCATGTATCTGAAGTGAAGGATTTTGTAGTCAGACCGTGACCGTACCAATTTCACGGGTCTGACTCCCTTCATTCATGCCTTCACAAATGTCTTTGAAGAGCACTCATAGCCCTCACAGTAATACTGATTGTGGCTGATAAACCCCACTGACCATGGCGCGACTTCTCTGTGTCAATGGTTATATTTTACTCATTCTACTATACATTTCCATATCCACCATTGGTTTTCTCCCTTAGGTTGGAGACCGCTCTTTACATTTTGGCCCTCTTTGGTCCAATTCCTTTTGGCTCCACCCCACCCTTGCCCCAACCTTTTGGTCTGTTATCCAGAAGAGTGGAGGACTGACTGGACACCCCGCTTACATTTCAGCAAGGTTAGTGTACCCTTTCCTCTTTTTACCCTTAACACTTTTTCATAAAAGAAGACAATACACTGAATAGTTGTTTTCCCTATTACCCCACAGGGTCCATGTTATGAATATCACTGTGAAATAGGAACAGTGAAAGTCTATACCCTGAAGATGGTTCTACGAACCGAAATGCGTTGGTCATCCTTTTGACATCCAAAAAGGGACTTTTTACTGGAAGTTAATGTTGATTGGAGCTATGGATTATAGTTTTGTGAAGTGACACACTTTTAGAGACCTTTGACTGTTGCACATAATGCCTGTTGTTGTCAGGCATTTCCGATATTTGAAAAAAGGTTATGTGTATTACATGAACATATATGTTCTCTATGTGTAAATAGAGGACGCTGTGTAAATTTGATTCTATCACTTCGAATAACCTGTTGGACCTGAATGATTAAAATCCAAGGGTTACCTCTATAATCTAGGTTCTGATTTATTCACTTATACATTCCTCACTGATGTTTTAAATGTTACGTTTTTTGCCAATGGAAAATTGCTACTAACCATTTGTTATTAAGTATAAGAGATAACAAGGTACCCTTGTATCCAAAAATTCGCCTAAACGGTCTAATATTTGTTAAGAAACATTTATTCTTGTATAGGGATCTTTCTCCCTTTGGAGTGCATTTGGGCTTGCTGTGTAGCAATACACATCTCTGGTTTTGATCAAATAGCATTGTCCCTAAGTACACTACGAAAAATATGGTTATGATTTCACTAATGTGATATACATTTCATACAAGAATGGATCCCCATATGTATCATTATCATCTGTGTGTTTAGATCCATATTATCAAATTACTGTGAATGTAAGCAGACGTCCAAGGCCAAATGATAATATGTTATTGTATAGCTCTTACAATTAAGCTCTTTTTTATAGAACAAATATGCACACAATATCACCCAACCTGTGTTGGTAGTCATTTATTGACCTCAGAAGGATGAAAGGCTGAAATGGCCTTTGCTGGGATTCGAACTTGCAACCTGCAGATCCCACACATCACAGCAGCAAGTGCTCAACCCACTGAGCTATCATATCAGCTAAAGTAAAATTAGCAATGACTCTGTAGTGGATACCATTAAACTGGTAACTGAGATTTAACAGCAGACCAGTTAAGTTAATCTGCAGGTCTGGTGCAAAGCTTTCTGCATGCTGCAGCAGCATGTGAATGATGTATGCATCATAACCTATGATGCACACATCATGCATGCAAACCAATCATCAAAGCAAGGTAACATCTGACTGTATATTCTGACATATTAATGGGCAGTAGCAATGGCCTTTAGCCAGGACCATTGACTACAGCTTTCGACGTTGCCCACTGTATATTTTAAAACAAAAAAGTGGGCCAGATAGGTGATGTCATCAGTGATGTCATCAATGACATTTGTGATGTCATCTTTGATGTCCTGTGTGCTAGTCTTAGCAGTGCATGGTGGTGGCACGAGTTATGGTTGCTTAGCTTACCATACTGGCGAATTTCTGAGCTTTTTCAGTTTTACTTGTAACCATAACGTCCCTTTAACAAAGTTTTCTCATAGAATTCCACAGGTTTTTATTATTGCAACTTAACCATAAAATCCCTTTTACAAAGTTGTTTCATTGAATTTCATAGGTTTTTATTAGTGCAACTTAACCATGAAGTCCCTTTAACAAAGTTTTGGCAGTGAATTTTATAGGTTTTTATTGGTGCAACTTAACCATAACATCTCTTTAACAAAGCTTTTTTCAAAGAATTTCATGGGTTTTTACCAGAGCATGATAATATACCCAATATAGCAACATTTTTGTCCAATTTACAAAATTTCACCTTACAATTCTACCACCTTCCAGCATCATTTTTAACACTTCTATACTTTTGCCCCTATTTCGCTTCGGGTCCTTGCTTTGAGGAAAGTTCAGAACTGCATTTTTTTACTGATCTAGGAACTTTCAAGCTCAAAATGTACCCTTGCACAGCTCCTACACCTATTCTTACTCATTATCCATTAACAATGTGGTACAAAGCACATACTTGGAAGAATAGTAGAAAAACTGCTATTTATCTTAAAAATGGCATCAGCTATTGCCATCCCTCCTCCACAAGAGCCACCACCACTCAGTGAAATGCACTGATTGCAGCTTTGTGCTCAGTCGCGGACTACCTGGACATTACTCCTACAGGTACACCTCCATGCGCCGCCAGACCAAATCCAACCACCGGAATTGCCCTCAGAAAGATTGTTCCTTTCCTAGCAAGTAGTAGGCTGTCTTCCTCCACATCATCTTCCTCAACCAAAACTTCCGTAACCACACAGTCTACTTCTGTGCAACACAAAATCCCACCAGCTACCTTGCAAGCAATAAAAGAGGCTGTTGATCCATATCTTTCGAAGACAACAGTCCTCTGTATATACTGCAACACACCACTCTGAGGAGGAAAGCAATTTCGAAGTGCTTTTGAAGCTGTAATCAAGGAGCATGAGAAACACTTATAAATAAATAAGTAACAAGGGCTCCCGACCATTATCCTCCATTCCAGGCCCTGTGATGGGGGATAAAGGTCATTAGCACGCCGGGTTCCCAAAGCGGGAATCCAAGGTGTTCAAAAATAGATTTTTCTTCCTACAACGGGACGCAAGAAGGAAAATCCTTTTCCAAGATGGCTATCATGGAAAGGGAAGGCAGGGTTCCGTACAGAGCCCCACTTCCCTTTCCATGGCAGCATGCAGAAGGCAAAGACAGAACCCTATGACTATATTACCACAAGCACATTTCTTTCCCTCTTCCCTTTCCATGGCAGCCTGCTGGAGGCAAAGACAGAACCCTATGACCATATTAGCACATTTCTTTCCTTTTCAAACCTATCCCACTTTCGAATAACTCTACCACATAGCCGGTCCCAGGTGGACATGTCCACTTTAACCCAATTTTTCGTCCCGAGCAGTCATGGCCAGTAGCCAGTTTGTCCGGGTCATGACCTTATACCATGACCGGGACAATCTGGCCACTGCCCATGGCCACAGGCCATACCTCAGTCACCAAAGGTATATCACTATTTTTTGTACCTACATTATGACACTTGTCAACAAAAAAAACACAGGCACATTTGCAAAACCACACTTTCAGGTCCTTGCCAATGCTCCTTAAACGAGTTTGCTTGAAATTCGCCCATGTTTTATTTTTTCCAAAGTGTCAAAATATATGTACATAAAATAGTCATATAACTTAGGCCCCACTTGACAAAATCCTTTCAGACTTTACACAAACATTCGCGGTTGGGTCTATAATCTTTCTGAAAACATTTGTCCACATTCTTCAAATGGCAACAAAGTTAGAAGCCATTTAAAAATGGTGAGACCCCCCTCTAATTTAGCCCCCTCTTGGAAAATCCCACCAAACTTTACAAAAACATTTATATGTAGATTGCAAACCTTTGTGCAGATTCGTCAAATGGCATCACATTTATAAGCCTTTAAAATATTTTGGGACCCCCTCTGTAAATGTACCCCCTCTTGACAGAATCCCACCAAACTTTGCAAATACATTTATATCTAGATTTAAAATAGTTTTGCCATCTTTTGTGCAGATTTGTCAAAAGGCACCAAATTTATAAGCATTTACATAATTTTGGGACCCCCCTCTAATTTTGCCCCCTCTTCACAGAATCCCGTCAATCTTTGCAAAACCTTTCAGAACCAGGTCTAGAATAGAATGCCAAAATGTCATGCAGTTTCATTGAGTGGTGCCAAAGGTATAAGCCATCCAAGAATTGCTTTTCACCAACCCTGTAAGTGTCCGCTTCACAGGACTGTTTGCGAACATCCGGACTGTTCGCAGACTTTGACAGTGAAAAACACCTGTTTTTTGGCTTCTTATGGCCATATCCTATTCCATCCTCAACACCCCTCAGCTCCCCAAAGATTGTTTGATAAGTTTTACAAGTGCAATGTTGTGTTTTTTTTTAAATGTTTTTACTGTAGTGTACACGGACACCGGCAGATGTTGGCGAATCCAAAATGGTGGGCGTTTCCAAAAATCGGACACACTTAATGCTTTTCACCATCCAATCAGTGAGCGTGTGCGATGTCCGTGGACATCACGTCGTCTTCTAGGCCAATCGGATGCTGTCCGTGGGCTGAACAGGGAAAAGGGTCCACAGACCGAACCCAGATATCACTAATTTTTTGGGTCCTATTTTTCGGTCATTTTAAGAAAGACTACTGGATAGATTTCCACCAAATTTACCAGAGCACACTTTCGAGACCAAGCCGCTACTCCTGCCGCAAATGTGGTGAAAATCCGTCCAGCAGTTTGGGCTGCAGGTGTGAGCACATTTTTTTCCATTCAGTCTAGGGAGAAGAAAAAATGTGGGACCCCCCTATAACTTTGCCTCCCCTTGCTGAAATCTTGGTGAAGATTTGTCCAGGGGGAGCGAAGTTATAAGCCACCCAAAAAGTGCTCTTCCTATGAGTTGAGCAAGTTAACCATAATTACAAGGCCGCTACCGCAGCGGCCGTGTAGCTATGGTTAAGTTGCTAAACTCATAGAAAGAGCACTTTTTCGGTGGCTCATAACTTCGCTCCCCCTGGAGGAATCCTCACCAAAATTTTGCAAAAAAAGTACATGGCCAGCTCTGAATATTTTGGTTGAGGTTTCGTGCGGGGGGGGGCAAAGTTATTGAGGGGGTCGCAACATTTTTTTTCTCCATAGACTGAATGTGGAAAAACTTTGCACACGGCTACAGCCCAAACGGCTGGATGGATTTGCAACAAATTTGCACCAGGAGCAGGGGCTTGGGTCAGAAAGCGTGCTTTTGTGTGTTCGGTGGAAATCAGACCAGTACTTTTTTTTGTGAAGAACTGAAATGCATGTCCCAAAAAATGTGTGATATTTTGGTCCGCTCCGCTGACCCATTTCCCTGTTCACTCCGCGGACCAAAGTCTCATTGGCCTGCGGTACGCTGTGCTGTCGGCGAACATTTGACACGGCCAATGGTTGGCTGGAGGGAAGCGTGCTGTGCATCAAAGGTTTTGCGAAACGCCGTCATGGTGTATCGGAGGATAGTGCCGCGCTGGAAGGTGTAGCAAAACATGGTTTGCAGGCTTGGGTGGGTGAAAGAGGGAGAAGCGAAGGTATTAGGCATATGATGTGCTGTAGCCTAGGGCTGCTAGTGGTTATGTTGTCTTTGTGCGTTTGCATTGTTTTATGGTGGTGGGTTTGTGGTGAAATGTTCCCATGCTTGACAGCCTTGCTTTATAGTGTATGTGGCTAAGGCATATGTTTTTCAGTGCATGGGCAGAGGCGGCAGGCATCCCCTTGTACCCAAGAGGATAGGGCTTGGGCACCACCCCCACAATGCAATGCTTCCATGCACGCAGCTACTCCCATATACTTTATTAGCGGGTGGCTGCACAGGTGACTATCATATTTTGGTCAGTGGAGGCAGGCTGCAGTGGGGATGGGGGGTGCATTGGATATACTATGAGGATATTTCCAGTCGGTGTACTATGTTGTGTTGTGCCTGCAAATTCCCTACTGGCTTGTGTGCATGGTTAGGGGCCATGCACCTAACGGTGCGGGCAGTGGTTGGAAGTTGGTGTGAGGAAGTTGTCATGTGTGGGTCCGTTAGTGTACTCACTATTGCCTTCTAGTGAATGTGCAAGGACTAGGCTTTTGGGTACATCGGTGGAGGCCATAGGCCTCTGCATGTACCAAAGAGGCCAGGGCTTGCTGACACCCTTGCTTCAAGGAAGGCCATTACGACACTGAGACATGGAAGGATTTTTTAGCAGCACACTTTTGCAATATGGACTATTCTCGTAACTACTGACATATACTGCCTTGTTGGTTAGGTGCAAAGGGGACTATCATATTTTGGTCAGTGCAGGGAGACTGCATTGGGAATGGGGAGTGCATTGGAAATAATATGAGGATATTAGCCGTTGGTGTGCTATGTTGTGTTGTTACTGCAAAGCCCCTACTGCCTTGTGTGCATGGCTACGGCCCTTGGCCCTAACAGAGTGGGCACTGGTTGGAAGGAGGTGTGAGAATCTTGCCTTGTTTGGGTCCGTTAGTGTACCCATACGTACCTGTAGTCAGGAAAGCTCTGTGGCCACATGTTCCTATGCATGCCTGTATTGCCTTGCAGTGGGTGTGTACTAGGACTAGGCTCTTGGGGGCATGGGCGGAGGCCGTAGGCCTCCACATGTACACAAGAGCATAGGTCTTCAGCACAACATTCGCAACGCCATGTAGGCATGTATGGGACCATTGTGATAATGGTGTGTGAATTGCACACATACGTACAAAGAGTGCATTCCCTTTGCCTTTGCTCATTTGCAGAAGTTATTACATCCATACCTTCTGACATCCTGCTGTTGGCTAGGGGTGCTGGTGATTATGTTGCTGTTGTGAGATACCATTGTGTTGTGGCGGTGGGTACGGGTGTCGGTGGCTGTGGTACGTTTATGAAGTGTGGTGTGGGGCTCCATGGTCCCATGCATGCCTCCATTGCCTTGGAGTGGTTGTGGGCAAGGCCTAGGCTTTTGGGTGCATGTACCCAGGAGTCTAGGGCTTGGCCACAGCCTTGCTTTAGGGAGGGCAAGCATTGGCACATGGAAAGAATTTTTTACCATCACAGTTTTGCGATATGGACTTTTTACGCAGGTACTCACATATACTTCATTGGTGGGCAGCTGCAGAGGCGACTATCCTTTTTTGGTGAGTGCAGGCAGACTCCATTGGGGATGGGGAGTGCTTTGCAGACAATATAAGGATATTTCCAGTCAGTGCGCTATGTTGTGGTGTGCCTCCAAAGCCCCTACTTGTGTACATGGCTGGGGTCCTTGGACCTAACAGGCTGGCCAGTGGTTGGAAGTAGGTTTCAGAATGTTGCCTTCTTTGGGCCCGTTCTTATACTGATATGTAACTCTGGTGTACACTCTTAGAAATATGTATGTCTCCTGTGGGTGCTCACTATTCCAGAATGGTTGTGGAGAACATTTTGCAGTTGGTACACCAGTAGAGGTAGCGTGAAGTGCCTGCACTTGTATATGGTGTGCATCATTGGCCTTGTTGTCATTCAGGGACTGAGATGCCACCATTTAGGTTTCGTATGGTGTGCCTCTCATAATACCCTGTGTTTTGAGAGTGAAGAAAGATATTGCAACATGACATAAGTTAATAAGCATTGCACATGTAAAGTATGGAAAATGTACAGACCAACCCACATACATTTGCAGCCGACAACATTATCAACGCTGTTAAGTGCAGCCAAATACAGGACGGCAGGCCACCTGACTAGACTATTAGCTTTGTTTTGCATACTTGTTGAGATGGCCAACGAACGTGGTTGGCGCTTCTACTGTGTGAAATTGTAATGTGAGCATTGCTTCCATTACCTATACATGTGTGCGGCATACACTGACTTAACTTGTGGACAGTCGTTCCTCATGGCGTGCACTCCAGGTATGTTCTTTATGTGCGTGCCAAGCGTAGCGCACTCTGTCATGTGAGCATCTAGCTCCGGAAAGGAACAACATAAACAAAAGCAAAAGCAGACATGCGCACACAGAGCATAGTTTAGTAACAGCACAGTGAATTGTTCGAAGTGCTTTATTTTGCTACAGAATGTTAACGACAACGTGCACGTTGGCTGCATTCACCCCTCTTTTATTTCGCAAACAAAATTCAGTGACCAATTCCGTCTGTGCACTTCTGTACTTCTGTTCTCGTCTAGCAAAGTGGGAAAAGGAGTACTTAGTGGTGCTTGGTGGGCCATGTGGAACAACACATTTTCTTTGAAAGGTAGAGAAGGTAGCAGCTGATGCCTCTGCGATGCCTTACAGCATAAAGGTTTGCAGGTTGGTTCGTATTGCCGGAACCGCAAATGGACATACCGGCCCATATCGATCGGCCCAGATAATAATGACGGAAAATATATCGCTTATGGTAATCTTCCAATGCTTGGGCCACCACCCGTCTATTGGAAGGTGGAAAGGGTGGCACACGTAGTAAGGGGCAAGATATCTGGGAAGAAAGACGAATAAGAGTAAATGTAAGTAGCCGGTATTAATGGCGGCGTACAGGACAAGATTTTGCGGGAAGGATGTTGTGATAGCTGGCTGCCTCATGGACCATGTACTGTGTGTTAGTGAGTAGCATCATATGTTACCCAACTGTCTTGCTCTCTGTTTTTTAGGTGATACTGTGATTGTACGGCTCCACACAAGCAAAATATCTTGGAAACTTTGCCACCAGATATTCTTTTGCTGTGTTTCCTTTTTGCAAAACATGACAGTGGTAGCGAGTGTTGTTTGACCCATGGCACAATGTGTCTGTCTATCTGCAAAGAAAGTAAGAAAACAAGAACACTCATGGGGGTCACCTTGGATTGGTGGAGAATGGAGGAGCTCCTTTGCTAAGAAGTGGGTCAATTAAATGTGAGCTGTCGATGTTTGTGTGCCGGTTGAGGACTGCATGCACCTGTGGCCATTATAACGTTCAGTACACTGAGGGTGCGTAGACCTAGTAATTGTGTGAAAGGGCATGGAAAGGGTAAAACAGGGAATGTAGTACTGCACAAGTGAACAGAAGGTGTGTTGTTTTAGTACCCGACTTGCACTCCCTTTTTGTCTTGCTCTTTATGCCTGCATTTGCTGGGGGTGGGGAAGAATGGCAACAAAAGGAAGTACAAGCACAGTTGCAATTTACAGGGAATGGTGGACACATGGTACTGTAACATGGCGTCCTTAATGCCATCACAAAGCTCCGTACAATGTACAGAGAGAAAGTGTGCTTAGAGAAAATGTATAAATATGCATACAGAGCAGTTTAATCCATTTTATTCGTAATACACATGTGATGTAAAGTTGTACTTACATAACTTTGGCAAATTCCATGCTTGTATTGGGTGGGCAAGAAATGGCAGTGTACGGCATATGTGATCGTTGCAGACTACCTTTGGGCACATGGGCAGAGCAACCGCAGTGTAAGTTATGTATCCTTTTTTGCTGTACTTCCATACAATGTCTGACCTTGGAGCTAAATATGCTTTCCCATCAAGGCTGTTTTACAATGAGCCTGTGTCCTGTTCAAGGAGAGGTATGTCAGGTTTCGCTTTCCGGAGAGGATGCTGGGGAAAAACGGAATCAGCTGGCAACGTGTTTCGATTGCAGCATGCATTTACGAATGTTGGCAGTGTCATTACGGTGAAGGTAGTATGATGTACAAGTAGAGATGATGGTGCCGTACACATAGTGCCGCGAATGCACAGATGGCAACATATATTAAATGTGCTTTTACAGTGCCTAAGGACCAGTTATATGTGCAGTGTGTTACGAAGCAACGGTGGACGATGGCAGACAGTGTGTTCGCTGCCTCAGAATAAGTGGTTGGGTGGCCCATCGCACACAGTTTGGTGTCGTGCAGCATGAACCTGTTTGGGGCTGTCGTTAAGCAAAGAAAAGGAGTTAGTGTGTACGGTTGTCAAACAGTGTAAGGGTGTTATGGTGTTAAAACGGTGTTTTCCTTTATACAATAAGAAAGGGAAACAGAAGTTTGGAAACTTAAGCATTAACACAGCGGTTGCAATACGGCTGTCGAGCTATGACCCATGCGCTGCACTGAAATATGTGTTGGATACCTTTTTTTGAAATGGTGTACATAACAATGTAAATGACCTAATGGCCTACACAGTGCCAGTGAAAAGCAAGGAGCCACATGTTGCAGCAGTTACGACAGTTATGTAAAATGTATGGATGTAGTCATCAAGTTGTATGGTTGTGATTATGCAGATTGTCGGGTAGGTTACTGTAGTGTTGTGCATTCAGTGTGTCCACTTATTATAGGCTTAAGTGACCAGTCTACGTAGGAAACAGGTTATGTATTGTGTGGAAGAAATAGCAGCCAATGTCAACTGCAGTGGCTTAGGGGTAGGTGGTTGTGTTATGTGTGGGGTTAGTGGTACATGGATAGATGTTTCTATGCATAGTTGTACAGTGCAGCGGCAATTGTGGACAGGTTCTAGAATGTTGAGTGCATGGCTGGAGGCCCTAAACAGTACAGGGTGTAGTGAAGCGTGTAGGGCGTAGGCACAAGCTCCATTGTGTAATATAGGTGTGCATTGAAAGTGGTGGCATTGCTATGTGTATAGCAGAAATAAGTGCACATATTGCACTGTAGAGATGTATAATCGTTGCAGACTTACTGTTTGGACTGAGGAGGGCCTGTACTGTTTTTTGTGTATTGAGTATGAGATGTTGTAGTCCTGGTTGCTGCATTATTTGTGGGAAAAGAGAACAGAACATGTTAGAGCAGGTATTTCGTTAGTTTGCAGTCAATTACATAGCATACATTTTTTATTTAGTGTACCCTCATAACTAGTACTTCCTAAGTACTGTGCTTTCAACCAGTGTACTGTGCAATGAGCGCATTTCCTGTGCTTCTTTTCATAATCATTGGGTCTGTGGGGCAAGAAAATCCATGCTGGATTTAAAAAAAAACATCCAAATTGCTTTGCTATTATGGTGCACAATGAATGATAGTCATGTTTGGACTGGTTACAGCACTTTTTAAAGTGTACTCTTGAAGTAGGAGGAAAAGTAAGGGTTTATGATTTGTGGCGTATACATATTGGTAGGATGGGTGGCATTGTATAGCAGGTGGTATTTTGTAAATGTTTACCTGCTTTTTGTATCACTCTTTCTTTATGCGTTTGGTTGCTGTTGGTGGTTTAGAGGTTTTGTGGCATTGTACTGTGCTAGTGCAGAATTCTGACGGTAGTTACATACCTGTTGGTGTACTGTGCCTGCTCATACTTTGGAAGTATTTTACAATATGTTTGTAGCACAGTAGTTGTTGAAGGTTGAGTTGGGTTGTTTGAATGCAGCAAATAACATTGTCATATTCTGGTTGCAGTTAGATACCAGGTGGCATATTCTAACTGTTTACAATGTCCCATAAAGGGTACGTTTAGAATGTTGTGCATTCCTGTTGCTACTTAGACATCCGTGTACATTCTGAAGTGGTAGTGTACCATTATGGAGTTACGTGATGGTAGCTCCATATGTCTTGGAGTTGTAAGACTATTCTTGGAGAGCTGGTGACTGATTTGCGTACATGGTGGTTTCAGAGGTTTCTGAGAATAGTTTTGTACACTCATACTTAGTACTTTCCTTTCCACGTATCCTGTTGAAAATACTGCTACTGTAGTATGTGTACATGTATTGTTTGTGTGAGTGTATTCGTTGGGTTCATTGGGGATAGAAATTTCCAACACACACTTTAGTGCATTTCATCAATGCTTGCAGTATGGTAACTTGCTTTAGGTCGAGAGTGTGGAAGGAAAAACATTTTTTGTCCACTTACAAAGGTACTGGTTGTTGCTCGGGAGTAAGGCATAGTAGGTTTGTACATCAATGAGTGCATTTTGGCTTCAAGAATATTAAGTAGGTATTTGCAAAATTTGCAGGTAATCTCTGCTTTGGAGTGATGGAAGTATCATTGCATTCCCACCATGATCATTGCTTTCTAATGTATGCCATATAGTGGCCTCCACTGGTTGTGTCGCCTGTGTGGTAGATTATGGCTACTGTTGTGAAGGTTTTCTTGCCAAGTGATACCTGTCCGTATGTGAAGGCAGTAAGTTTGCAGTTGTTTTTCGTTCCATCGGCATTGCCTTTTAGGAGCATTAATATTACATATTGACTATGTGAGTGAATATGTAGCATCGAACGAATATCAGAATTGCATGACTTACATAACATGCTTTAGTTTGCATTTTGCACCAGTTGCTGAAATGTAATGGAGTCACAGTTAGGTATTGATACATACACAAAGCATTCATTAGCGACTTGTTTCTAAATTACATGGTTCCACAGAGTGCATGTATGCTTCCACATGTAGGAAATGTGAAAGATTTAATTTATGAGTATGTTTTTCCTTTCCAGTATTTGTAGTAAGTACATTAGAAATTCCTGTGGATCTTCTTGTCGGTTTAAAGTGAATTTCACTATTCCAGCACTGTAGTCCAATTCTTGCCTTATTCCTGAGACACTGTAAATGGTGTCAGGATTACTTACTGCATTTCTGTAAAGGACGTTCATTTGCAAACACAACTGGTCTGCGCCATTTAAATAAATGTTTTCCACAATTGCTGGTATTTGGAATAGAACATTCATTGTTATATTTGCATAGCAATTAACACCTGTTGTATTGGAACATTTGAATGGGCCAGGTACTTCTGTGTCTGAGCACTTTGATAGAAGGGTATGTGGTTTCTTTGCAGAGGCATTTTTTTTTGTAGGTAGAGTTGGGTATGGTTTGTTTTTTTGACTCCTTTTGTATGTGCTTTTGGTAGTTGATCTAGTATGAGTTGCTTTCAATTTCTTTGATGGTACTGTTGCCAAATTATTTACAATTTCAGATTGAATGAGCCTTCTTTTCAAACATTTCGGTTTCTGAGGATTAGGGTACATTTTCAGATGGGGTGTGTACAGTGCACATAGTCTATTGTACTCTAGGATGCAAGGAATGTCTACACTGACTGCAGTTGCATCAAAATTTACTAGATACAGTCCTTACAGTGTACGTAGCCATGACAGTGCTAGTAACTCATGCCTTCTTTAAAGACTGTGCTGCCAATATCAATCAGTGCTTGATCTAAGGTTAGGCCTTGCGATTTATGTATAGTTACTACATAAGCTAGCGACAGAGAAAACTTTTCTCTGCGTACATACATGTCTTTGAAAAGAAGGAATTGCGCTTTTGTGAGTCCCATATTTTTGACTTCTGAAACTTGATATTTACAAACTGAATGCTGTTATCCCGTGGGTATTCCTGGAAGCCAACAACTGTACCAAGTGCTCCATTAACTAAACCTTGCTCTACGTCAATGTTATGTTTTAACATAACTCTACAGTTAACCCGCAATGTTAACATTGTCTCCAAACCAGCTGTGTTTGTTATGACCCCATACAGGCGCTAGTCCTGGTTGCGCCGTAGGGGTGTGCACTGCATCAGTTCTATTCCAGGTTCCTCTCCCAAGATTCCGCCTTGCCTCCCTTTGGTAGTCCTGCCTGCATTCTAGTTGCTGGGGAGGAATCCTCTCGACGCTCACTGCTTCCAGCTTATCAGCAGTGGAGAACTGTAAAACAGCGCGTCGCTACTCCAGCATCTGACGCTTTGAAGTAGGTGCCTAGAGATTCTTGGAAGCTCTGTACTGTTTTCTGACTTTTCTTCCCTGCTCTTTGCACCGTTATCTTAATTACTTACCATTCATTCTATCCCACTAGGAATCTCGCCTCCGTTTCGCGGCAGACTCAAACGACATTGTCGACATCCATCTTTCGTCTACTTCCACCTTCTGGCTTTCTACCACCCCCTTCACGAAACGGTAAGCATTCCCCTGCGCTACCGGCTAGCTCCTCCTCCTATTCTCGGACTTACCATTTCTCCTCTCTCGCTTGCAGCATACTCCTGGTCTCCTGAACGCGCTACAACAACTAATCCCTGCCAACCACACCAAAGCAGACACAAGCATCTGTGCAGGCTAGGATTCGCCCGAGCCCCTTCTATCCATCCTCTAATCGTTTTCCCTACATTAATCGACTGTCTAGCTGCTATTCAGTGACCCAGTAAATTGAAGGCAATCCAGGACACTATCCTTCAAGGCACAGGGGTAACTCCAGTGACTTCAGAACACTTCCGGTCTGCTGAAATCCAGAATCACATCGCACTCTAATCCAGTGTCCAGGGTTTTTTTTACCCCAGAGGGTTTTCCTGGGGCTTCTGTTTCCCTTTGTACCTTTCAGACAGGGCGGTGGATACAGAGGTCTCGGAGAGATCTCTCAATGTCTGCTGCTTCATTTGATCCAGGTTAGTGGGTTTCTTCTCACTTATCAGTGGATTACAACATCCTTATGACAGATAGCGATGCCTACATAGCCGACAACATGGATCAAATGCAGCAGGATATGCAGGCTATACAGTCAATGACCCATGAAGTGCAAAACTTAAAACAGGAAAACAACTATCTCAAACAACAGGTGGCCCGTCTGACTGTAGGTCCAGAACTTCCCCTATCTTCCTTGCCAGGTGGCAAGTATGATGGTGGTCCTCATAAATTAAAAGAATTCCTGGACAGTTGTACCATCCAATTTTCCTTTAAATCAGCATATTTCCCAACAGACCAAGATAAGGTGGGGTATTTGATTTCCCATCTTTCTGGTGCTGCTCTCGCTTGGGCTCCCCCCCTAGTGACTTTAAATAACCCTATTCTTGATGCCTGTCAAAACCTAGACAGTTCTACCATACAATCCTAGCTGGTTGCAAAAAAAGCCTGGAGCTAATTGCAACCAGATTTTTCTCACAAGAGCGCAGACTGCAGGACTATAGTATACCTGACAGAGTAGGGGCTTGAGGGAAAAGGCAGGAGCAGCAGCAACAGAGCTAGAAGAAAAAGACAACAACAACAGCAGTTCAGTACAATGATCAAGGATGCCAACCTTGACAGCCACCACCCTCTGCTTCCCACTCTTACCTACTCCGTGAAGGAAAAGACCCGAAACCTACTTGGCCCCACAGAATACAGCAAGGTGAAAACAAGGTAACAAATCCTCAGAGGAAGTCCCGAGATCCCAATAGTAGAGTAGAGATTGAAGCACTGAACGAGGGCATGAATCACAAATATTTCCCCGGCAGTCCTTTAACTTTCTGCACAGCGTCCCAGAGTTAGATGGAGGGGTGACCAGCGAAGTAATCAAGAGAGTGTCCAGAGTGGTGACCCGTGTGTCCAGGAAAAAAGGTCCTCGAAAATTCAGCAAAGCGTCCCAAAAAATATAATGAAAATTTGAAGGTAAGTGAGTCTTTGCAAGGGGTAGAAAGAGAAAGCAAACGTAAGAAGTGAAAGGTAAAGAGAAGAAAACTGAAGAAAGGGAAACACAGGTAGACCAAAATGGCCCAATCGGGAATCGGAAAGTACTTAGCAAGATTTCAGGAGTTGCAAGACCAAGACACTGGAATCCAAATATCGATGTAACCAAACACGAAGCAATCCAGGTAAGCAATGCGGCGTCCGGAAAACCGGGGAATCAATCTGAGGGAGCCAGGCACCAAGAACCAAAGGGTAATCCAAGAGAATAGTTTCTGATAACAGGCCAAAAATTCAAAAACAGGAATCAAGACGTAAATATGAGGATACAAAGCACTACAAAACTGGCAACAATACACAGTTAAGGAGCACCCAAGCCGTATTCGAGTTAACAATAAATAGACTACTTGCATGCGGATGCGGGAAGGCATTCCGTGCTGCTCACGTGACCATAGTGTCTGATTCAACTACTAACACGGAATGCTGGACGTTGTAGTCCGAACAGGAACGCCACACTTTCGGCATTGCCCAAGACACCAGGGAATTTTCCAGGTGACATAAGGGGTGCCCATACGCTGGCATCGCCGCATAAGGGGTCGGGGCATGACAATGTCTCTCCGGCATTCGTGAACAGTCTCTGAAACATGTTTAGTCGTCAAGAAATAACAGTTACTTCTCAGGAAAAGCTCTTGGATCTCCATCAAGGCCAACTCAGTATATTGGATTCCATCACCAAGTTCAAGCAGTTGTCAGTCGAGACTGCATGGTCTGATGATGCTTTGTTAACCCTCTCCCTGCATGGATTAACCGAGGAACTGAAAGACGAGATTTCCTGAGTGCCTCGACCCACCAATCTGGCCGATATGATCACACTTACGATGCAGATGGACTATCGGATACAGGAACGACAACATGTGAAACGGAAAGAAAGACCACCTCAAGCAAGAGTAGAAGGCTTGTCCACCCAGGCCTGACCTTTGCCTCCAGAGGAATCTATGCAATTGGGTACCGCAAGAGGACCCCTAACTCAGGAGAAAAGAAACCATCAGCGATCTAATGGTTTATGTATGTATTGTGGTTCATCAGATCACTTGCTCCGGGAATGCCCTGTCACTCCACCACAACATTAGGACCCCCGGAAACCGGGAAACACCAGAACCCAGTCGTAAGAGGAGCCACGGCTGGGGAACACATACAAGGTTCCTCAAATCCTGTTTTATTCTCTCAGAACACGGAAACCATGGAAACCCCTAAGGTAGTGATTCTTCTTCAATTAAAGATCAAGGAAAGGATTGTCCAGAACGTCCCAGCCTTAGTAGACTGCAGAGCAGCTGGCAACTTCGTGGACAACCAGTGGGCCAGAGAGAATGGCCTTGACTGTTGCACCAAACCTGTGTCCATCCCGGTCCAAGGGGTGGACAGTAGCCCCTTGATTTCAGGGCCTATCAGAGAAAAAACCCAGGAGATCTCATCTAAGATTGCATCACATATGGAACAGATTAGCTTCGACATCATAAGAGCAGCACATTTCCCCGTTATCCTAGGATTGCCGTGGCTCCATCTTCATAATCCCTATGCCAACTGGAAGGCTGGGACCATATTTCTCCGTTCAGAGCACTGTGTGCATAATTGTCTCACCCAAGGAGTCATTGGCATTAGAACTGTACCCACTTGCCTTCAGTAGAAAAAACCCAAGATACTGAGTCATATGAGTAGCCTCCCTCTGTGTTATTCAGATTTCACTGAAGTTTTCTCTTCACCACAATACGCTGCACTATCACCTCACAGAAGCGATGATTGTCACATTGAATTGATGCCAGATCAGCCTCTCCCCTTCGGGCGGATGTATATGCTCTCTCAAAAAGAGAAGATGATATTAAAGGAATACCTCAAGACGAACCTGCAGAAGGGCCTCATTTCTGAATCCACATCCCCTGCGGGCGTCTTCTTATTTCTTATACCTAAGAAGGACACAGATGAGCTTCGCTCTCGTCTAGACTACCGTGGACTTAATAAGATTACCATCCCAGATTGCTACCCAATGCTCATCATACCTGACATCTTGGAGGCAGTGAACAGAGCCACAATCTACACTAAGCTCGACCTAAGAGAAGCCTATCATTTAATACGCATTGCTGAAGGGGACGAGTGGGAGACCGCCTTTCGTACCCCGTTTGCACATTATCAATATCACGTAATGCCCTTTTGTACGTCCACTGCACCAGCCATATTCCAAAGATTTATGGACCATTTGTTTGCTGACATTCTCCTATATTACGTGGTAATCTAGATGATATTTTGGTATTAGGATCACTTTCTACATGTGCGTGTAGTATTGGAGCGTCTACAGTCAAACCACTTGTATTGCAAGATGGAAAAATGCAAGTTCCACCAACCCAGTGGGCCTCATTACGAGTTGCCCGGTAAAACCGGGTTCATTACCGGCATGCCGGAATGAGCGAATTCGTGCACGTATGAACCCGCTAATAGCGGGTCATTACGAGTGCGCGAGCACGCGCGTTCCCCCATGCCGGTAGTGGCAATACCGCCATGCCCGTAAAGGGCCTCCAAGCCCCCTACACCGGTATCGCGGGGCCCGCCCATTGCGCTACTGCCTCTTACCTGTTGTCATCCATTTGCATTATTTGTGATATGTGGCCCAGTGATGTGTCATTTTCAGTTTGGCTGTGTCAGGTGAGGAGTGTTTAGCTCTGCATTCATTCTCCACTCACTGGCTATTGCCACCCAGGTGTACTTTTAACCCCCCCTTTCCCACCCTGGTAAACTATCCCCCCCCTTCTGCATCCACACACATGAGTACCCCACAGCATGGCCATGGGCCTGTTGTGCAACTCACCGAGCAGCCAGGCACGTGGTCCAGCATGTCGCTCCATGTGACGGGGTAGCGTGGAGTTACGCAGTACCATGGCATCATGTGTGGATCCAGGAAATCGGGCGCAGCAATGTGTGATGATCTTGCTGGAGTCACATACCATTTGCGCATTGATGGAGTGGTATTGCTTGCGATTGCGGTACACCGCCTCTATGGCATGGGGGACTACCAATTCCACATGGGTGCAGTCGATGGCACCGACACAATTGGGCATGCCTGCCAGTGCATGGAAGCCTACTTTGGTTTCGGCTATCTCCTGGCCAGTCCGTGGTAGGGATATGTGGGTGCTTGCGTGCTTCAGGAGGGCATCCAGCACTTGGTTCAGCATGCGTGAGAATAGTGGTTGTGAAATGCCATGCAGCTGGCCCACTGTGTGTTGGTAGGTGCCTGTGGCCAGGAAGTGTATCACAGACACCACCTTCAGTAGTGGGGGGATGGCAGTGCGTATTTGTATGTGGCTGGCAATGTCGTTCTGTATCATGTCCACTATGGTGGTGATGGTGTCACGGTCCAACCGGTACAGGGTGTGGATCTGCTCAGGGGTTAGGTTGAATGGGCTGGGTCTGGTGCGAGGGATTGGTGGCTGCCTACGAGGCGCTGGTGGCTGCGCTGGTGGTAATTGCTGGGCCTGACTCACCCTCCTTCTCCTCCTGCGTCTCCTCTGTGCTGCCTGTTCTTGCTGCTGTTGTTGTTGTTGTAGTTTATGTTGTTGCTGTAGTTGTAGCAGTATAGGCATGTCCTCCTGCACCATGATTGCAAATGCTAGTGGTAGCATTTTGGTGTAGGAAGGGGTGTGGTGTGTAGGTGTGCTCCTTTTGTACTGGCCCACTCTGCATTGCCTACACCTGTGGGGGTGGGGGGTTGTGGTGTGTGGGTGTGCTCAGTTCATACTGGCGCAGCCTCCTTTGACTCCACCTGTGGGGATTGTGTGCACCTGTGGCAGCTGCCTTGTATCTTGGTTGCTGTTTGCGGGTGGTCCGCGATGCCTATTTTTCCGGCATCATGCAGCCCGTTGTTACCGTGTTTGCGATGCCGGTATTAGAGGCACGTGTACGCGCCTATGCCGCTATTAGCGGCACCGTAAATAACGGTGCTGTTCATACCGGGTTTGCGGGTCAGAATGCTACGGAACGTTAAATGATGCCGGTATTTACATACCGGCATCATTTTTCCCTTACCGGCATGACTCGTAATGAGGCCCAGTGTGTCTTATTTAGGATATATATTATCAGCTGGAGGCATCGCCATGGATCCATCAAAAGTATCAGCCGTATTAGAGTGGCCACAACCCAATTCAGTTAAGGAAGTACAATGATTTGTGGGGTTTGCACATTTTTACAGAAGGTTTATCCCTGCCTTTTCAGATATTATTTTGCCCCTAACACGACTGTTAAAAAAGGGGGTACCATTTTAGTGGGACTCCCAGGTCCAGGCGGCCTTTGACTATCTAAAACAAGCCTTCTCCAGAGAACCCATCCTTATCACACCCAACCAGAACAAGAAATTTATCTTGGAAATGGACGCATCCCACCATGCGATAGGAGCCGTTTTAGTGCAAGAGAATGACGCCAGTGTAGAATCCCCAGTATCCTATTTTTCCAAAACGCTAAACCCATCTGAAATGAATTATTCTGTACTTGAAAAGGAGCTCTTAGCAATAAAAAAGGCCTTAGAGGAATGGAGACATCTCCTGCTAGGGTCTCACTTCCCGATTGAGGTCCATACTGATCACCAAAACCTGAATGCTCTACAGTATGCCCACACTACGAACAGTGGACAGGCCAGATGGGCCCATTTGTTCTCACCTTATAACATTCTATTCACCTTCCTACCAGGTAGGCAGAACCTAAGAGCAGACGCTTTGTCCCGCAAAGACCATCCCACCATCAAATTCCAGTCAGAAAAGATCTTCCCCAAGGCCAGATTCATATATGTAATTACAGACTTCCTACAAGCCGTCAAGCGAAGCACACATACACACCTTACCGAATGCCAGGAAATCGCAGTACTGAACAATTTGACCTTTGAGAAGGGGTATTTCTTTCATGGTCACCAACTGTTTATCCCTACCTCAAAACTCCGGTTGGAGTCCTTACAGATTTGCCATGACTCTCTAGCAGCAGGTCAAAAAGCAATTTCCAAAACTCTTGCCCTAGTTAGAAGACATTTTTGGTGGCCTGATATGGTTAGAGACGAACGTGACTATGGGTCCTACTGTTCCATCTGCCTTCAGGCCAAGACTCCCCGTCAGCACCCATCGGCTCTGTTATCACGCATGCCCATCCCGGACAAGCCCCGCAAGTTATATCTACTGATTTTAACGTAGATCTACCCCTGTCAGGTCACCACACTGCTATCATGTTTGTCATAGACTACTTCACCAAATTGGCTCACTTTCTTTCACTGCCAGGTGTTCCCACAGCTGCCCACATGGCAAAGCTCTTTATTGGCACCATCTTTGCCCGTCATGGCTTGCCCGAAGTTATAGGGCCTGATCACTACTTTGGCGGTAATGCCGGTGGTATTACCGCCGGCGGTATTAGCCCCACCGCCAAACTCCCCAGCACTAATAGCGCCAGATCACAAGTTCGGGGGTAATGTAATTCCCCATTCCCCATTGAACCCATTCGGGAATGCCCCATTCCCCATTGGGCTCAATGGGGAAAATTCACGCTCTTACCGCCGGCGGATTTCCCGCCGGCGGTAATAGCGCAAATTTTCAGCGGATTTCCCCCCAGCCAAGAGCTGGGGTGAAATCCGCCAAAGTCCTGATATGGCGGACCCTTAAATCCGGCGGTAATAGCGCGACCGCCAGCTTTAAGGGTTACCGCCAAAGTCGTGATGAGACCAATAGTCTCTTACCGAGGCCCTCAATTCAACTCACAATACTGGAGAGAGGTCTGCTCCCGTCTTCACATAAGACGTGCCCTCAGCTCGGGATTTCACCCTCAGACCAATGGGCAGACCGAGCGTTTGAATCAAATGCTAGAATGTTAACTGCATTGTTTTGTTTCTGCAGCTCAGGACAACTGGATAGATCTCCTTCCCATGGCCAAGTTCGCTTACAACAACTCAGCGCATATGTCCTTGAAGGCTAGCCCTTTTTACTGTACCTACGGTTTCCATCCTTCTTTTGCTCCGGCCCTTTCACCAACTCCTTCACGGATACCTGACGTTGATGCTCTCATCGCTGACATTCAGCAAGGCCACTGGTCGGCCCGCGTCACACTTCAAGAAACTCAGGACCGTATGAAGCAGTTTTCTGATCGCCGGAGGTAGCCTGCTCCATCGTATGCTATTGGGGACCTTGTTTGGTTGGCTTCCAAATTTTTGCCACACAACCTAGTTCCGTCTAAACTGTCTCCCCAATATTTTGGGCCTTTTAAGGTCCTTCAGTTGGTCAGCTCTGCGGCCCTTTGTCTTCAGCTCCCTCCTTCTTGGTCCCGTATACACCCTGTGTTTCATTTGTCTTAGGTCAAGCCAGCCCCACCAGACCGCTTCCAGCAAGTGGCTTTTTCTCATCCCCCTCCGGTGTCTACTGCTAAAGGTCCGGAGTTCAAGGTCTCTGGGATCTCTGCCTCCCGCTACCACAGGGGTCGCCTTCAGTATTTAGTGTACTGGCGGGGTTACTCTCCAGCGGATAGGTCTTGGGAACCGGCATCTGCGGTACATGCACCCACCTTGTTCGCCGTTTCCACCGGCTCCATTCGGGCAAGCCCGGCGGGGCGCCTCTGTGAAGGGGGCATACTGTTATGACCCCATACCGGCACTGGTCTTGGTTGCACCGTAGGGGTGTGCACTGCATCAGTTCTATTCCAGGTTCCTCTCCCAAGATGGCCACCGCCTTACCTCCCTTTGCTAATCCTGCCTGCATGCTAGTTGCTGGGGAGGAACCCACTCGACGTTCACCTCTTCCAGCTTATCAGCAGTGGCGAACTGTAGAACAGCACGTCACTACTCCAGCATCTGACGCTTTCGAAGTGCGTGCCTAGGGATTCTTGGAAGCTCTGTACTGTTTTCCCACTTTTCTTCCCTGCTCTCTGCACCATTATCTTAATTACGTACCATTCATTCTATCCCGCTTGGAATCTCGCTTCCGTTTCACGGCGGACTCAAACGGACATTGTCGACATCCATCTTTCGTTTCCTTCCGCCTTTCTGGCTTCCTACGGGACCACCACCTTCGCGAAACGGTAAGCATTCCCCCACGCTACCGGCTAGCTCCTCCTCGTATTCTCAGACTTACATTTCTCCTCTCCCGCTTGCAGCATACTACTGCTCTTCTGAACGCGCTACAGCAACTAATCCCTGCCGAACACACCAAAGCCGACACAAGCATCTGTGCAGGTTAGGATTTTCCCTGAGCCCCGTCTATCCGTCTTCTAATTGATTTCCCTACATTAATCTACTGTCTCGCTGCTCTTCAGTGACCCGGTGAATTGAAGGCAATCCAGGACACAATCCTTCAAGGCGCAGTGGTAACTCCAGTGACTTCAGAACACTTCTGATCTGCTGAAATCCAGAAACACATCGCACTCTAATCCAGTGTCCAGGGTTTTTTACCACAGAGGGTGTCCCTGGGGCTTCTGTTTCCCTTTGTACCTTTCAGACAGGGTGGGGGATAAAGAGGTCTCGGGGAGATCTCTCAATATCTGCTGCTTCATTTGATCCAGGTTAGTGGGTTTCTTCTCACTTATCAGTGGTTTACAAGTAGGTTATGACAGTGTTGGAGATAATAGTTCTCTAAGGTTTGTAGTCCTGCTATGCCTTGTTTACACATAGGTATTGTCATACCGTGTACGTCCAGTTTGTCTGTGGCATAGATTTCTACTAGTGGTTGTTTTTGTTTTTGAGGCATTGTTGCATTAAATTGTACGCAGCTTGCTAGAGTTGGCATTAAGGACATACAGCTGATATTTTGTTGAGCTAATTGTTCCATGACATCAGTAGCACATGTGTTATGCCTGTACAGCTCATGGATGCATCTAGTATTGAGGGTAGACTGTGCCTCCTTTGATAGTACACCAATCCATGTGTTTTTTTAAATGTTGGCGTCGGTGAGTAGGTGAGGTCTGCAGACTGACGAATGTTTTGAGTTAGTTCTCTGTATTGGAAATGTTGCCAGAGATTTACATTCCTGATGCTTCCAAGACTTTTACGGCACTGTTTGTGTCCTAAGGTTTTGAAGATAGGTTCACCTTTGACTGGTGTTAATTGAAGGAGATCTCCAAAAACAATCACATGTTTTCTTCCAAAGAGTTCTTCGTAGCCTGTTTTGAGGACCTCTTGCAATCTGAGGTGAATCAAAGCCAACATTAGGTTGGAGACCATGCTCACCTGATCTATTAGGAGCATTTTCATTTGTTTCAGAACTCTGTGTAGCTCCATAGCAGATTCTGCTGAAAGTTTCTAGTACTCTAATTTGTTTTGGTGTTCTCATGGACGGAGTAGCAATCGGTGTAGAGTGATTCCACCTATGTTGTAGGCAGCCAAACCTGTCGGGGCAATTACAACAGCAGAAAGGTTGTTGTTTGTTAATTGTTGGAGGTATTTACTGATCATTTTTATCAAGAATGTTTTACCTGACCCAGCTTCACCACTTACATACAGCAATACAGGTTTTTAGTTGTCACAAGTGCAAGTTTTACTTTCGTGCTGTATACCATGTGTAATGGTTTCACTTACTTTGACAAAAATGGCACACTGTTCATTGTTTAGTTGGGATTTCAGTACTGCCAACTTTTCTGTGCACTGCTCATACTGAAGCATAGTGGTGGTTACTTCTGCCATGGATAATTCTGCCTCATTTGCTATGAGTGGCTGTCGAAGTGGTTCTTGGCTGACTGTTTGAGAAGGTTCACTGCTCTAAGAAGTGTCTACATTTAGTTGTGCTTGAAGTTCTTCTTCTTGTTGGCATTCATTATCCAATATGGTTTTGTACTGTGTAAAGTTTTCATCTGTAATTGTACTTTCACAGGCATTGAAAGCATCTTCAGAGGAGGTGTAGATGGCTAATAAATCCTCTTTTCTCCATGGTTTGAAAAGTTGCAGTAGAGCCATGTAGTACAGTTCTTTGTGTTGAGGAGTTTTTAATGACAACTTCATATGATTAATTAGGCTGCGTTTGGTAAGTTTCACCTGGCTGCCTTCACAACTTTCCACTCTGTATCTACCTATCACTATCTATACACTATACACTATCCTTAGAATGACCTCATCCAGACTGACCAGACTTTGCTACACCAACCAACTCACTGTATCTCGCATCAAAAAGACTACAGCAGGAGGGCAAGGTTTCCCCTACATAGCACCCAGACTCTGGAACAATCTCCCCCATGCTCTAAGAGAAGAATGCTCCCTGTCGGTGTTTAGAAAAAAACTCAAAACCTCTCTCTTTAACTAAACTTGCTCTGCATAGAGCCTAACTTACACACATTGCAAATGTTGCTATTGTCGAACCCTGTATGCTGTATTCCTCTATGTTGTAACTAAGTCGCGCTATTTCTGTAACCAGCACTATCTCTGTAACCAGCGCCACGATGCCTCAGGCTGATTCTGTGCGCTTAACAAATACGAATAAATAAATAAATAAATAAATACCTTTTTTCCTCATTTGGTTTAATGTTGTTTTTGTATGCAAAGTTTCGGGCTATCTGGTACAGGCACAAGGCTTCTAAAGTAATACTCCGGTTCGGGTAGTATGTGTCCAATAAATTGTTCTTCAAAATGTCCTGGCTGTTGGGATCACTTTTGCCTATTGTTTGGATGTCTTCATATGATTTAAGTACTTTTTTTCTGGATGCAGCAGCACCAAGGTTTAGACACACTATGTTGTCAGATTTCCCATATAATGCAGTGCTGGTTAAATGATCAGCGGCTTCATAACTGCCACATTCTCTATCGGACAGCATTTTAATGCCAAAGCTGTACAATTTCTGTGCCAGTGTTTTGTCAGAGGATATGTCATCCCAGAGGTCTTTGAACTCTGTTTTGTCTGCTTTGGTTAAGTAGGTGGTGACATATCGTGCAACTGCCGTGGAATTGTATGCAATTTACTATACATCAACATTGGCATTCCATAGGAGGGCAATAATTGCATTGTAATCATTGATGTACCTTAATGCTTCACTCCTTTTTATGCAGTATGTGTTCTTAGGAAAAACCCGAAGACATGAAGCTGTTTACTTGGCCTGTTGTTGAAACTGGTCTAGGGAAACCAAAGCGGCATTTGTTGTAGTATTTGCCTCTGTTTTTATATTTGCGTTGACAATACTTGCCACACTTGTGTCTTTGGAATTGCAAAATGTATGCTCGTAGCTCACTATGGGCCTGATCACGACTTTGGCGGGAACACAGGTGGCATTACCGCCGGCGGTATTAGCCCTACCACCGAACTCCCCGGCGCTAATAGCGCCGGATCACGAGTTCGGCGGTAAAGTAATTCCCCATTCCCCATTGAGCCCATTTGGGAATGCCACATCCCCCATTTAATGTGTGGGCAACTCCATTACATAGCGTTGCCACTTCACTTTCAAAGAGCTTGTGAAATATGTACTCCACCTTCGGTCTAAATCTAGGTGTTAAGAATACATTAGTAAACAAAGGTATTCTGATGCTGTTATTTGTGTGCCTCTTTCATCATATTTTCCACCTTTTCCAGTCGGTAAGAGGAGAGGAAAGGCTTGTGCTGCCACACTTTTTTCCCATATACTGATTGGCGCTCCTTTGGCTTGCCGCATTTGAAATGTTTCTAGTGCATCGTCTGTGGTGTCTTTGGAGTGCAGTGGGTGAATTGTATAGTGGTCTAAAATATTGGAGGCTGCACTAGGATCTAGACGTTCAAATTGGCCAGTTGTTGAGGAGTCCTGAATTATTTCAGTTGTTTCTCTCAGGTTTTCTTGAACGTTTATTTCCTTGTAGTATTCATGGTTTTCTTTAAGGAATTCCAATGCTTCCCTAACTTTGATTAAGTCCACTAGCTGCTGCCAATTTATTTTTGTCTTTTGTAGGTACATCATTTACCAGGATAATCAAAGATTCTTGTATTGGTCTTTGCACTCGTCGAGTGTCTACATTTTCTTTGAGAGCTAATGGTAAATAAACTACTATTCAGTTGAAGTCGTATTATTGCTTGAAATGGGTGCAGTGTTTGGATTATAATGGTCTCATACAAATTAAGCTGCTGCAGTGCGTTTGGCAGTGGAACTAGTTCCAAACTATTACTAATTGCCCGTGAAGGCCTTTGTTTATTGTCAAGTTTTGCAGTGCAGTAAGTGCACAGTATGGAGGTGTTCGTAATTTCGTATTTGTTTTCAGCTATAAGGTACAGAGCTAATTGAAACCATTGGGATTCCTCATTGCCTTCTATTTTCTGCATTATATCTATGGTTTTGGTGCTCTTTCTATAGAAAGTTCTACGACAACACACACATACTTGGTTTAGCATTTCAACAGATGTGCTTTTGAAAAGTTGTATTTCTTTTCTGTATGTGTGATATAAAAAGTTGATAGCTGCACTGTTGTCAGTACTGTTGTCTGAAAATGCTGGATTGTGTAAGTGGTCTTCAGTTCTACCATATTTCCTTTGGATGTGCTCTATTTTATCGAGCACTTGTTTGGCTGTACCGTGTAGGAGAATATGATTTAAATGTTGGAGTGCTAAAGGTGGACTTTTTGCATAGTTCGTAGTATTTTTATTTTTATTTTGTCGTTGCTTTTGAAATATTGATTGAGGAATTGCTGCAAAGATTTGATTAAGCATTGGTGAACGTTACACATTGATGTGAAAGGCCATTTGTAGGTGAGGTGTGTTGCTTTGGTGGAATGGAGAGTGACATCTAAGTTTGATGGGGATATTTCTGATAGCAGTGTTTCCTCTTCCATTATGGTATTGTGTATCTTTTCATACCCTCGTCCAATCCGATGCAAGGCAATTTGGATTGTTTGTTCTTGTTTGTATAATTCTTCATTGAAGTATGGCTCTCTGTTAGTGGTGTGACTCCACTCACCTGTACAGATGTGGCCAAAGGTATCTATGCTGACATTGCGTTTGTTTCGAAGTAGTGCTTGCAATTTACCAATTAATCTTGTTAGTGGTTTCATTCTGTTCAGAATTACTCTAAACAGTTTCCGTTTCACGCTCATTGCACTGTCTACAAGAGCTTCTAGGATGACTTTTCTGCGGTAGGTTTTGAGGGTTGAGCGTGATTTTGCCCTATATTTAAAAGGTTCTGAAGGATTCTGTGGTGGAATTTTATTTGTTAAATTAATTTTTTAGACTGCTTGCTTGGGGTTACAATACCATTTGTACATGCTCTCTTAGCAGTAGTGTGAGTTGTACTGTACTTAGTGGTTTTCTTTTCACTCTCACATTTTGACAGATCAACTACGCTATCTTCACTGATAAATGCATCCTTTTTAATTAATGACTGAATTACCTCTTCTCATTCAACTTTCTGGTCACGTTCAGCTTGCAGTGTATGGCTACTTTCGGTGTTTTTAGGTTGCGTGGCTCTCTTTCTGCATTGCTTTCTACAGAGTTGCATTTTGGTAGGTATTGTGTAGTAGCTGTTGGCGAAGAAAGGGAAGTGTGGGTGTGTAAAAATTGAAATGTATATGTGTGCAATGTGCATGAGTGGGTCAATAGGAGGGTAGGCGTTTAACTGGAAGTGTGTCACTGTGGAGTGGTGTCTAACATTTGGTTGGGGACAGTATCTTACTATGTGGGGATTAGTCTAATGGTGGCGACATAACAAACACTGAGCACCTGTAGCAGTGTCATCAGTAACAATGAAGTATATACTGGTGTATGGCCACACATCTAAATGCTACAATACAACAATAGTGTACTTTTCTAGTAAGACATACAACAGTATGATGGTATTGTACTTACTTTGTTGCTTGCTGAGAGTAGGTTTATTGTAGGCTGTATTTTGAAGTGCACACCACCCTCCTCTGTCCTCTACTACCTTGCCTCTACCCTCCCTCCCTGCCCCCTCACATGCTCCTTCTTCACCTCTGCAGGGCGTACCTCTGATCTGTACCCCTCCCCGGAAGTCCAGCAAAGATGGCAACCGTCTCCACATTGCTACTCTTAACTCTCGCTCTGCCGTCAAACATTCCTCTGATATCTGCCGCCTTCTTGAGGAACTGGACCTTGATGTCCTCGGTCTCACTGAGACGTGGTTCACGGCCATCTCTGTCACCAGCTTTGACAAACTCCTACCTGACGGCTACAAGATCCTCTCCGTGCCCAGGCCCAACCGTGCTGGAGGGGGTGTGGCCCTTATCTTCCCTGAGTGGATTCCTGCCACTGTTACTCCCACGCAGACCTACTCCTCTTTTGAATTTCTTGTCTGCCGACTCTCTCTCTCTCCTAGCCATTCCCTTACCGTGGCCACTATCTATCGGCCACCTGGTCAAATTTCTTCCTTCCTCTCCGAGTGGGCGGACCTCTTCTCCTCACTCCTGTCCTCAACCACTCAACTCCTCCTTCTTGGAGACTTCAACATCCACCTGGATGCCTCCTGTGGACCTCTGGACTCTTTCGCGACCTCTGCGACTCTCTCTCACTCTCTATTCTCTCGTCTGGGCCGACCCATTGTGCAGGGCACACTCTCGAAGCTCTGATCTCTTCTGACCTTCCCCTCTCTGTCCCTCTCTTCACTCCTCTCTCCTGGAGTGATCACTTTCTCCTCTCCTCCCACCTCACCCTCCCTACCCCACAGGCAAAGCCACCCTCATCACTGCCACCTTCCTTCTCGGTCATCCGACCCATGAAGCTCGTGTCAGTTGAGGCTTTCGCTGCCACCTTCTCGCCCCCTCGTCCCCCTTCGGCTTACTCCCACCCTGACACAGCCCTCTCTACTCTCCACTCTGCTATATCTGATACTCTTGATATCCTTGCCCCTGTCATGAGAATCCGCCTGAAGCCCAAAGCCAAATGTAACTCCTGGTATGACTCGGATCTCGTCACCCTTAAACGCAAGTGCAGGGTGGCAGAGAGGAAATGGCGTGCCTCATGTTCATCCTCTGACAAACTGGACTGTCGCCTGCTCCAAAGGCAATACCGGCTCTCCGTTCTCACCAAGAAGAGAGCCCTTATCCAATCCTGCATCTCTGCTGCATCTAATAATTCGGCCAAACTCTTTAAAATCTGCAAGGAGCTGGCCAACCCTGCTGCAGTCTCTACTTTTCCTGTCCCCTCCCAGGCCCTCTGCACGGCACTGGCCTCTCACTTCATCTCAAAAATTCAGAACATCCTGTCCTCACTCTCCTCCTATCACCTCCCCCCTCTATTCCCTGCTCTACCTCTGGCCCTTCTGCAGCCACCCCTCCTCTCTCCTTCTCTGCCTTTCCCCTGTTTTCTGCTGACGAGGTTTTGAGACAAGTCCCATCTATGAAAGTCTCGTCAAAACAGGTCCACCCCTGTTCCTCCAAAACTATCAAGGACCATATCGACTCCTTGGCTCCTGCCCTTGCTGACTTCTGCAATCACTCCTTCACCTCTGGAGTCTTCCTATCCCCTCTCAAGCACTCCCTTGTGCACCCCCTTCTTAAGAAACCCTCTTCCGACCCATCCTGCCCTGCTAACGCTCGCCCAATCTCTATCACTCCCTTCCTGGGCAAACTCCTGGAGAAACTGGCAATCTACCAGCTTAATCTCCATGCTGAATCTGTTGGTAGTCTTCATGACCATCAGTCTGGCTTCAGAGCTGCCAGAAGCATGGAAACTGCTCTCCTGAACATTCGTGAGGACCTGCTCTCGAATCTTGACTCTAACACTCCATGTGTTCTCATTTTGCTTGATCTCTCTTCTGCCTTTGACACCGTCAACCATACCATCCTGCTCAACCGTCTCCGTGATAACCTGGGTATCACTGGCCAGGCTCTGGTGTGGCTGTCCTCTTTGCTCTCCAATCGACCCTCCCAGGTCCAACTGGGGTCTTTCCTCTCTGACATCTTTTTCTCTACCTGTGGTGTCCCCCAGGGATCTAACCTCTCTCCTTGGCTGTTTAACGAGTATCTGGCACTCCTCGCCAACCGCATCGCCGCTCTCTGCCCCAACTTTCAGTGCTACGCGGATGATACCCAGATCATTTTCAGGCTACCCTCGGCCTCCTCTTCTCCTTCCCTCATCTCTGACTGTCTTTCTGCTATCCAGGAATGGTGTGCCGCCAACGACCTCTGCCTTAATGCCAGTAAGATTGAGATTCTACTCATCGGCACACCCACTTCCTCCTTCCCTGCAACTCTCTGGCTGGCCTCTCTTGGCCCTCATCCTGCTCCTACCTGCAAGGCAAAAAACCTCAGGGTCATCTTCGACTCCACACTCTCCTTCTCTCCTCACATATCCGATGGCGCTAAGAAGTCACACTACCTGCTCCACCTCCTCCGAGGTATCCTTCCTTTCCTCTCCTTTCCCCAGAAGCTCACTGTCTCTAGAGCCCTGGTTCTCCCGAAGCTGGACTACTGTAACAGCCTCTATCTAAATCTGCCTGCCTCTACTCTCCGCCCTTTGCAACTCATGCAGAACAGGACTGCGAGACTTGTCCTTGGCCTCAAGCCCAGGGACCGTATCTCTCCAGGACTGAAATCACTACACTGGCTCCCAGTGACTGCAAGGATCAAGTTCAAAACCCTCTGCATTGTCCACAAGGTCTTCTGGGGCCTTGGGCCAAAATACCTTCAACTCTCTCTTCCTAAATATCTTCCTTCTCAAGCTCTTCACTCATCCGCCTCCAACTCCCTCAGGGTCAGCCGCTTCTCCAAACAACGAGTTGGGGGCAGATCTCTCTCCGCTGCAGGGGCCTCCCTCTGGAACAGCCTTCCTGCCTCCCTGAAACTTGAGGAGAACCATCTCTGGTTCCGAAAGCACCTCAAAACCTTCCTCTTTGCCTCCGCTTTCTCTCCCCCTCTCCCCTGCTAAACTTCTAAAACTGCACTGAATCTGCAACTGGGCGACTCACCGTTCTCGGTCATTGGTCGAGCCACTCTCCCCTGCACTGCCTCCCTGGCTACCCCCTGCACTGCGGGACTGTGTCTGTATCCCTACAGCCCCCCTTCCCAGCACTTGTCTGCACTTATCCTGCAATTGCCACTAGCTGGCCCTTGTTATTTATCCTGTATGCTATTAACCATGTTCTGCACTCTCCCCTCTCCACTTCCCCCTTGCACTTTCCCTTCCCCTCTACCCTTGCACTTGCGCGATCTGAATGACACCTGGCCTAGTAGGATCGTTGTCTGTCTCCCCTTGTTCCCCCCGCCTCGTCGCACCTTGAAACACTTGTGTATAGGCGCGTTACAAATGCCATATCATGTCATATCACACTCCAGTGGCTCTCTGGAGAGAGGTGGGTACTGCACTTGTATAAGAAGATGGTACGTTATGGAGATTCACTGCTAGGTGCCCTGTTGCTACGACCTTATAATACAGTTGCCACTGTACTGCACAAAAAAATAGTAATACCTACTAGGCGTGGTGATGGGTAGCGATACAGATATATGTGTTTGCAGCACTTGTAGATTGTTTTACAGTACTTTCCAGTGCCGGTGCTTTTGGTTTACAGGACATTGGACCTCTGGGTGTTTAACGGTTGGTATGGACTATTCAATAGATGTGATAGCGTTACATGCACAATTCTTGGATGTAATTGGTGGATGTGTAAGTAATCGTTTAACAGTAGCCAATCAGGGAGTGCTGGTAAAAGAGTATTGGAAAGGGAAGAAGGACTAGCCCTGCTTTCCTAGGCGCGGCCCTTGCGGTAGTTGGACAAAGCGCACATGCTGCATTCTGTCCTTCTTAATGTGCTTGTCATGGAAATGGGACTACGGAATATCGATTCTGGTGTATGTATGCTTTTCTGTTCCATGCTAGGATGTTCTTCTGTGCCCATGAGAACCGTTGTGCATCTAGTGTGACTTTTGTCAGTGACGTTGATATTTTTTCCTCTATTGAAATTAGTCATCTGTTGCACTATGTACAATGTACGCTGCAGACACTCGTATAGTAATGTAAGGAGGAAAAGCAGAGAGCAATCCGTAACAAGGAGCACACAAAAAGGTGTTTCTTTACACGTCGCTTTAGCAAAATTAGAACAAAACACTTTTCACAACTTCCACCAAGACGCCCATTTTCTATGATGCTTAAAATGTGTTTGTGCAGCCCCCCACACAGGGCAATATGTTTGTGAAAGCCGCGCCATTTGGAGGTGCACATGTGCTACATCCGGGTCTTTTCAGCATGGCTGCAATGAAAATGGGACTGTGCAGGAGTTGGGATTGGTCAATTTGATTTCCTGGGTGTGGTGTGTAGCAACAGATTGTGCCAGAACGTGTGTTTACAAATAGGAGTAGAGATGGCTATGGGTGTGGTTGTGCCATTCAGTAGGTGGACTATATGGCTTTTGGGCAACTCCTGGATAAATTGGGTACAAGTTCACACAGAACGCTGTGCACTAGCAGCGCACCTTGGGTTCCATAATGTCAACGTGCACTGGTACGGAATCTGTGGGATGAAGTGGGTCCATTTGGGTCCTCTGTGTGCCAGTTTGGCGACGCTTGCTCATCCAGACATTATTATTATTCATTGTGGAGGGAATAGTTTTGGGCATGTTAGCAGCATTTCACTGCAGTTTGCAATGAAGGAGACATGTTGGCAACTCATGGAAATGTTTCCAAATTCACACATCATTTTTTCTTGCATTGCCCAGAGACAGATGTGGCTGAGTACTTCCTTGTGTGGGCCACAAATGGAGAAAGCGCGGTGCAATGGGAACAAGGCTGTTTGCGCTTTTTTGCGCAACGTTCGCATGTTCTCCTTCCACAATGAAAACATTACGTTTCGTAGTACCAACATTTTTCGTTCAGATGGAGTTCATCTGACTGATGCTGGCAATGAGCTGTTTCTGCGTAATATCCAAAATGCATTGCAGTGCTTCCTGCAAGTCTAGCAAGCATTTTCCCTGTGGTTTTTCACCACTTCCAATATTACAAACAGAAACAGCACAAAAAGGCTCTTTGCAGAGCCACCACTCCGTTTTGCAATTGCACACAATGCTTTTGCCGGAGTCCCGCCACCCATTGTTGCCATCTCTGTACGCGGCGTTCATAGGCTGTGCCACCGCCTTCATGTTTCTTTCAACTTCTATTTTTCAACGGTGCAAGGTGGCTCTGATAAGAGCATTTTTGTACCCAACTTCTGTTTCTGTAGCATCTTTGCTGTTGTCATAAGACATGCCACAAAAGCCGCCAATTGAAGGGAGATTTGAGAAAGGGTACTAATCACATGGGTAAGAAATCGTACGTGGATAGTAGAAGATGTGGGGTGCACCTCACTTGGGTAGGGGGCACTCTTTGTCATGCTCCCGTACCGAAACCTCAAAAGCACTTTGAAAATGTTCCCCCTACACAGTACTGCGTCGCATTATATGCACAATACAGTGACCTTTGAAAGGTACAGGTCTGTTGCAGTGCGTATGTCCTCCAAGGCTGCTTGTGGGACGCGGTGGCCCACTGGAGGGTCCGTAGTGGTGGCAGGAGCAGATGCTAAGGATGCTCTGAAGGAAAATAACCTACTGCCTGCTTGGAAGTGGACAACCCTCCGAACAGCTGCCTGGTGGATCGCTTTCAGGTGCCGCCTCCTGGAGGTGGTGCCATAGCTGTACAAGCCAGGTTTTCCACACCTGAGTACTATGTTGCACTCAGTGCATTTTACCTGGTTTGCACAAGATTTGGGCACATCTCCAATGGTCCTAAATAGATTCCACACCCACGACTCACGCTGGCTGCAGGCAATGGGAATTCCTTCTACTTTATTCTCATTTCCTTTTCGATGGCCCTCCACATTATGATGCCTGTTCCCCTGCTCAGGACCTTCAGAAGGAGGTGTTGGTGGTGAGGGTGTGGGTGTTCCTGAGTCAGAGGTAGTAGCAGAAGCTCTGGTGGCCATTACTGAGAGAGATACTTTGCAGGCACACAATTGGCGAGAAAGCAATTTCTGCACGAACCAATGTGCACCGCTGCTCTTCTCTGGAAAGCCAAACAGGGATTGTAGTGCACTAATGGGGTGCACTACATCCTTTTATAGGAGTGTTGTGGAGCACATGCCACCGCAAAGTGGGCCTAAGTGTTTCCCTACAATACCTTCATGCAGAAGGAAGAGTGTAGGATCTCGGTAAGGGTGCACTCTCACTGTAACACTCCATACATTACAGAAATGTGTCCTCTTTCGATGTGCATGGATCTGGCTTGTATCCTCCAAATAAAGAACCACATGCAGCGTTGTTCCGTTATCATGGTGACGTTGCCATTGTTCTCCATTTGGACGCCTGTCTGCGGGACGTATATTGTCCGTAATACTTTGTGGCCACATGCATAGCTGTCCTACGGATACACTTGCCATTCCCGGACTACTTAAATGTACGGCACACCTGCATTGAACATTTCTACATAAGCTTGGTGTGAGCACAATACAGTAGGTGGAATGTTTACGTGCAAAGGTACTCGCAGGATGTGGGTGCACGCTTTCACCTACTACAACTACATCACACGTTTCTTCGCATATCATGACCATGGACGGTGTTACCAGGCATCACAGGATGAGATACGAATGTGCACAGTTGTGCGACCGAGAGAAACGCACGGTCCTGCAACTATTTACAGGAGGTTCTGTGCATGCAAACATGTGGCCAGTACTGGCATCCTATGGATGCTTTCATTGTGATTGCACATAGGGCAGCCAGGTGCGGCAGTCACACGACTACTCCATTTTCCTCACTTGCAATCATCCCCACTAGTGCTGTGCCCTTCACTCTTAGAATGGCCTTCTTAAAACAAAGGAAAAGGCACATATACAATCAGTATACATTAAAATATCAATGTTTATTAGCACACATTCATAGCCACAAGTTACTATGGTCACTCATTTCGTCATGCAGGAAATTCTCCTCCAGCCATTCTAGGCTGCTTGCCCTTGCAGTAACTCTTTCCCTTTTCACAGTGTGGCGGGTAGCAATGGGGCTATCACCCTCCAGCCATTCTGGGGTATAGCCATTGCTGTGCACAAACAGAAAACATCATGCTTTCCTACTATTGTACACTACCGGGCCTGTGCAATTACAACATAAACTTTCGTGTACTCACCACGTTGCAGTGACGTTCTGCTCTCGGTAGTGGACGTCTCAACCTCTGCCTCTTCATCCTTTGTTCGATAGTGAATCAGATGTGCGGTAACATTGATGAAGGCAAACGTCACTTCTCTTGTTGGTGCTTTCCATTATGCTACACACCCTATGCCTTGGAGCTCTTTATTGTGAAAGTACAGACTTTGTACAGCTACTGCATTTCCCTTCCCATTCACACACTTGCTGCTGTTTCTATATATTTTTTGTATTTGCTGCATGTTACCACTTTTTATGATCACCCCACCGTTTCTCGGCACGTTGGACTCCACCCGATGTCTGCAAACAGACGCAGTGTTCCCAACCACTGTGGCTATTTGTATAGGGCCACCGGCTTCAGTATGCTGTACAGTACATTATACAAACTAAGTGTATCCTGTGAAAAAGTAATGGAATTTAGTGAAAGAAACATTATTAAAGGGATGCTATGGTTCAGTTGTGCTACTAAAACCCTATCACCTTTCCTGAAAAAACTATGATAAAATAACGTTATGGTTAAAGCGCCCTACTAAAAACCTATGAAATTCACTAACAAAAAACATTGTTAAAGAGACGTTATGGTTAAGTTGCGCTACTAAAAACATTTCCCCTTTATTGAAAAAACGACCCTAAAGCAACGTTATGGTTAAAGTCCCTACTAAAAACCTATGAAATTCACTGGGCCTCATTACACGGATGGCGGTATTAGCACATGGACCAAGGGGCTATTAGCACGTTGGTCCATGCTGGTAAAATACCGGCACCGCCTTGGTGGAAAGGGGAATTACTGCCCCATTCCAAGGTTGGCGGGGCGGTAATTCCCCCTTCCACCACTGCCCTTCCCCATTCCCATTTTTGCCCCATAGGGCATAATGGGAATGGGGAAGGTGCTAATTACGGCACCGCAATTTTGCGGTGCCGTAATTAGCACCAAGGTCCCTTAGCGAGTTGGTTTTTAACGCCTGCAAAAAGCAGGCGTTAAAGCACCAACCCGCTAAGGGACCTCGAAGTAAGGTGGTAATGGTTAACGGTCACCGTTACCATTAACGGTGACCATTAACCATTACCGCCATCCGTGTAATGAGGCCCACTTACAAAAATACAAAAAACATTTTTAAAGGGACGTTATGGTTAAGTTGCACTACTAAAAAATCTATGAAATTCAATGGAAAAACATTACTACAGGGACGTTATGCTTACAGGAAAAATTGAAAACCCCCAGAAATTCACCAGTTCTGGTAAGGTACGCAACCATAACTTGCGCTACGACTGTGCACTGCAAGGACTAACACCCATGACCTCAAAGATGACATCACAAATGTCATTGATGACATCACTGATGCCATCACATGTCTGGCTCCCTCTTTTTTTGTTCACTGACATAAGACCTCTGGTCAGATTCGTTTTTTTATTCTCTTTGTTTAGCACATTAAAGATCGATTAACATTAGAAGGCTGCACAAGCAGCAGTAGGCGGGTACTGGGCGTGGCTGTTGCTTTTGGACTGTCCTTTAAGAAATGTGAAGGGTGGGAAATTAGAACTGGGACAGGATAGCAACTTTGAATGATCTCAGCTGCATTTTTTTAGGCTGACATTACTTTGCGTCCTGGAAATTGTAGATTTCCGTTTCGTATGAGAAAAATAAAGCTAAACCCATACTAAAATCCTTGTTTTGCTCCCCATGGTACTATAAGGATTTAAAGACACATTGTCATGTTGATTTATTATGTGATTTGTGCATCTCCCAAGTCATCGCCGTGTGACTGATATTTGAGCCCCATGATTTTTACACTTTTTCGCAAGCCCATCCTTTGCCCGCGTGACTCCAACCCAAGAAGGTGCGCTCCTAGAGTACACGTTTTCCATTTCCCACTTGCAGCTGTCCTGTCCGCATCCAGCTCTGCACACAGTGCCTGCCATCTGTTTGCCCGTCTCTAGCAGCATCACTCTGCCCTTCTGGGTGTGGCGGATGAGAATTTCACAGTGCATGAAAGGCGAGCCGCGGGGGCCAGGCCGTGTCGCCCCCATGGCATGATGGGCTGTAATGGAGGATCATTTAACGGAAGAGCGCCGTTCCCACGGGTGCACGTTATACACCGGGAGACTAATGATTGTGAAGGGGTCAAAGGGGTACTCAATCAATTCGCCAGACTCTTTCAAGCAGGAAGAGGGGTCCTTGAAGCAGCCAGCTCAATAGAGGGACCTGCATGGATGCCTGGGATGTTCCTAACAGGTTCATTTTTTGCTGCTCATTTTTTTTTTTTTTTTTTTTAGTTCTGGCTACTTTTTGTAATCACAGTTTTATAATATGCCAATCACACTTTCAGGTCTAGATTTGTAAACACTGGCAATTAGGAACGTCCAGAACTCCGGAACGGGACCTTTCAGTTCTGATTACCTTACACCGTTAAGTGCAATTTAACATTTTTTTTGTTTTTTTTTGTGTTTTTATTTGGTTTATTACAAACCTTTAAAAAGGAAGGAAAAAAACAGTGCGTCAATTTTTCCATACAAGTTAACATTTAGCAGCTGCTTCCCGTAGATGCGCAAGTTTCACACATCCAATCAACTGTCGTCACGATTTCTTGGAAATCTGCCCTATTTACATGTTAGTACAACTCCTTTTTTTAATTGTGGTTGCTTTAATTATGCACGTGACATTTATTAAATGCATTGACACAAACCCACGGTCTTTCCAAAGAACTTACACGGTACTTGGAGTGTGTGCTACTTCTGTTGTTATGCAATGGCTTGATCATGTATGATACTATTCATCACTCCAAGTCCTGCTCCACCCGATCACCGTGTTTTTGCCGTGGCTTTTTTTTACTGTGGCTATTTTAAACGTGACGTTTTTTTCCGCTGCCGGGTTTTGCAATTTTGTTTTTACATCAATGTGTTGTGTGTTTGGGGATAGGGGATTTGGGGCGGTGCGTGGCAGTTTGAGGTGGTGGGGTTTCCAACCGCAGTCACTAGCCACAACAAAACGAGGTGCAGATCTCCTCCGATGCCGGGCTGAGCTAGACAGTGGCTACACATCTCCAGGGAGTCGCTGCACAGGAGGACCCAGAGCTCAACCCGGCTGTCCCACTGCTCACGGCTGCACAGCGCTCTCTCCAGGGTGCTGCAGCTCAAAACTTCAGACAGTTGTGCACGATAGATGCAGCCACCGATATTTGTTTAGTTGAACTCTAAATGGGCTCAGTGGAGCTCTGTAGTTTTCCAGCCATCTTAGTTGTTGCTCCGCAGCACGCCTGCACCTGCATCATTTCTATATACTTATCCACCTTCAGTTACAGACAGAAAACTTTATGGAATTAGAAAGCCAAAATGGGAAGACGGATGTTCAGGATTCTCAGAATGTAAATGAACCCTTTATACCAGCAAACAACTTCAGATATGCTGCCCAAGCCTTGGTCCTCTCCCACCTAGATTGTGGCAATGCTCTTCTGGAAATCCTTCTGCTGACCACCCTGATACCCATGAAATGTGTCTTACATGCTGCAGCACGACTCATGAAAGGACTCTGCAACTTCAACCACATTTCCCGACCCTAATCACACTGCACTGCACTGGCTCCTGCTTGAAGCATCTATCACCTTCAAATCATGCTGCATCATCTAGAAAGTCCCCAAGGTACCGTGCTGACGAGCTCTGCATCTCCAGAGGCCTACAATCCACCAGAAGTGAGGATATGTGCACACTTGAATTCCACTGGTGCAGGAAGGAAAGAAACAGACAGGCTTTCTTTTTCTATATCCCACAAAATCCAAAACATCTCCCCATCAATATGAGACCCGCCCCTTCACTTCTACATTTCAGGAAGGAGCTCAAGACCCTCCACTGCAGAGAATGGCTCCTCCCTAACACCTAGGTCTGCACACACTGCCCACCCTAACTGACAGTGGGCGATATGCTACCCCGGTTTTCCCCCTTCTTTTTGATCCCTTGCCACCAAATTGCTCACCCACCCTCAGCCATTGCTAGCTCCATGATCCCTTGTATCTCTGCTTCCCTCACCGTGCTCTTCCCCCTATGACTTGGAAAGCGCTCCATTGCTTCCCGAAGCTAGGTCAGTGCTCAATAAATACACTAATATTAATAATAATAATAATAATAATAATAATGAGAAGACGTCAGTATTTTCCTAAGCAGAGTTTCCAGGAGCAGTACCAAGCATCTATGATAGAGATGAAAAACAAAATGGAAACCAGAGCATCCAGAGCCTGACGGCAATAATTCCCATTCCTGTACAACACCCAATGAGAGAAACAATTATGAACCCACAAGCCATCATCCATATGTCTGCCAAAAATCACAGATGCTTGCAGTTTCCTACATACACTGAAACTGAATTTGAAGCTCATCAATTTTCATCGAGAGGGAACTATGCTTTATTAGTAACCGTTTGGCAGCCTCTCATCCAATGAGAAGGCTCGGTATAGCTGGAGGCCACCATCTTCTCCCGCCGGGGAACGAGGTAAGTGTGGTCTCCCTCCCCCATCCTCACCCACCTCCCCCCAACCACTGAATTCCCTCCCTGCACCCTACCCCCACCTCCCTTTTTAAAGTCCATTTCGGGAGTGGACGTGATGTGAACACTTCTGTCCCCAGCACGTCCGCTCCCGATCCGCGACCGGCTGGTCATGGAAAGGAAGAAAGGACTACACATAGTCCCTTCTCCCCTTTCCATGGAGGCCATTTTTTTTATTTACTTTTTTTAATTTTTTAATGCACGTCATGGAAAGAGAGAAGGAACTACTTGTGGTCCCTTCTCACGATTCCATTGGCAGCCATTAAAAAAAAACTTTTCTATGGCTGCCATGGAAAGGGAACACACACTTCATTTTCCCTTCCCCGGCGCTCATTTAAAAAATAAAAATGTTCTGCTCCGAAATGCCTGGAGTGTTTCGTAACAGAAACAAACATTATTTTAGTGCCCTGGTCTTACGGGCCAGGGTACTTATAGCAATATGCCCCTCACAGGGATGGTATTACAACTTCAGGTAATGCCCCAGGGCCTTCGTTAAGGCCCCCGCTTCACTCGGGCCTGTAACTATGGGCCCCAGGGCAATACCTGAAGTGGTCATGCCCCTCCTGCTGAGGGCTTATTTCTTTATTATGTGTGGAATCCCACTCTCTAAATAAGGGATGGAGAGCCAATACTCCCCTTTTACAGGAGCAGACAACGATAAAAAAAAATGTTGGGTAGCATAAGTACAAGATTTTCCATCCGAAGGCAGAGCAAAGTGTCCTATCCAGTGTAATTGGTGCAGCTTGGGAGCAGCTGCTGCCAGGTCTGTTTTTTTTTCATTCTTTCCTTTCTAGTATGAATGATAAAAGACTCAAAACAGGTCTAATTCACAGAACGTTTTCCAATGGGGTTTTACCATTATAAAACGCTTCTGTGAATTAGGCCCTAAACGTGCAAATTGAGAATAAAAATTTGCAAACAAGACAATCTGTCAGACGATTAATGTAATAAATATGAAGACATGCAAAACAATATTCTTGATTGGGATTCGGAACCTGATTGGAGCCTTGTGGCTTGAAGAGACTGACACTGACATGAAAATTACACTTTAATCAGCATATTACAACATGATGGTTAGATATAATGGGAAATTATAAAGTCATCTTGCAATGTGCTGAAGTGTTTTAGAGAAGACACAATTGATTCACCAGAACTTAGTATTTTGGGTTATGTACAATTATATAAAATGTCAAATCTAAATAGAAGATAGTTATGCCATGGGCTAAAAACAACTAAACAAATAATCAACATTTACTATTTCGTTTAAAAATCAATTGTGACAACGATTCCCAAAATACATTGCTGAAAAAGAGGTTTATTGTGATATTGCAAACTATTCAGTAGTACTTTTACCAAACCACTGTTTGATGAATTGGATGATCTGGTTGTCACCTATACTAACTATGCGGATGACACCCAGATCCTCATACCACTGACAGGAGACTACGATAGGGACTTGGTCCTGATAAACAGAATCTATCTCATCATCCAGGCATGGATGGCCACACACGGCCTGTGCCTGAATGATGAGATAACTGAGTTTCTTATACTAGCCACTCCTAGCAATTTGGCTAAACTAGGTGACAAATACCGCTCCAGCATTGATGGAAATAATATGAAGGTTGTTAATGAAGTAAAAACCTTAGGCTTCTACCTCGACTCCTCACTGAATCTGGGCAAACAAGTGAGTGTTACGGCATCCTTTACAGCATAAACTTGTAGGCTTATCCGCGCTTGTAAACCCTTCCTGTCCTCAAAAAGTTGCTTAACTCTGACCAGAGCTTTAATATTATCTAAAATCGATTACTGTAATGCCTTATACTTAGGTTCTAACAAACATGTTATCAAAAAACTTCAGATCCTGCAGAACAATGCATTAAGATCAGCTTTGAGCATTCCTCGCAGACAACATATCTCCGCAATAAGATGCGACAACCAATGGTTGTCCATCAAGGAAAGAATCCAACTCAAAACAGCAGCGCTGACTCACAAATGTCTTAACAATGCAGCCCCCTAATACCTCTCTGACAAATTCTCTAAAGCCCACACAGCGCGTCCGACTAGATCCTCCACCTCAGGTCGCCTCCAAATACCAAGATATAAACTTAAGAAAGCAGGAGGCAGTAGTTTCCTGGTTATGGCCGCCCAACTCTGGAACTCACTTCCCATTACCCTAAGATCTGGCCAACCCTTCTACAAGTTTAAAAAAGACATGAAGAGTTGGATCATCTCAAATGATTTTCACTATTAGGCCGTGTACTGTGCGCTAACTGATCTTTCCAGCGATTCAGCTGTATGTAAAAATTGTAAGTATCTGAATATAATAATGTTGCTGTATCTAACTTCCTGCCTAGCGATTCAGCTGTATGTAAAAATTGTATCTGAATATAATAATGTTGCTTTCTCTAGCTTCCTGTAAATGACCCTAATTCCACTCTGCTGTAACTAACAATTCTGCCCTATTTCCACTGTTTTATTTGTATGTAATGATAAACTCTGTAACCATGTTAATGCATATTCATGTAATGCGCCCAGATACCTCAGAGTGTGATGTGCACTATAAATAAATAAACAAACAAACAAACAAACTTGTGGGAGGGTAATCGACTCCTATATTTTGGCTCGGACACATATGGCTCTTAGAAGAAATATCACGAAAGCACAGAAAACTCTACTTTCTGGTTAGAAGCAAACATATGAAAATATATGTGTACCTTGGGAAAACTGGAATAATAAAGGAGTTAAGTAAGTGCTTTTGTTTCATAGGGACAGAAGAAAAGGGACTGCATTCCGGTTTCTATTGAAACTGATTCACATTTTCCATGCACCATTCGATCAAGTGTCCTCACCACATTACGTTAACCAAACGCAAAGGTAATCAATGTATTCTAAAAGAATTAAGTAACCTCCTTCTGTCATAGACATCCATTGCCTATAAATACTTGCTCTGCATGGTACATTAGAGAGTGTCATATAGCACTCAGCTGATTCCATGACTAATACAATGGCCAAGGTCATTGACAGATATAAAGATATCAATAATTTCTTTGTGTGATTAGGAATTTGCATGCCAGAGCTGATTCCAAATAGAAGGCTATCCATAACAATAGCTCATGGGTCTTCCAACCTACAGCTCGCCAGCTGTTTTGGACTACGACTTCCATAATCCCCCACCATTGACTCTACTGGCTAGGACAGATCGGAGTTATAATCCAAAACATCTGGTCGGCCAAAGGTTGCATACTTTTGCTGTAGTAGATTCCCCTTCATTATAGCAGAAGACTAGCCAGATCTGTGTGAGTTATTCGAATTATAATTGGTTGTTTATAGCACGCTTAATACCAAAGAGGTTTCTAAGTGCAGAACCGGGATTCGAACCTGTGTTGCTCCCGGGTCCGTGCTTAGAACCCTCATTGTGATTCAATGTCCTCCCTGTAGACATGAGACTTGCAAGTTATCTGCTCACTCAGTCCTTGCAACACAGACATTAGCAGCGCTCTGAGAATTGCCACGCTCTTCATTGATATTCATGGGGAAAGCTACCTCCTGACATAGTGTTCACTGCAAATCTCTGATCCGGGAGAACCATCTGATAATCCTCTAAGGCTGCAGAGTCACCAGGAAAGTGGCAAAATGGAAGAGAAAATGCCTTCTGTCTGGAATGGTCGCACCCCATTGCATACAGACAGAGAGGTGACTTTCAACTAGTGCCCGGAAAAGACAAGCAGACTGATTCCTCTCCTACACAATGCTCAATATTAATATTCATATAATTAGGTTTCAGTCTCATTTGGGGCTTGAACCCAGGACAATGGCAATCAGAGACCAATGATAGGCCCCAAACCACCACAGTGCTGTTGAAGCACTATTGTCTAAGAAAGGAAGGTTTGAGTTCCACTTGAAACTGATCACAAAAGAAAGCAGAAAACATGGCAAGGGATTATATATAGAGCTTCCGTCAACAAGGGCATCAGTTGTAGGTTTGTAGAGGAGCAGTTGAATGCCTCTTCAGGAAGTCCCGCCCCCATCCTTCCTATATGCTGGAAGCCAGAAATTGCGACATGCACAGCACCAGTTATCGTGCCTATTTCACAAAGTGCCTTCGAGAAAAGGTATCCATTCAGAAGACCTATATGATATATCCCCGTAGAGATGACAATCTCTTGGAGGAGATCCCCAAAGGAATATGAAAATGAGAGAAAGAGAAGTTTGTCATGTGTAGATGTCAGGTGTAGATGCATCTAGGTTTGTCAAAACAATTTTAGAAAACCCATTTTGCATGCTCACACACACACACGCACACTCTCTCTCTCTCTTTCTCTATCTCTCTTTTCTTTCTCTCTCTCTCTCTCTCTCACACACACACACACACCCTCCAAATCTAATAAGAACACAATAAAGCCCTGACACATTTGCGCTCCCAGAGGAAAAACGCTAGCGCCCAACAGCCCAAACTCAACTCACTATGTGACTAGCATGAATAAACCAGGTGACGCATCCGATGTGCATGCATCAACACGTACAATGCTGCATCTTGCTTCTTTCTCTTTTCCCAACGTGTTCCAAACCTTCCCTCCTTCTTACATGACCCAGCAGGCTGAAGTTGGGTTTATAGTACTTGGTTTCAGATAATGGCCTCCCTAATAGTGTGCAGTTGCACACCTATATGCAGTCTGCACGGTGGTTTATGCATATTGCTGTCAAGTTTGTTTGTTTATTATTTATAAAGCGCTCCACACCCATAGATATCTGGGCGCATTACATGAATATGCAGTTTCTTAGTTACAGTACAATCAATTACAGGATATGATACAATATAGTATAATACAAAAGTTTACAGGTTATAATACAATACAATACACTAAAATACATGGCAAGGTCAGTCGTTGACAGTTAATGTACAGTAATATACAGGGCTACAGAAGTGGGGCTAGATATATTTTTCTGGTTGTGGACACTAACAAGGAGGGAGTTCTTTGGGGGTGAGCCAGAGTTTCACGTTCTTTCTAAATTTGTAGAACAATTGGTCTTCTTAAGGTAGTGGGAAGTGAGTCCAAAGTTGGGCCGCTTTGACAGGAAAGCTACTGCCACCTGCTGTCATCAATTTGAACCTGGGGACTCTAAGGCAACCTGAATTAGTGGTTCTAGTGTGTCGAGCGGGAATGTTCCCGATGAATTTCTCAGTAAGGTACTGCAGGGCTGCATTATTTAGGCATTTGTTAGTCAAGGAGGCTGTTTTGAGTTGAATTCTGTCCTTGATGGATAACCAATTGTTGTCCCATCTGAACACAGATATGTCTTGTCTTCTGGAGATGCCTAGGTCTGTTCTAAGTGCATTGTTTTGAAATATATGGAGTTTGTTGAGGATGTATTTGTTGGCCCCTATGAATAGTGCATTACAATAGTCGATTTTAGAAAGAATTAGAGCTCTGGCCAATGTAATGCAGCTTTCTATGGAGAGAAACAGCTTGCAGGCGTGGATTAGCTGTCCATGAGGCCGTGGCACTGACTTGTTGGCACAGGCTCAGAGTGGAGTCTAAATAGGAACCCAAGGTTTTTACCTCTTTGGCAACCTTGATGTCATTGCCATCAACGTTGAAAGATAGGTATTGATAGCCCAGTTTCTTCTGGTTGGAGGGAGTGGCTAGGAGAAGGAGCTCAGTCTTTTCATCATTCAGACACAGACCATGTGTGGCCATCCAAGCCTAAATGATGAGATAGATTTTGTTAACCAGAGCTAGATACTTCTCGTAGTTGCCTGTCAGCGGTATGAGGATCTGGTTGTCATCTGCATAGTTAGCGTAGGTGACACCCAGATAGTCTAGGTCATCAAACAGTGTTTGGTGAACATATTATTCATGCTAGGCGAAACACACAATCCTTTGCGGGACTCAACAAGTTATAGGGATGGGGTCAGCTGCTGCCGAGGAGGAGAAGACTCTAATCGATCTGTTGGTTAGGAAAGACTGGATCCATGCTGTTGTGTCTTTTGAGAAATGGGCCGCTGATGATAGGGGTTTGCAGAGCACCTTATGATCGACCAAGTCAAAAGCGGCTGACAGATCTAGCAGAAGCAAGAGGGCAGGTTTTCTTTTGTCTTTCAGGTCATCGATCTGGATCTTCAGGTCAATCAGGGCTGTTTTGGTGCCGTGTTGGGGTCTGAAGCCAGTTTGCCTGAGTCCTAGTAAATTATTGGTTTCTAAGTAGGATTCTATTTGGATATATGCTGCTTTGTCAGTGATCTTTAATAGAAAGGGGAATGTTGTGATGGGTCTAAAGTTGGTGGGGATGCTCGGGTCTAGAGAAGGTTTCTTTAGAAGCGGCAGTACCCATGAATCTCTTAGATTGGAGGGGATTGTACATGTGTGGAAGGATGAGTTGATAAGCGTGGTGACAAAGGGGGCTAGTTCCTTGGCAGCTTCTTTCATGCTTGATGCTGGACAGGAATCTCCTTGGCAGTTAGAGGGTTTGAGCGCAGCTATGATGTTTTGCACTTCTGGTATGGAGACTTGGGTGGTTTAGGAAGGTTAGGGCAAGCTTTTGAGTTATTTACTTGAGTTTCTTGCATTTGAATGTTGTTTTTTTTGTTGGCTTTTTTGTTTTAGAGTAGAGTGATCTTGTTGGCTAATGCATCTTGGATCTTGGTGCACCAGGTTTTGTCTTTGATGCATTTATCTATTGGGGGTGTAATGCTAGAAATGCATTGGAAGGAAAGGGCCTCCTCTTCCTTGTCCTATAGGCCTTTTTCTTTTGTATTCTTTATTGTTTTCTGCCCAGGAGTCCATGTGGGACCCCTGGCAGTGTAGATCTTCCTGTTTTTGGTCTGGTGTACAGACCCTTGGGATACCCTCATGGCACCCAGGGGTGGGGATGCAACCCTGTGCCCCTAGTGTATGTTTTTGGGCACCTGTGTGTGGCCCACAGAGCAGGGTATGGGCTGGTGGCAGCTCCATGCTGAATTTGACAGGTGCTCTGGGTGTCCTCCATTTTGGGATACCCAGGCCCTGCCATTGGAATCAGTTGATTCTTGATAGGAAACAAAATGGCCCCTGTGGCCTCTTGCTTTCTACTGCCTGTTACCTTGTTTTTCCAAAGTCCTGGGAAGCCCTGACTCTGTCCCTTCCCCCTGACTGGCTGTTGGGTGGAAGTTCCATACATGGTGGTGTTGTGGAAGCACAGGCCAGACTGGCTGGAGCCTTCCCAGTGACTGTATGTTGTGGGTACACACTGTGGGTGGGACCCGGGTGAATGGAGTGTGTGACCAATATGCACTTCTTGTTGTGGGTGTCTGGTTTCTGGCATGAGAGACAAAGACTGAGACAGCCCTGCCCAAAACTGGTATGAATGCAGTGTGTAGTGTTGAATGGCTGGGTACTTGTCCCAATACACATTCCTTGTTGTGAGTGTCTGAGAGGGAGGAGCATGGCCTGAATGCACTGTATGCCTGATTGGCTGACTGACTGCATGATTGCCATTCTGTATTATTGGCTGCTGAGTGTGACCCAGCAGTGTGGATGAGAGGCAGAATACTATATCTGGGGACCTCTCACCACTGGAAATTGTTCAGAAGCTTAGTCTACACTTGAAGAGTAACTGGAACTGCTTATCCTCGACTCCCAGCTGGAAGAAGAAGAACTGCTGCTGCATTTGCTTCGACCCAATCCGAAAGCTGTCGAGTTCGTCGAGCACTGATCCGAGAGAGGACCTGGCTAGGCGCCCTCTTCCCGTGCTCCGAGGGACCATCGAGCACCGCCGACATTCGCCGAAGCTCCCTGGAAGTCAGACGCTCGAAAGGCTGCCGACCGGAGATGGGGTCTGCCGAGGAGAACGAAGTGAAGCATCCAGACATCGACGCCGTCAAAATCCATTGCCGTTGACCAGGGTTCAGAGTATCATCGTAACCGCTGGAGGCCCGTTGAAGCCGTGTTGCCCAGAAGAGGGGACCGTTTGACGCCATGCTGCCGATGACCAGAGCCGCCCGCTCCTTTGCCTAAAACTGTTGAATCGAAGGACTCCCTTGTCCGCACGCACCGTCGATCGCTTTATCCCGCCGGAGAAAGTCGAGGGCGCCAACGCGCAGAGGAGAATCCGCCGGTGGGTTTCCCACCACCCAAAGACCACAAAGACTTCGACGACTCGACACCCTTGTCCCACCACAGTTCTTCAGAAACTCTTTGCGGTCCTGAACTATCCAACGCCGAGGTGCCCCGCACACCTCATCCTCACAGGACATTGTCGACGAGCACTGCCTGGATCTACGCTGTGGTCTCGGCACCCTCAAACTTGCCATTGATGCCGTCGACGCCACGTTCACCTTCTTCGACGCCTCTCGCCGATCCGTGGCTCCTGCTTTAAAGGGAGTCACTCAAGAAGGATCCATCAGTGCCTCTTTGAAGAACTCTACTCCACCAGTTGCATTGGGGGGTAGAAACATTATAGAAGGAAATAAGACTTGAAGACCAATATATGGACTGGACTTGTTATATCTCTTTATTTTACAGGTTGCCCAGGTGGGGGGATCTCCACACAGAACTGTGTCCAGGGCTAGGGGTCAGTATTCTGCCAATTGTTCTAACCCACTGCTTTCCTCCTATGTCTATTGTTGGTTGCCTTTATTAAGTGATCTGTGTGACATTTAACCAGAGTATAGTTGATACACTTTAAAGAGATCTGATAATAATGGTGGTACCACTTTAGAACTGTATGTATTTGCCATTGTAGATTTTCTGAGCACAAAGTGAATCATTGTGATAGTGTACATAACCTTGAATATTAATTATATAAAGACTGTGTTTTCAGTAATACAGTGTGTGGACATTCCTTTGTGGGGGCTTGGAGACTACACTGTACTTAAGAACCAGCCTGCATCACCTCCTGGGAAGCTAGGCCTTGATTGCTCGACTATGTTACAATAATAGAGAATCTTGGCTGGGGTCCTCTGTGCCTCTCCTGTACCATATAGAGAGCAGAAGTACAGACACCCCCCTCCAGTCTTTACAGGTGGATGGGTGACTCCAATTCTCTTAATGTGGTTAAGAGTTCTCTGGTGCTTGAACTGGCTTTATCAATCCTGTCGTTGTAGGTGTCACGTTTTGTTGAGAGAATTTCAGATTTGTCGTTGGCTGTGATTTTAAGTAATTTTTCTTTGTTGGCTAGTGTGGGGTTGTTTTTCCAGATTGTTTCACATTTCCTTTTTTCATTTCGTGGGGATTTGAGTTTGGGTGTGAACCAGGTTTTCAAGTGAGCTTTAGGTTTGCATTTACACAGTTTAGAGGTGCAATTTTGTCTAGAGCTAGGGTGATGATATTATTGTATAGATCCACTAGTTCTGCTGAATTGGATGAGGCAGGTAAGGGATTAAGTAGGGGATGGAGAAGAGGTTTGAGATTGTCCACTGTAATATTTTTTTATTTCGGGTCTGGCTGGTCGGAGCAATAAGGTTTTGTTTATTCTGCATTGTGCGGTCTAAGATGGTAAAGGAGAGTAGGGAATGGCCAGTCTAGGGATATAGTCCAATGGAGGTAATGGAGGTGACGCAGTTAAGGTCAGCAACCCAATCTGGAGTTCTTCCTTTTTCATGTGTGGGTAGATGAACTCTTTGTGTGAGGCCTAGATCAGTCAAGGAGTTTGCCAGAGTCATGGCAAGTAGGCCGTTGGGGTTGTTGAGACCTAGATTGAAATCACCTAATAATAGGATTTGTGAGGAGGGTTTTGTATTAGTGGAAAGTAGAGTGATAATACCCTCTTCAAAGGAGCCTATGGGAACAGGAGGTCTGTAGATCAAGTGCATTGTTATGGCACGTGAGTTAGTGAGAGGAAGTTTGACTGACCTCAGTTCAGTTGAGTTGATAGGAAAGTGTGGGATTATTCCAAGTCCCAAGTTTGATTTGACGATAAAGGCAATTACGCCGCCTTTAGAGGATGCTCTGTCAGATTTTAGGACGTGTAGTTTTCTGACGTAGCAATAAGGAGAGATGGCCCTTTGGCAGCATGTAGCTAGATATGCGTTATAACTAGGAAGTCCACTTTTCTGTCAATAATTAGGTCAGCAATGTCAGATGCATGTGCAACCAAGGATCTATCATTGATCAGTGCACCACTGATTGAAGTAGGATTGTTGCATTTGTTATTGATGACATGGGTGGAGACTGTCAGCTTGGCTTTAGTATGGTGTTTGTGGGGTTTGGGGAGGGTTTTTATTGTACCCTGTGGTAGGCTGTCAAGTGGGGGGTAGGCCTGGTGATATTTTATAGGATTGGCCTAATCTGGTGCCAAGTCTGATGTTCCTGATTGCTGTAGGGAATGGGCAGTTAGGTACTGGGTCCAGTCTGCTGGTATCGCCAGGAAGATTAGCCTGAGGATTATTAAGGTAGTTGGCGGTGAAGTATTCCGGCAGAGGAGGTGGGGTTCTGAAGGTCACAAGTATCAATGGTGATAGGAATAGGGTGGGCTTGATCCGGTCAGGGAGGATCAAAGAAGGCAGAAACAGGGTGGGCTTGATCCAGTTTACATTGTTTGCATAGGTAGGCATAGTGGCTGGGCCACTATTTGTAAGGGTCGGTGTCTTGGCGAGTGAGGGTTGGGCCATAGATTGGTTGGCTATAACACCTGGTAGGAGAATGTTGTATAGGCAGAACTGAAGTATGGCTCTGAGGGAGTTGGACATGGCATACATTCTTAAGAGCATCCAGATGGGTCTGTGCAGGTCATAAATAATAGATGTGTAGGGGGTTGCATTCACTAAAGATCATAGTGGGCGCAAGGGCATTGCATAAACATGAATCAATATAAATCACATTGGGCGCAAGGGCATTGCAGAAAAATAAATCACTAGAAATCACAGTGGGCTCAAGGGCGTTGCAGAAACATGAATCACTAGAAATCACAGTGGGCGCAAGGGCATTGCATAAACATGAATCACTAGAAATCACAGTGGGCTCAAGGGCGTTGCAGAAACATGAATCACTAGAAATCACAGTGGGCGCAAGGGCATTGCAGAAACATAAATCACTAGAAATCACAGTGGGCTCAAGGGCGTTGCAGAAACATGAATCACTAGAAATTACAATGGGCGTAAGGGCATTGCATAAACATGAAACACTGGAAATCACAGTGGGCGTAAGGGCATTGCATAAACATGAAACACTGGAAATCACAATGGGTGCAAGGGCATTGCAGTAATATGAATGACTGGAAATCACAATGGGTGCAAGGGCGTAGCAGTAACATGAATCACTAGAGAACACAGTGGGCGCGAGGGCATTGCAGAAACATGAATCACTAGAAATCACAGTGGGCTAAATATGAGTCACGCGGACATTACTGAGTCAGAAGGGTGGGCATTACAATATAGATAATTAAAATGTGGGATAAACGTTGGGCTGGTGGTTTAAGCCATTTCCAGTATGATGGATGTATAGACACAAAGTAGCATTGAGCCTTGGGCCTCACAACGGGCTACAGCGGCAAGAGCGGAAGGCACACACAATGTATTATTAACCTTTTAAGTGGAGGTCAGGTAGGAAGTGATTGGGTTGACTCGGGATACAGGCGGCCGGTGAGGCAGGAAGCCTGGAGACGAGGTCAGTGGTGTTGAGCAGCCGATGGCGGGGCGTTACACATGTAGTGTGTAGACCGCGTGGTCTGCTCTTGTGGTAGAGTGTTCGCTCACGAAACGATTTATGTGCGAGTCGGGAGGGTGGAGGGTTAGTGCTCGATGTTGGGGGCCAAGGCTTTAAGGCTAGTAGGACAAACACAAATTGCACAGGTATGGTTGGTTTGGAGGTAGAGTGAGTGCGCTCACCTGGGAAAAGATAAATCCATCGCTCGCCGTTGCGAACAGGGGCAAACAGGGTCTTTTTCTTGGCCTTCTTCTTGGGCCGGTGCTTCCGCCTGCAGTGGATTGGATAGGCTAATAAAGCGTCTCAGTTGCTTGGCAATGGTTCAGCAGTCTTGTTGTGGCACTGCGTTGCAACCGCCATTTTGAAAACAGGCGGCTGGTTGCAATAGCGAAGTCGCAGGCACATCACAGCTATCAGTGAGCTGAATGTAGGTAGGGATTACAAATGTGCTTCTGTGCACATACGAAAAGTGATCATATGTTCAATGGCCTCACCGTTGTGATGGAGCTGGAGGCAAAGTGGGCATCCGGAGCACGGATGGTGCTGCAGTGTACGGCGGTCACGGGGCAGCTAGCAGGCTGCTCCAGGTGGTGGCTCCTGCAGTGCTGGGGTGGGGGCGCCTGCCCTCTCCACCAGAGTGAAGATGCTTCTGGGAAATATATAGTCAAATGCAATATAAGTCAAATGCAATATAGTTGAGAAAATAATTAGTTAAAATTGCAGTGATATAATGTAAATACCTCCATTCGCCAAAAGTGGAAGATATATTTTAAGCAATAGAAATGACTCCCACGTTTATCTGCTGTTATCAAGGATCCTGTGCATAAGCCACACAATGACATACACATGGTTGAATAGTGCACCCGAGCAACTTTGGGTTCCCTGGTCTAACAATAACGATTCAGGCCAAAGTTGAAGGGCCAACTGGAATGCTGATCTCTACACACTGGGATTGATTGTATAAAATGGCTGAGCCAAGCTGGAACTAGCATGGATGACATGGGTATGATCTGCAAGTTCACGTATCTTCAGACCATGCAGGCATTGGAGTAGGCTCAACACTTTATCTGAAAGTAAGTCTTTAGGAAAAGAATCCAACCTCAACGAAGTATGCAGATGAGTGATGACGTCTAACAGTAAGACACATATCAAATGTAAACAGCTGTGCTTCAGCAGTAAGCTTACCCCATCCGTTGACGTCCACACATCCAATAGAAGTAACACAATGTTGCAGAGGTGAAGGAAGCAGCCAGCGGAGATGTCAATCTCTCCAAGTTGCTTTGGTTTCTGCTTTTATTGGAACGGTCTGTGTGATTTCCCTGTTGCTGTTGGATCTCAGTGTTTCCAAGTTTTAATACCAGTTTGAGTAAGTTTAATGCATTTGGCAGTAGGCCCACGTGGGCTTTTGAGTAAAGCTTTTGAATCTGCATGGTTCATCGATTGGTATCCAAAGAAGGGCCTACCTGTGGATTTGATCTCTTTTCCACAGACCTAGAATTACCCTGTCACCTAGGTGTTTGAAACTCTAAGTATTCTCTATAAAGTGAGGTTTGCACTTTTATAGATTGTCTTGTGGTGGTCTGGCTTTGCTGCCATGACGAATTACCTCATTTGAGCTCATGTTATACAAGTCATTAATTTACCAGCAGGCACCTGTTGCATGTAGACTTACACGTAGGTGAGTCCCCGGCATCGAATTCCAGTCATTTGCACACGGGGTGAAAAAAGGTGGCGTACAAGCATGCACTTTTGCACTCCATTGGGCAAGATGAGTAAACACTGCCAGCCTTATACGCATGGCAGGCAGCGTTTTCAATAGATGCCTATGGGGTCAGCCTGCTTTTTCTGGAGCATGAAGCCGGCGGACCCCAACGGGATCCACTGCATTTTCACATACAAGAAAATCTGTGCCGGTGTAAATGCTGGGAGTACTTGTGTGGTGGAGAGGAAGGGAGCAGCAGAAATGCAAGTTGCATTCCATACCTCCACTCTGCCACAAAATTGTTTGAAAAAAATGGGGCGTGATGAAAATGGATGGTGTAAAAGCCTCCGACAAGGCTCTTAAGCCTTCGATTTATGGTACGCCCCTCACAGAAAATGAGCTCTATACTATTTTAGTGTTGGTGTCATGGTATTATTACCTGTCGAAGGCTATTATATTGTGGTCTAGAAATGCATCTGTCCTCCAGGGCCACCATTTTCTGAGACTAATTGACGAGTCAGTACTTTCAGGGCAGTGTGCACAACTAGATGTTCATACGAAAATTCCCACAAAAGCAAGTTACACAATGACGAGCCTCTCATAGAGATCGAGCTGCAAAAATGCAAGCGGAAGCAATGTGGGAAATTGACCAGTTGTGTGCATGGGATGAGAGTCACGCTGTAGCGGTTCCTGTTAGGAGATTTGTCTCGTAAGATACTAAGGATGGATCTCAAACCTTTTTCAGGAGTCAGTGTCAATCCTTAATTTGTATGTGTGAGCTATAAACAGTGCTCTACATTTTGAAGTGAGAGTATATTACTCCCTATTTTTGAAAGTTGGGAGTAAAATAATTTTGAGGAAGTAAAAGTGTAAGTCCAATCCCAAATGCAGTATTTTATAAGCTTGTTATGTTATGTTAAAGGTATTTATATAGCGCACCGTCACCAACGGAATTGGTCCCCAGGCGCTCAGGTGGATCTGTAAACAGGAAGGAGGGCGGGGAGTAGGAGAGTGGGAGAAGTGGTGTGCTGTTGGCAGCTTCAGCTCGGTATACACCGAGTGCTGGGCTTTGGTGCAAGTATCGGATCCGGCGAGAACTCGTGTGCTGTAGGTGCTGTTTATGTGTTGTTGAAGCGGTGTGCTAAAGTGCGTGTGGAGAAATGGTTGTGTGACTTTTGTGTGGGTTAGTATGCACCAAATGGAGGGTTGGGTTAGTGGGGTCTGCATCCTGATTCAGGTACTTCTGGTTCCATTTGAGTTGTATCCCTGTTGGTGGGGTTGTTGCTGGTTCCTTATGGGCCGTCTCGCTGTGGTGGTGCTGCGCTGAACCAGCTGTATCATAGTGAGTTTTGATTGGACTGATCAGGTGTGTTTGAACATTTGAACTGGGTTGGTACTATCTAGCCTCTTGTTGTCTAATGTGACACAGGTCGGTTGAGGCTTTGAATAGTTAAGTGCTGTTGATGGGGTGTCCTAGTGCATCCGCCTTGGTCAGCCTGTTTATTGAGTCATTCATTTCCTCCTATCATGACTATCTTTCCGTTGGTTCTTTGGTTTCCGTGGGGTGACTTCCTTGGGACTATTGTTTAGTTGTAGTTTGTGTGTGATGGCGCATTGTGCTTCCCGCTGTATCTTGATGAACATTGTGTAATGTGGGTGCTTATTCTGTTTCTCACCCTCTGGATTGGGGCTAATGGTACGTGGTTTCCTATTCCCTTACTGTCTGCCCTGATTAGGTCTGTTGGGAATGGCTATAGTTCAGGGTCATGATCCTATTGAGTTAAAAATGTTTAACTGGAAAAATTGCATTTTTTTAAACTTATTCTTTTTTTGCACGTAGTTATTCATACACATTTAAAAAGATACATGTTTACTTCTTCCAATCAGGCAGTAATAATAGTAGTTTCTTCCTGTGATACTATGTGCAGTACTGGTCCAAACATATCCATGGAGCTGTGTGGTTGAAAGCAGGAGTACAATGGTATACATTGAATATAATGAAGTTCAAATAACAAATGAAAATGTGTGGATGGGAAAGGGGATAAAAGGGTCGGGAGGGGGTCGGGGTAGGGTTCACAACAAAATTAAATGGGGGACTTGGGGGAACCCCCCCAAATAAATTATTTTGGCATTGTAATTTAATTCGTTATATTTTCATTAGTTATAAACACACGGAACCAAGCACAAGGTCCTACGTGTTTGTTTCCTATTTTTCTCAGGCGTATTTTTACTCCTTATTTTTGGGGAGGGGAGTATTTGCGCATTTTTAGGGGATACAAGTAGCTGATACACCCCTTATCTATAGGGCTGTTTATAACTAAGTCAGAATTTAACATTAATGGCTTTGCAAATGTTCTGCAGCAAGTTAAGTACCCTGGCAAACCTTTGCATGATATCAGTGATATAACACCTTTTTCTATTCTGTTGCTCTGTGTACGTTTTATCTAAGTTCCAATAGCGCGACTGACGTAAGCAATTGGAGAGAGAGCCAGTCATGGGCATCGTTGGACTGCACAGAAAGAACACGACGAGAACAAAGGGCCTTTATTTATTGCCAATGGTCCTTTGTTGGCCTTTTCAGGGAAAGCGCATGTCTATTAGCCATAGTTATAATGCTGATTAATACACCTGTGGAGGCAATCCCACATCCGGAGCGGTGACCGCCCGCTTAGCAAGGCCCTGGCCGCCTCCCTCGCGCTGACATATGTTCTCCTGAAGCAATCTAACGAGACACCAGTGAGACTGCGGGAGGAAGGCTGGCAGAGGGCGCCCATCTGTTTCCCGCTTCACCTTCATTAGCTGCCAGCGAGTGCCCGCGCCGGTGGGGATTATTATCGTGTAATTGATTCCACACAAAGGCTTGATAAGTGCTCCGCTTCCCATTCAATTTCAATTGTAAATTTACTTGATTTCGTGTGCGTAACCGGAATATAATGAACTCTTATGTCAATACGGAAAAGACACAAATTATGCTTCTCCAAAATTAGCCTGCTCTCCCTGGCCTATGTAATATTTGTACGTATGGTAGGAAGCGCATTATGACGCATCACGTTTCAGGGGGGCGCAACCTGCAGTTCACCAGATGTGTTATACTGCCATGGTCTCTCACTATTGGCTATACTGGTAGGGATGATGGGAGCTGTAGTAGAAAACATCTGGAGAGCAAACGATTGGCGTCCTTTACTTTAGATAATAGTGGCATGAAATATTGTGATCACCAGACTAGGGCCAGCCATATGTTATATTATGTTATGCAATATTATGTTATATTGATAGGCTTTTATGCTATGCCAAAGTACCCCCTAGTAGTTTCAGAACGCCTAAGCATGTCTGAGGAGTGCTGTAATGTGCCCCCACCCCGGGTGTATCCATTCCTTAGACTGCTGGAGGACTTAAAAGGGGGACAGGGGAGGATAAGAGGATGGGGACGTGGGAAATAGATGCTATAAACAAAGGGAGTGAGGGATGCCGCGATGCAGCGGGTTGGCAAATGTTTTGTGATGCGAGTGTGCACGCTAAATGGACCATGGTTTTTTCAAAAGGAATAGGCGGATATGTCCTAAAGTGTTGTGATAATTGGCTTATGCTTTCAAGGAAGATTTGGAGAATTCTAAGTGAGTATATAATGTACTGTTGGATGCATGAGGGTGTGAGGGGCTCGAGAACATGCCTGGGCAATCCTGGAAGTTTGGCGGCTTTTTCACCTGACCATCTCTTTATGATGTATGCTAGGCCAAACACCACATGCTTTATTCTGGGGCTGCCAAGCCTGAGCCAGAGTGGCACAGTCAAGGATAAGCTGTGTATAAAGCTGAATATTAGTGGTAACAGAAGGTAAAGGAATGGAGTGGTCAAACCTGCACAGTAACATTGAAACAGTTGTTATTAAGAGTTTTTGAAGAACAGGATGGGCCTTGTATGGAGAGGTTGGGCCTTTTGGCCCGTATCTGCTGGCAAATTCTAAATGCCAAGTTCACAAAGGGAATATGAAAGACACACACGTATCTTCCGTTGGCCCTAGTGGACATTGTGCAAATATGAAGCACAAGGATGATTCACTGGGAAGCGCTTAGGAGGGGGGCTTATCCAAATGCACAAAGAACCCACTTCATATTTGCACAACATGACAGTGGATTGAAGACATGAACTGAGTAAATGGCACAACAGCTCTAATTCCCAGACAGGGATGGCGAGAGGCACCCCTCCTCGCCTTCCTCACATCGCCATACTCTGCTTGTAGCATAATTACTTAGCCCATGTTACATGCTCATAACGTGATAGGGTTGCTTCCTCCAATGCCATATGTGGTCTATTTAGATTCTATATGGGCACAGTATGACTCATGTTTCATAATTATCGTACTCATCCAGATGCACATCACATGCCTGGAAGCCGGAGATCTTGGTAAATGTACACTTTTTCTGTGGCTTGTACCACTCTATACGTTCATTCCGCCCTGTCACGTTACTTTTCGAGAGGAATATTAGAGCCTGTTCTTTCCTAAGTGGTCGTTCTTTGTCCGCTGCATTATCTTTTCCCTTTCTCACACTGTACAGCACAGTCCACCTTAATTCTTTTGGTTTATGTTGTTTTCCTACATGATGTTCAATAAGAGGAGCTGTCATAATTCTATTTCTAATACTACTTTTATGCTCTGTCATACTTACCCTCAATTTTCTTTTTATCTTACCTGTGTATTTTAGACCACATGAGCACCAAATGGCGTAGACCACCATACTCGAATTACAATTGGTAAAATCAATTTGTTGCCATGCTCTAGTCAGACCTAAATCAACTTCTACACTTCTCCTTGTTTTTTCACATCATTTACAAGGGGTATGTCCATTCAGTTTATTTGTACCCCACATATCAGACAGTTTAAGTTGGTTATCTTTTGTAATGCTGATATCATTTCTCATAATATGATCTTTCAGATGTTTGCTCCTTTGATATGCAAACACTGGCTTTTAAAGAGGTTTTTCTTTACCACCTTTCAATATTCTCTAGTTTTTCATTACCACTTTCTTGATATTGTTTGACAAATTAGAAAAAGTAGTAACAAAAAACATTTTGTCAGAATGTTTTTCCTTTATTTTATGTTCTAACAAAACATTCCTGTCATTACACTTTGCTCTTTTAAGTGATCTTCTCACCAGGTGTGTCAGATAGTCTCGCTGAGTTAATCTACTACCCAGTTTTTTCGCTTCTTCCAAGAAAGCTCCTTTGCTGGAGCTGATTATCTTCAGCTTTAAAAATGGACTAAATGGGAGATTATCCTGTATATGCTTTGGATGGAAGCTGGTATTACATAGGAGCGAGCTGTGATCTGTTTATTTGAGGAAAGGTTTTACCACTAGCACATTCTCATTTCCATCTAAGTGGATAGATCTATCAACCTTATTGCTGACGTTAGCAGTGAATTGCAAGAACCCACCGTGATTGTTCAGCCATGTCACAAAGGTTCTGGCTTCGTTCTCATTTCCATTCCATATTAAAAGCACATCATCGATGTATCATCTGTATACTCGGATGTTATCTCCGTATGGATTATTGTCCACATAAATTGTGGCTTCCTCCAATAGCTTGACATATACGTTTGCCACGCTCAGTGCTACCATAGCACCCATCAACATGCCGTGAATCTGATGATAAACCATATTGAGGAAGATAAAATAGTTTTCTGTTAACGTCATCTCCCCTCACCATAGAATAAATATGCTGGGTGTAGCTTGTCTGTCTTGTTCACAATATAGTATATCTTCTAAAATGATTGTGGAATCATACTATACAGGCATGTGATATCCAGACCAATTAATAGTTCTTTTCTAGGGTCAAACTCTAATCCTTGAATGAGTTTTATTACTTCTGTTGTATCTAGTAAAAATTATTTCATGTACTTCACAAATGGTCTGAGATATACATCAGTGAATGTGAATAGTGGTTCTAAATGCCTGATACTATCTGGTGTCCTGGAGTGCTGGTAATTTATTTATGTATCTTTGGGAGGATATCAAATGTAAGAATCCGTCGTCTGTCTTTAATCAGGAATTGGGCTTCTTGTTTACCAATCCAATTCCTGGTCAGATATTTCTCTACTTTCTCTGTGATTTGTTGTTTTATTCTCTCTGTAGGATCTTCATCAAGCCTCAAATAGCACATGGCATCATTCAATTGGCGCTTGCATTGCATGATATCATTGTTTCTATTGAGGATCATGTTCCCATTATCTGCCTTTCCGAATTATAATTGCGTCATTTTGTGATAAGATTTGGATTGGTTCTCTTTCCTTTTCGACACATTCTGGAGTGTCCTCTTGGTCTTCTTATCCTCAAAGAACTCTATTTCAGTGAGCACTGTATTAAATGCCTGTGCTTCTGGACAGTGGTTCTGGATGGGATGGGAAAATGAGGTGGGATTGCGTAACCCTGACTCATTCTCATTCTTTGTCTGCAAAGATTGTTAAAGGTAGGTTTTTTCGCATTAGTTGTAGAAATGTGACTCGTAAAATTGAACCTGTCATGCATATTGGTTGTGATGAGTCCCAGTTCTTTCCCCAACACCCACAACTCATTCTGTGCCACTGCATAGTGCTCCATATTAACTATGAGGCTCTCCCGCTTCTGGTGATCCTGGGTCCATGTTTTCTTGTCCTCTGACTAAAAAACTGGGTTTGCTCTCTCCTCTTGTCCCAGTGTAGAGGAGTAGCCAAAAGTCTCTACCAGAAGTCCCACGCCCATTTTGCCTATGTGTCGGGAACCGGAAATTGTGAAACATCAGTGATGATGCCTTTATCACAGAAAGCCTTTGAGACAAGATATCCATTGAGAAAACCTTATTACATGTATCCTCAGAGAGCTGACGGTCTCTTAGTGGAGATCCGTGAATACGTGTAAAGATGAGTGAAAGAGAAGATTGGTGACGTCACAGCGTAAGGATGACGCACTGAGAAGAGTGATCGAAGAAGAGAGTATACAGACCTTATAGACAGTGGCGTAACACAAAATGTTGGGGCCCCCTGCGTGCCATTCTGAGGGGGTCCCCCCCAACTCAGCAACAAACTCTGGGCCGGCCTAGATTATCACGCTTGCGCAATACACACAAATATGCAGTTGAAGGGGTATGCCACACACTGCACTAGGAGAAAGATATAAACCATTTGTGTACAGGCACGTTATAAATGACTTATATCATATCATTTTATCCACGATTCCAAGAAAAATATACAACGCCCCAGTAAGAAATGACTAGCACCGAAATGCCAGTCTAGCTAAGTAATTACACTTAGCAGGACTGCTTTATCAGAAATGCCCAGTTATAAATAAAAATCATACCAAACTGTGGAATGGCTAGACTGGCTGCCCCAAAATGCCTCTCTAGCCACTAATACCACATATCATGCCTGCTCGACTGGACATGGGCAACCATTATGATTTGTCACACAATCCTGCCCCCCCCCACAAACATCCCCTCTCCCTCTCAACCCTACCCCAACCCATCAAAATCAGCTCCTTTGCCCAGAATTACCTCCACTTCCCTCTTCCTTGTCCCAGAGCTTACATATGAGGCACCTTCACTCATAGGTAAGTACTGGGATGAGGAAGAGTGGGATTAGGAGTAATGAAGATTACAGGTAGCTAAATCAGGCATTACCTCCATGTACCTCTACCTCATCCCAGTACTTGTGTATGAGGCAGAGTGCCTCATACACAAGTAGTGGGACGAGGAAGAATAGGGCTAGGAGTAATGAAGATTACCAATAAGTAATCTAGGCATTAAACACAAGTAGTGGTGCAACACCATTGAGATGACTGGGATTCAGCACTCCCCCCACCCCCCCGAAACGAAATGTTGGGCTATGTTGGCTCGACCTAGCTCGCCTTCACAGCATTTGCCGGACAGAACAGGACAAAGATGTTAAACGGCACCTGGGTTTTGCTGTTAACAAGAGCCCAGCAATTACTAATATAAAGCATTTCACTGTTAGTACCTGCTTTCAAATGCCACATTGTTTAGCCAATTGAAATCGTGATGTGGGTTTAGTACTTGCATGCCAGGGGAAGGATTGGAAGGGTAGAGAGGGAACAGGAGACCACTAAATTCTCGCAGCAGTCCATACGTGGGAGCTTTAAACCTTAAAGGAGAGAGTTAACTGCTTGTAACATTGAAGCTGCACTAGAATAGTCTCATTAAAATGTGTAAAGAAATTGGATGCCCCCACACAAATAAGTTTGCCCTTCCCCCACCGCCCGTGAAGTTAGCGCCTCTCTCAACATTTGAAGGTTTAGCCCCTCCCCGAAATGTAGGTTTTCTTGCACCCCTGAACACAAGCACACACACCATTCACCAAATACACACATGCACAGCCATCCATACATTTAAGTGTGCACTCTTTCACCATACAGGCACACCCAGGCAGCCACCGGTACATTTAAGTGTGCACCCTTTCACCATACAGGCACTGTTAGGCAGAATCACCTGCAGTACCCTTTGGGATCACTACAGGTAATTAGGACTACAAGTGTAAGCACAATTTCACCTTTGGTACAAGTCTGTACTACACAGTAAAAGTGGTAGTGATGGCTGAGCAGCCAGACTTATCTCAAGAGTTTAAGTGAGCAGTAGAACAAGTTACACAAAGGACCAACCAATACAGTGATTCAAGTAAAAACTTACTGAAGGTTTCTTAGTAAAAGAATGTACATGTATTTACTCACTCATTTATAAAACATTACACTAGCATAAGCAGCTCAATATCACACACTAATATACCACAAAAATCCAACCGGTAAGTAATTGAACAAGTTTAGCTCAAAAATGAAGTGTGAGCAAAACGGCACTTCAGATACTTAAGAAGGGAGGGAAAAGACAAGGTTATAAGAATAGACAGCCCAAATACATTCATAGGCAGGGCAAAGTCTTTCAGTTAAATACAACCAGCAATTCTTCTCAATAGGCCTTGGCCAAAGTCAATGGTTCAGAGTATTTTGTATAGGATAGCACACTTCTGCTATGTAACGGTTAAGTCTTTGCCACAGATTTTTAAAGGATTTGGCTAGGTGAAAAATGACGAATGTTTAGCGAAGGACAAGCCTTCGTAGTTGAGGAAAGTGTCACGCACTTTCTCGATGGCCGAAAAAAAGATTTCCGGACCGCGTTTGCACAGTACTTTGTCAATGAAGAAAGCTGTAGCTGAGGCAGTTGTTCCTGGCAGTTCGAGTAGATCTCGCTGTTCCTGGGCTTCAGTCGTGGGGACAAGAAGGAGGACGTTCGGCGGTTCCTGCAATGCCCAGGGCAGAGGAAAAAAGCTGTAGCAAGACATCGGTTTAAGGTGTGAGTGCCTTAAAGTCCCCCTGGTTTCCTTCCCTCTGGCTATCCGTTTTTCAACAGCACTTTGATAAGAATTCCACCAGAATAGGACTGTGTCCAGGTGGCTTGCGAGTTGGTTGTTCCCACCAAACTCCAGAGAAGGAAAGTTAACCTTGAAGGGTTTCTCTGTCGTTGGAGTTTCAGGCAATTCAGACCTGCAGCAGGGCTTCACCGGTCTTCCAGGAGTTACAGCAGTCCTCTTCCTTCCTCTCTTATTCGGTTCTTTCTTTCCAGTGGTCAACTCTGCTTTCCATGTCCCAGAGACGTGCTTTTAAACAGTTTTCCCCATTGATTCCAGCCTGGCTGTCACTCACACAGCAAGGTGGCTGTCCTTGCCGGACAGCCAGCCGGACAATTATACCAGAGTGAATTCAGGTCTCCTAGGAGACTAAGCACAAGGAGTTTCGGGCATCTCCCTCACATCCTGTCCACCCCAGACACTCTGGCACCAGAGGAAGGCTTCAGTACAGAAGCCCACCAAAGGGCACAAACAAAGGGACCAAACCTGGTTTGGCACGCAGAGACAAACACAAGAAGGACTTTTCCTAAAAGAAATGGCGAAAAAAGATGAGCAGAGTCTGTTTTTACAGATAGGTCTGGGGCGCCATATTGAAAAACATGGCTACCCCTGATTTTTAGCTACCGTTGTTAGCGGTCGCGAAAAATCATGGTAGTTGATCTAAACCACTGCCACCAGCCATTTAAAATCGGGAAAGGTAACATTTTACTGTTACATGAGTGTTTTGACTCAGGGGAAGCTAGGAATCTCCTCCAACACTCTATAGTAAGAAAGGGTGTGCTGGGTCAGTACATTTAAGGAGACTAGTAAAGCCAATTTAACTTTACATGCCCTAGGAGACAGAAGTCAGTCCCAGGGAAGGTATTTAAACCTTGGCGAGTATGAGAGACACCCCTGTGCCACTGCAATGAAGGTGCTGTGTGACACACAGAAGAAGATGATGCCACTGGAGTTTTTTTAAAACTCCTTAGCCAACCAACACAAAAGTAAAACACACATCAAAATACATGAAAGAGTGGTGGAAAAAGGCTCATACTCTTTCCAGGTAAAACATTAAATCCCATAAATCTAGCAAAGTTGCTGGGGTCTGAAAAGGTAAGGGAAATTAGCACATTTGGAGAATTCTCCCTAACAGGCACACACACCCAGGCACCCACCCATATATTTAAGTGTGCACCCTTTCAACATACACTCACACAGGCAGCCACCTATACATTTAAATGTGCACCCTTTCACCATACAGACACACACACCCAGGCACCCACCAATACATTTAAGTGTGCACCCTTTCACCATACACTCACACAGGCAACCACCTATACATTTAAGTGTGCACCCTTTCACCATACACTCACACACGCACCCGTCATGGGGTTAAGGAGAGCCCTATTACTTCAAAAAGAATCTTTTTCTTTTTGAAGTCACGTTGACTTCATAAAGAAATGTTTCCATTTAAGGACTGAACCATAACGGAAATAATTTCTTTATGAATGCAGAGTGACTTCAAAAAGATACTGGTGGTCATTATGACCCTAGCGGTAGCCGTGCCGGTAAATACTGGCACAGCAGCCGCCGGAGTCATGAATTTTCCAGTGCCCGGGAATAGGCAATTACCAGTGCATTACAGCCCCTGTGGACCTGGTAATTGGCCATTCCCGGGCGCCGGAAAATTTTACTCACCATTCCCATTTGAGTCCCATTGGACTCAATGGGAATGGGGAGGACGGATACACCTGGCGTGCTGAAAGGCACCCGCTAGTAGAATTCGTAGTTTGCCGGTCTGGAAACAACGTTACCGGCACTGTTGTTTCCGGACCGGCAAACTCATAATGAGGCCCACTCTTTCTTTTTGAAGTCATAGGGCTTCCCCACCCCATAACATGGAGGCCTCCAGCCTAGGGTCTTCCATTGCATGGGGTGGGGGCATCCCTCAGACTTCAAAAAGAAAGTTTCTTTTTGTAGTCACTCTGCCTTCATAAAGAAATTATTTCTGTTACAGCAATAATTTCTTTATGAATGCAAAGTGAAATCAAAAAGAACATAATTTTTTTGTTGAAGAAAGAATATTTTTCTTTTTTTCCCCTCCAAGTGGGGCCCCCTCCCAGGACATATGCTAGTGGGCCCCCCCGCACTGCTGGCCCCCGTTACGCCAGTGCTTATAGAAACTAATGACAATGTAAAGAATTGCGAACACTTTAGCATACGGAATGAAGATTGCACGTGTGAAAAGCACTGAAGAAAATGCAAGTCATTTTATAAAGGTACAGATCCTGTAACGCAAGTAGACTTAGTAATCATGAAGGCTGGTTATACGTAGTGAGTAGACTGCAGGCAGTGCCGTCATTATATAGAATCTGGATATTCGATGTTGCAACTTTAGCAAGCCAGGACCTGTGAAGAGAAAGGTTAAAAGTGTGGCCCAGCAAAAGGAAAACAGCTGATGACTGTGGAAGAGTTGAGAAGGCTGTCTGGCCCAGTGTCAAGGGTTGGGGCAGCCGAAAACTGGTTATCTAATATGGAAAGATACAGAGAATGTGAGGAGCGAGGTGAGCCCCTGTTAAGGTTCGAAGAAAAGACACCATGAGTGCCAAGTTGTATTCATTTAATATTGTTAAATGTGAGAAAGGAGCTCAAGCACTGTCTCCTGTCACATGGGGTGGATGAAAATAGAAAATGGGCAAGATACATCGAGACTTGAAGATAATAGCATGCTCACACTCCCTTCTAATCTCAGGAGCAGTGATACTTTGCAAGGCCAAGTTCAAAGACAGTTCAATTGGCAGAAGGCATGAGTGATGATGGGCTAATTGGGTGGGAAGACATGGTCAAGTCCACCCACCGACACCTGGGGTACCATCTTGCGTGCTGCTAGCAAGTGGAATATTCCAGAAGGGTACAAGCGTGCCAAGCAATTATAGAGGGCCACGTAGCAAATAACCCTGTAGTTTGAGAGCCAATGAGTACTTGATGACAATGAAGATGACTTGCACTGCACTTGCACTAGGGGTAAGCATAGTTGTCCACCTGACTATAGAGACCCAATCACAATCCAGCCCCTCATAGAAAGTATACTTAGATGTTCCGCTGAAGCCAACATCAATCCCAAGTAGGTTTTCTAAGTTTGCCACGTAGTAGACGTCTCGTATGATGAGTTTATACTATAAAAGTGTATTTTTTCATGTGATGCTTTGAGATTATTCTGTGTGATGTCCGTTGTACTCCCTGTTTTAGACAATTGAGATTAAAACAGACTTGTTTTGCCAAAGACGGTTCATTTATTTGGTGTAAGAGTAAATTCTGCATCAGCATCAATCTAATAAAGAGATATCTCATTTAAAGGGCCTTAAGGGTTCACCTCAACCACAATGTTTCCCAGGCCTCCAATTCCTTGACCCCCTTCTCTGTAAATTACCCCTTTGTTGGTGGCTTCTATTATTCTAGTTGACCCCTCCATATGTGCTGCGATCACTCGCGAATGATGCTTCTCTTAATTTCATGCGTTGTCTACTTTGATTAATTTGTCTTTCCTCAATACTCGTTTTTGGATCATAACGATCTTTCTTATAAACAAAAGCCTTATTATGAAAAATGTTACTCAAATCTTTCTTCGTCCAACGCATCCGTTCTTGAGTCATATGCTTTTTTGAATTCATTGATTTCATCTATTATTTCATCAAACAATTTCGACGTTTTATTTTGTAATAATACTTTAATATTTGGTCAGGACCAATAATTAGTTCAAGACAACAAAAACGTTTGTTAATCCTATACTATGGGTATCTATGTGCACCAATTATGTGTTTTTTGAATGTGTACATTTGTATTTTTTGAAAATGTTACTGTGTTGGAATGATTGAATTGTATGGATGAATTATGAAGTTGATATGAACAAAATTGGGTTTGTTGTGTTGATTCAAATAATGATTGTATTGTATAATAAGCTGTTATAAAATATTGTCGCACCAGCACTTAAACAGAATATGAAATATTGTCGCATCAGCACTTTTACATATATGTTTATATCGTATTTGGGAATGAACTTGGAAAAATATGGTGAGCAAAAATAATTGAATAAAATGGATATTTAAGCCATTCCACGCTGTAGAGTGGGAATTAATGGGTCTTGTTGGTATAACCTTCTTGTTAAGCAATACATTTGTGAAAAACTGCTTTCCTGATGTGTAGATGAAAAGTGGCATATCATTTTTCTGATAGCAATGGTCTCAGCCAAGTCTATTATGCACAAGCCATGCAAGCATTTCTAAAATAAAAATGTCAACTGTTGGTCTGTAGCACCGGCCAGGTCCCACACATTTTGGAAACATGTGGGATGCATGTGTTTTTTTCTAAGCATAATACCTATACTGGGCTAGCCATTGAAAAGATATAGAGTAGAAATACAACCATAGTACAATGGTGTGTGCATAATGGCACACACAAAGACAGAGACACCCAAACACAAATACATATTACTCTCTCAATCTCTACGTGTGTGTGTGTGTGTAACCAATATCCATTTATATATAAATCATAGCAAACAATGCTGCCAAGACAGCTGTCTTTCTTCACAGACAGTAAACAAAATAAGCAGCTAGGAACATTTCAGACAGTGTGCCTCAAGGCGCTTATGCCAACCGGTCTCCCAGTAACACATTCTCAGGGCCTGATTGACACAGCGTTTTTAAGTGGGGCTGCGCCATTGTAAAAGACTTGTGTAAATCAAGCCCTCAGCCTCCTGGTTTTCATCGGGGAATCCTACTTTTCAGGGACAATGCTTAGTGCATACATTAGGTGAGGGGTGGTTCCTATCTGCCAGCAAATAACACTCTCCTTTTGAAAGTACAACCAAACACCAAGCAACAACATGGCCTCCCGGCCATGGAGCATACAAACCGGGTGAGTTGACTTGTTATCTGTGCCTTTATCTATTGCCTTTCTTTCAAAGGGTTCTGGTTGGGAGAATGCACTGAGTATTGACTGTTGTTTTTTTCGATGAAGAAGCAATAGTATTACATTATATCCATTCAACAGCTGACTGCAATGCACGAGGGGAATTTAATTAAGTCTGCTTATCGCAGAACGTTGTCGTTCTTTCAAAACCTTCCTAGCATGACGGATCACAGCCCCTAGGCGGGCCTTGTAAGTAAGAATCTCATCTAAATCAAAAACCAGAAAGGATCTCGGTCTGTGTATCACCGCTGCCACACGTGACTTCTTTAACTAGGCGCAAGGGCTATCGCCTTTCTTTCAGTACACTCGGGTTGAGAATGCATGGCCACTGTGTAGGTCCTTATTTGGATAACAAACAGTAGCGCAAAACAATACATTTGTTTGAAAAAGGTTCAAAAACCCTGGGGCCAGATTAGAGAAACTTTGCCCTGGTGCCAAAAGGTATTTTGGTGCATTTTTGCACCGGGGCAAAGTTTGCCCTTGTGCTAATACCATTCCATGTGAGCACTAGGGCAAACTTTGCCCTGGTGCAAAATCCGCAGTGAAAAAATGTATCTTTTTTGCACTAAGGCAATTTTTGCCACGGTGTTTATGCCATGCCACTCATGGTGCAATGGTTTTCTAATATGTCCCAGTGTTTTTAGAAATAGGGAAAACTTTGCCCTAGTGTTAATACCGTGCAATGTTGCACTTGCAATGGTGCAAAGTTTCTGTGATCTGGCCCCAGGTTTGGTAGCTTTTATTTCAAAATGGTGGGGCTGGGAGTAAGGCCTCAGAGTGTTGGCAGATTTGCATATTTAGACAAAACAATGGGCCTCATTACGAGGTTGGCGGAATGGGTTTACCGGCACCGGTAATGGTGCCGGTGCCGGTAAACCCATTCCGCCCTATAACGAGGTTCCCTCGCGGGACCCGGAAAGGACGTCTGGTAAAACCAGACCCGGAAAGGACCCGGAAAGGACGTCTGGTAAAACCAGACGTCCTTTCCGGGTCCTGCCACGGGACCAGGGAGCTAATATCAGCTCCCTCCCCATTCCCATTGAGCCCTATGGGGGCTCAAATGGGAATGGGGATGTACCGGGTCCGGGTTTCTCGAATGAGGAAATACCGGGTCCTCCAAGGTTGGAATGGCCCGGTAAGTCCTCATTTGAGGAACCCGGACCAGGTATGCGCTAAGGAGGTAATCATGCCGCAAATTGCGGCATGGTTACCTCCAGCCTCGTAATGAGGCCCAATGAGGCCCAATGAGGCCCAATGAGTATATTTGTAGAGCTTGGGGCTTTCTGTTTAGAGTCAATATCAAGAATTATTTTTCAAAGGCTTTATTCAGGGCTCAAGCTGAGAGATCAGGTGGGTGGACGGCGTCTTCCCACTTTTCTGAGATGGCGGATGCAGTCCCCCATGTGTTTAATAAATTAAAATAATAAATAAAGAAGGTTAACAGGTTGCAGTGCAGTGGCCCGCCTCTTAAACGAGAAACTTCACCTCAAGACCACTCAATCGCTGGAATTAAAGCTGCACAGTGTCTCATATTTACATCTTTCTAGAGCGACATGTTCTGTTACAGGTTATCAGATGTAAAAGGCGCGTGCATTTTATAATTAAGCAGTAAGGTAAGATGAAAATCTGTTAATTTTGCAAAGGCTTTTTTTTGTGTGTGTGGTTTTTTCAATAGTGAAAGACAAGCCTGGATGAAATGTGCATATTTCACGTTGACATTGCGTGACGTTACTTCCCAATGATCGCCAGTGTCCCCCACTTTTTGTTTTGTTTTAGGACTTGAGCCCTGGCTTCTCGTGACTCATCACGTGTTCTCACAGCAGCACAATCGTTGCTTTTTGTAAAGTCATTCCATGTAACAATTATTAGAATGTGTTTTTCTTTACGCTTCTGGTGTTAAGTTCAAGGCACTTTTTTAGGGCCTCATCATGAGTTGGGCCTTCGCCCGTGAAGGCGGCGGTAACGCTATTACCGCCGCATTTCTGATTTGGATAAATCATGAGTCGGGTGGTAAGTGGGAGGTTTACCTCCATCTTTTTGCAGGAGGTAAAAATCTCCCCTTACTGCCCGTATTCACCCGTTTTTGGTGCTATTACCGCCCGACAAATACCACCAGTGGTAATAGCGGTAATATCTAATGGGAACTTACCACTGTACCGCTACGCGTGATCCGGCAGTAATAGCGCCGGAACGAGTAGCGCTAACACAATTTGTGCTGCCAGACTCCTGCTGAGGCTCAGTCCCTGTGTATTAAAAAGGTTAATGATCACCACTATTGTGTGCGTGGGTGTGCTTTTTCTGAAGGCCTTCTGTACAGAAATGACCTTTCCAACATATGCTTATAACAAGGCCTGAGTGTTTTCAAATAAAAGACAACGCTGCAGTCTTGTGTGCTTTTAATAATGGCTGCCTCTTCCTCTGCCTAGCACTAATTTTTCACAGCGTTCTGTCTTTCTTTCTTCGTCTCTGAGCCTTTCTCTGCCACTCATCTTATTTCTGTCTCATTCACCGCTCCTACTTTCCCCGTCTCTTTCTTTCTCCATCTCTTTCTCTGTCTCTTTCCCTTGTCTCCTCTCTTTATTTCTAGCCCTGCTTTTTTTCTTCCTCCCTTTATCTCACTTTTTCATCCTCTAGTTCTCTATTTTCTTCTTACTTTCTCTTTATTTTTCTCACTTTCTCTTTTATTGGGTTATTTTTTGAATATTAGAAACAATTATCTAGTTATATATCCAATATAAATAGTATTTTTAATTTCAATATTTTTAAAACTTTTTAACTTTAATTATTATTTATATTATTTTTCAACTTAATTTATGTTATTTAAAATATGTTTTCACAAGTGCACAATTTCCGTAGAGCACCCTAATGTGCTATAAATGTGTTCTTCCTATATAGTGAACCGAGGACATAACTGAGACTATGAACTGCAATTTTTCCAAATCCAAGTTCTGTAAGTATACATGTCTGAGGTATATGCTGCAAACACAAGAGGTACCATGTATCAAGTGTGTTATTTCAATGGTAGGCATGTGCTTTACTACTACTTTCAGCACAAACTACAAAGTTTCTGCTGAAATCGGTTGCGTGCTACCTTACGCAGGCTCCATGCATCTGCACACTGCGCGTCTGGAAACCCCATCCACCAACGCTTCAAATGGCGGTTCATTTGTTGAGCAGTGTACACCGGTTCAAACTGGACTCTGTACTGGGTGTTACAATCAGGTAGAACCAGGAGCCACAGTCCCAATCGCCTTTCACATCGCAACAATAACAGGTTGCCTTGACTGCCAGAAATAGTTCCAGGTATACAGCAGTCAGGCGGCAATAGGAGAAATTCGCCATTGTATGTTTTGCCCTTGCATTTATCTGTTTTTTGTTTCTTTACATGTGCAAGGAAATACACACTTAAGAAGTGTCCAACAACCACCGCTAACCAGTTGTAGACAGTCATGGACCCAACAGTTCTAAGCTCCACTGACAACGATACAACTGAAGGTTAGCTCACCTGCTAGTAGTTCCCGCTCCTGTTAGGGCCGGCTATGTTTATAGACCAGTGAAGAGGCTACACAAGAGAGTCAACTTTACACCATAACATTTGTCTTTTCTCCATTTCCTTTACAGGTGCGAGGAAACATGAACATACAAAGCACCCAAGACTCAGTGTGTCCCATTTATCACCACCTCTGACGTGTATGATGAGTTGTAATATTAGGCCAGTGGGGGTGCCCTGCCTGCTTTATAAAGTTCCTCTGGTCTAGGGAACAGGGTTCCGGCGCCACTTTGCTTGCACCAGACCTGTGCCTTTCACCTTACACAACACCACAGCCTGTACCACAACACAGGATGGTTTTCGTAATGACAGAGCTACCGTGAGGCACTTTGCTTGGGACCCCGTAGCGCAGTTGATCATTCCTCGATACCACACCCCACAAATAACGACAGAACAGGTCATCCAATATATCACCACACTCTAAAGAATGTTTAGAAGTTGTTTTGAGTCAGTCAATAAAACTTTATTCAGATATAAATATCCATAAAAGTAATAACAATCACAAAATATTAAACACAACTAGCTTCAGATCAGACACATAAAACATTAAAACTTGACCAAACACCCTCAAGTGGGGCCATAACTTAGCACTCACACCCTCTGGCCACCTCACTAGTGGGAGGCAACACATTAGCTCATTACTCACAGTTATCTTTTTCTTGTAATATCCTTTGACGCATTTTCAAAGCCCTACATCTAAAAGTCGACAGGGCCCGGGCTGTCAGGGCCGCTTCCGCCTTCACCAAAAAGACTAGCGCTGGTCCATGCTGAGTAAAATGTTTTGCTCTAAAAACAGGAACCAGTAAGCATCTGCTTAGCAGAGCATGCCTGGGGCAAAACAGCCGAAAATGTGCCAAGTCCTCTAAACTGGCTCCACATACAGGACAACCAGCTCGTATACTCAGGCCCGCTCTTTTTGCTATTGCTTCTCCGAGAGGTAAGCAATTCAAACGGGCTCTGGTAATATGGCATCTTTGGGATTTCTTATGGGACCAGACCAAATAATCCTTCATTTCCTTTGTTGCCAATAACCTGAAGCGTCTATTCAAAGGTGTTTCCCTTTCATCGTAAATCCAAGTAAATGTTTTGATTCATACCGATTCTCAAATTATTCCTGGTGGGATAAAAATTATTCCTGGTGGGACAAAATTATTCCTGGTGGGACAAAAAATATTCCTGGTGCGACAAAAATTACTCCTGGTGGGACAATTTTCCTGAGATAGTACCAAACGTCCAAAATATCAGTCTAACTGACATAGACGCTGGCACCAAATGAATGTTAGAGTAGCAAGACTACCCCATGAACGACAGTGTGGATGCCAACCCAGTGAAAATAATGAAGGGCTCACTGGCATGCAGAGGTCGATGTTGTTGTCACCATCTTGTAACATTCATTGTGGTGCTCAAAGGCATTCAGGACCCCTTTTTTTATGTTGCTGCCACCAACCCAGTAACACTCATAGAAGGATCCAGTGCTATTCAGAAACACCCTACACAGTGTTGTTGTTGACACCTACCTGGAAACCCCCACTGCTACATTTGATGCGGCTGAGTGACAATACAGGCAGTCCATAGACATGGGGAAGGTGTCTTCAGCTGAAAGAGAGGAAGGCACATTATCTGCAGGGTTGGAATCATTATTAGACAGTTCAGATGAGTACATACCCCTGATACCTGACGCCTCGATGAGCCGTGGTACACATCGACACACGCGCCCAAGACATTGCATGTACAACAGGATCCCACTCCTAATGCCTGTATGGAAATAAATAATCCAGGGAACAATTGTCTGATAAGTAGGAAAAAAGAAAGAAATATACAAATCAGTTCCAAAAATGGGAGAATGCGTAAGATATAAACACCCCTTTATGTACACTTTGTACGGAACCCTTCGTGTTTTAGTCATCCTACAATACACAGACGTTAGATGTAAGCACCGACATTTAAAAGAGCTGATGCCAGATTGAAAAGCTTTTAACAACAAAAACCAGCATTCACTATTGACTGGTGATAATTTGTCAGACGGAAAAATTAAATGCGTAGTATCTTTTAGTACATTGAAGGATATAGACAGTGGTCGAAGTGTATGAAAAGAAGTATTGGTACTATGTTCCCTGCACGCCTGCCCCCGCACTCCTCTTTCCCCATCATCACGCCCACTTCCCACATGCTCTCCAAACCCCCAAACAAATGCACCTTCTGTGAAAGGGAGCGTTCAGTGCAGTGCACTGAAGTACAAGTTTTAACTTCTTCCTACACTTGTATTTTAAAAGGAAACAATTCTGGAACAGTTTCTTTTTAAAATAAAAGTATAGGAACAGTAAAACTTAAAAATAAAAAGTAGAGGAGCACCGCTCCCAACCGCTCCCACTCAATTCCACCGCTGGATACAGAAAGTACCAAGGCCTGTTCTCCTGAGGTTTTTTAATAATAAGTGAGCGGTCCAGGTACAAATAAACAGCTTGAGGCAAAAAAGTATAGATGCAGAGTTCAAAACTTCAACAAAGCTCTCCTCAAAGTTATCATTGATTCATTGGACATGATGGGCCTCATTACGAGTGAGGCGGAACGGGTTAACGGGCTCCGCAAAAGGAGGCGGACCCGTAAAACCCGTTCCGCCTCATTACGAGCTCCCCTCGCGGGACCTGGTAAGTAACGCCTCGTCAAACCAGGCGTGCTTACTGGGTTCCGCGAGGGGAAGAGGGAGCAAACAACGGGCCGCTCGTAATCGGCCCGTTGTTTGCACCCTGTGCCATTCCCATTGAGCCCTATGGGGGCTGAAATGGGAATGGGGAAGGTCCTGGCCCGGGTTCCTGGAGGGAGGAATTACCCGGCACTCCAAACTCGGAATGGCCCGGTAATTCCCCATTCTGGGAACCCGGACCCGATTTCGGCGGCAGCCATGCCACCAATAGCGGCATGGCTACCACTGAAGTCGTAATGAGGCCCGATGTGTTATTTATAACTTTCTAAGCGTGGACCCGGCGACCGAACCTGTGTTGCTCTGCGCCGTCTTGCTTCTAAGGCGAGCACGTTGCCCCTGATCTATCCTCTCGAGACTAAGACGTGACTGAGCAGAAAGACAAGACCACTGAAAAATGGGCAGCAGCCCATCTTGTACATACAGATGTTTGTTCTAAGCTAAAGTGAGAAACATTTAGGAAAAAATCTAAACAGACTCTTCAGCATAAAAACAGTTTTATATCGTGTTTACACCACAGTGCCCCAGTAGCTTTACCACGGAACAACAGTAGCATAGAGGGGGGTGAGGAAAAGGGGGACAGGCCTGCCATTTTAGAGTGCGTCATCAATTACCAACACACTAATTAGCGATACATGTCATGAAAACACTTTGAAGATTTCCATTTTGTTAATTTATACAGATTGGCTTAATTTATCAGCGTCATGGCGGCAATTAACACACAGTTACCATAAAGCGGAGGGACTCTCAAAACTCTGCTTTTCACAAAACCGTGTTTTAAGATATTTTAGACCTGGACTGCTTCGTTAACGAGATGCAAGGCCGGTGACGCAGTAACATTTAGCTCCCTATCCGCCCCACTCTCAGACTCAGGGTGCTGATAGGGAGAGCTGAAGAAAGGAGCATTTGCATGAAGCTAAACACTGCGATTGTTAGCAAGATCAATTGGAAATAAGCAAACATTTCTGCTCAATGTCGCCCAGGCGAAGGGTCATTTATTTCTGGCCACAGGTGTAGTGCGCCTTTTGCAAACCTCAGGACTCACCGATGTCCTATGGAATACTCCATCTGAAAAGTTTTCTAGGCATTAAATATGGGTGACTTTTGTAATAACGTTTTTACAATTAAAAACACTCACCAATGTCACACTAGTTGCACACGTTGTCATAAAAACAGGTGCCTGAAAACCCCCACACGAAGCATCAAATATAAGCACTCTGGGATTTCCTGAAGCTTGCTTATAAAGACACATTCAGGAGGCTTCCGTCTTGGAGGTCGTTTGCAAACCCTACACAGTTTGCTGCTTATGTGGACACCATGGGGGTCATTACGACCCTGGCGTTAAGGGTTTAACGGCGCCGTAAAAGGTGTCGGCGCCGTTAAACCCTTAACGCCTGATTACGAGGTCCCTTTGCGGGACCCGACCTTAACGGCTGGTTTTACCAGCCGTTAAAGTAGGGTGCCGCAATGGGACCTCGGTGCTAATTACGGTACTGCAATTTGCAGTACCGTACTTAGCGCCTTCCCCAGTCCCATTGAGCCCTATGGGGCGAAAATGGGAATGGGGAAGGGCCATGGTGAAATGGGGAAATACCGCCCCGCCAACCTTGGAATGGGGCGGTATTTCCCCATTCCACCATGGCGGACTCGTTACAACACCGGCACCAACCATGGTGCTAGTAGCGCCGTGGTTTAGCGCCGGGGTTGTAATGAGGGCCCGTGTTGTGCCTGAACATGAAGGATAGGCTGCATTTGCGGTGTTGCTGTTATTGAAGTAACGTTGCGCAAGTGCTACATGACCAGCTTTAAAACGAATCATGCATTGTCCTGAGCAGTGAATGCGGCAAGGGAAGGGGTGTACATGTTAGCCACTATATTTATGCCAGCCTCCTCTCCGACGACTCCACTTGGGAGTCCACTGAGGCTATTGCATCAACAAATTCATCATCACCTTCACATACACCCCTTTTTAGGCCAAGGTTTTCATAATGTACAATTCCAAAGGATACGATGGCCACTTTTTGTTATTAACCACTGATCAAGAAGAACATGGAGATGTCCTCTTTAATTTAGGGTTGCAAGAGCATGATCTTGACACTAGCCTCTTTAAAGGTCAGGTTTGTTGATTCTTTAAACTTTTAACAGATGAGCAAACTACAGAGGGCTCTAGATTCTGAAGGGCTCAAGGGGTTCTTTCCCCATTTTTTTAACACTGTGTAGAGCCAGGACTAAGAAGGAGAATTGCCGGGTTCACATCTGTATGGCAGGAGCACAATGTTTCCTGATGTGTAATCGAAGGAAATGCCGTCCGCAGCTCTAATATGTTCGATTTTCCACGCAAGCTCTGGATAGTCAGAAAAGAAATGTGATTTCTGATATTTTGTTACAAGTTTACAGAATCAGTTTGTTTGGCCGCAGTATAACTCCTCGTCTGCATCAAATGACTTTCTGTTCATACGTGGCTATGTGGCCAAGTGATTTATACGATTTATGATTTTTTTTCTTTTCCTTTTTCTTTTTTACTCACTGCTGAGGTCATTATCATAATTTATTATTTTTCTCTCTAAAAATGTTGTGTGTGTCATTTACCTCATTGTTGTATTGCCTTGTTACATTTATTGATTTTTCAGGTCATTGTCACCAATTTTTTTTGTCTTGCGCAAAGATTTTCTTTGTTATAAAATCTTCAGCACCATGTTAATAGATGAATTTCCTTTTTACATTACCTGTTTGGCACTCTGCGTGTTTCCTTCGGGCATCTAATGTTAATGGTTGGATCATCAGTTTTTAACTAGGGTTTGACCAATGTAGCCAGTTACATGTTCACCCCTTGGTAGCAGTATCTTTCTTTTGTTGATAGATAAGAAATGAGGCACATGGACCTCACGCACCTGCAATGGATTTGTTCAGAGAAGAAACAGGAATCTGGGCACCTTATTTCATGTGCTTATTCAATGCAGGTTTTCCCTTCAACAAAATTTCTAGTGCCTGGGTTAGTGCTGAAGTAGTGGCAATGTATTTATTTTTTTAAAGGGGATAGGAGACTCTATTGAATTATGAGCCCATCTCGCTTTTGGATTTGGTGGGAACGTTTTTTGCCAGGGAGGTACATGGTCTTCTGCAATCAAGGTTGGCTAATAAGAACTTAATAAACCACCTGCAAGCAGGTTTCCAACAAGGAAGTAGCAGGGTAGATCAAAGTTTTAGACTTTTGCTGCTGGTAGATTAAAATGTCACCCTGAGAAAGATGGACATATATGTGCTTTATAAAACCGTGTTTGACTATGTTCCCCAAGACGAATTACGAGAGACCCTCTGTAAGTTAAACATCTCACATGCCATACTCTCAGCGCCTCCGCTCCTATATATTGATAATAAAGCTACAGTGAGATGAAGCCTAAGTGGTAAAATTATGGAGCCATTTGGGGCGGCAAGGGTGTGTCCTGGCGCTGACGCTCTTCTGTTTCTTCATAAATGGTGCTATTAACAACATTCGTTCACTTTCTACGGATGCACCCACACTAGGGACTGACAAATATCCAACTGTATTATTTGCAGATGACGCAGTATAATATCCAGAGTTCTGTAATACAATGGGGCTAAGAATAAATCACATGAAACCTAAATCAATGGTCTTTACAAGGAAAAAGAAATAAAGCCCCCCCCCCCCTCTACTTCTGGATACAGAGGAGGGTTCCATTGAGCAAGTAAAGGCTAAGGATTACCCAGGTTTAAGGTTTACCACTACAGGGAAATGGGACCAGCAGGTAGAGAAAGCCACCATCAAACTCGCCAGGTATGGAGGTGCTATTGTGAAAATTCCTAAAGAGCAGGGGAATAGAGCTGTCTGTCTGACTCTAGAAGTATACAAATTAGAGACGAGACAGACGGCGGTATATGCAGAGGAGATTTGGGTCTCCTACAACTCATGAAAATGATGTATACAAGAAAAACAAATGTTGAAGATAGTTTTGTGTCTTCTCAAAAGCACATCAACTATTTTAATCCACGTATAACTTTATTCACCCTATATCGGGAATCTGATTGTAAGTAGACCTGTTTTGTATTGGGCGAGATAGATTGTGGAGTGCCCCATGTCTCAGAAAAAGTAGAGAAGCCATGATTAACGTCCTGTCACAAACGGCAGGGCGTTCCTTACCGTGGTGTATCCATGTAAGAGAGATGTTGCAGGGTATTGTGCAAGTGGATTTGTGGCTAAACCTGGGGGAAATTACTATTACTACAATAAGAAAACTCCCACATCTCCTTGAAATTAAATACAAGGATGACACAGAAACAGCAACTCTAAATTCAGCTTTATTGCTGACGAATTGGGGAATCAAGTTGTCCCTGGAATATGAGTCACATTTAGACACAATGAGACCCAAGACCATGTACATGTTATAATAAAGACTCTTTGGGATTTTGCCATTAGCATATCCTTTGGGGTAAATGGGACAAGGAATCCTCGGACAACTATGCTCACAGTAAGACAGCCTGTGAAACTAGGACATTTCCTCCTGCTTTGTCCACTATACTTACAACCGAGAAGATTATATTTAAGACCAAGATTTTTACTTTTTGGGTCATGCGCTGTCTTTGAAGCCTTATCGCTATGTACAAAATCAAGTAATGAAGCAACTACGTGTGCCGTAGCCAAGTAATTACTTGAAACAAGAAAATAAATGTGTTCAAGTTAGTCCCTTGACATTGCCCTATTGGTATCACGCAGAGTATTTAAATGGTTATGACTCTTGAGGGACAAGACACGATTATTTCTATGTTACGTAGCCCACTGTATCTTAAAAAGCATTTTGTTATTTATTGTGTACTGTTTATAAGTATGTAAAATTGAGTATAAAAGTCCATATGTCGACGATGGAACCTACCACCACGCCAGACGCACACAATTATTTCCTGCGTTCAATTGCACAATGATTTTTAGTTTGAATGAGTTTCAGTTATGTTTACACTCAATGTTTGTTGAGGTATTCAATATGATACATTATGTGTCTTGTTTATTTCATACTGTCTTTTAATATATATAATGCATTTTTATTTTATGTACTGCTTGTTATTGTTTATGGAACTTCATTCAGAATAAACATGATTGATTGATTTTCAAAAGGGACTACGTTCTTATTATAAAAAGGATGTTAACATTCTGAGGCACACCTGTATCCTGTGAGGGACATTACCAATGTGATGACTTTACGCAAACGTTTTGTAACAGAAGTGAACACCCTAGAGGAACCGACTAATGAAGATTTTCCAGACCCCTTTTAAAATGTCCCATTAGCATCTCTGGGTTTGAACCGGTAAATGTTTCCACCTTACTACCTTAGTACTTAGCTATCCTCCTTTATCCAACTCTACAAGCCTTCTCGTAATCTCTGCTCTGCCTCCTCAACTACCCTTGTGGCTCCTCGCCCTCCCTTGCTTCCTCTCACTTCTGCTCTTTCACTCGTCTTGCTCCACTTGCATGAAATGATCTTACCTCGGACAACAGAGAAAGAGTACACACTGATTTGTTCCAAGCTAAGCTAAACGCCTACCTCATTGCCTCTGAGGTACCCTCTTAACCTACCTCTCCTCCGGCTTCTAGCTAACATTTTTCCCTGGCCTCTAACCTGCCTCTGTCTCTCACTTTCTCTGCCTCCACTCTAGCACTTCATCCATCATGGCCACATCCCTAACAAAGCAGGCCGTTTTGCCTACCTGCGCTTAAAAATGTCTAATATTGATTGTCCTTCATCTTTGTAAGTCCACCCATGTATTGTCCTCCGTGACTGTTCCTTTGACTTCCCTCCACAACCTGGTCAGAATGTCTCTAAAACTCACCCCATTGTAAGAAGCTCACTGCTTCCCGTCAAATCTGATTTCCTTTGTGTTGTGCGTTCTTTTGTGATCAAAAGAACATTGTTCCTTACTCTATATATAAAGAAATACAAAATAAATAAATATACATATAAACTAAGTGTACCATGGTACCCAAAAATGCTATTTGATGCCATGCAGACAGTCGTTAATGGACATAGTGGAACGTGTGGGTATCTTCACACAAACATTCTTAGGAGAAGGAGGCAATGTAGGCTTGTATTATTTTGATGGCTATGCGGTCATTGACGGGGTACCAATGCCCTTCAATGGCAGTTTTTTTTTATCAAGGTTGTCCCTCGTGCTCCCCGAAGATATTTCAACCCCCCACTAAAAACAATTATTGGATCTGAACCGTAAGACTGATAAAACATGGTTATCTTGAAGACCTGGGCATGATGATAAGAATGTTGTAGGAACACGATTGGTTGACCCTGTTAAAACCGTGGTAAAATCAGACCCTGTATTGAACAAGCTCATCAATAAATATCCTTTTACGCAGCCTGTGGAGCCGAGGGATGTCTTGCATTCCGGGCACACCAATACTGTTAAACTATGCAACAAAGTCACTGACAAAAAGATACATCACTACAACTTCACAAGTCTGTATCCTCTCATCAACACAACAACGTGGTATTCTATAGATCACCACTGCATCATTTACAAGGATCTCAAAGACATTGCTCGGTTCTTTTGTCTAGTAAAATGCAGAGTGTTTCCTTTGAGGCAGCTTTACTGTCTCATTTTAGCTGTGCGGGTGGAGGGATAGTATGTTTTCTTAATGTATTGTACCTTTAGCAAGAGTAAAGAAATGCATTGTTATAGACATCAATGTCAAAAGGGCCCTCCGACGAATGTAGTGTCCAATTGAGTGACGGTGTAAATGGAAAGTGATGAATATTTGTGGTCAAGTAAGGTCTAAAGCTGTATTGCATGGGCATGATTCACTGTGTCCTACATATGATAGGATGTGCATTTTATAAATATTGAAAAAGGTGGCCAAGCCTATAATAAAGATTGATGAACATAGCTTAAGATTCAAAGGGGGACTACATTTTCATTAGATGTCCTGTAAAAGAAGGTGTATTTTAGTTAATATTTATATATTGTTTAATAAAAAATACTAACAAATTCAACAGCCAACTGCTCTTTAAAAACAAACAGGCACATGTTTAGGATGGCCTTGAAATTAAATAAAAAATATTTCACAACAGTTTGGCTTGAATCCTCAACATCACATACCCACACTTAGCAGACATATGTCTCCAGCAGAGGTTGCAAAGTGGTGTCCAGACATACCTCAGGGCAGCCAGATCCCCTATAGACCACTGTTCGGATTAGCAGGGATCAAAGCAAACTTTTACCCCACATCCCGCTCACTGCATGTGGGGAATGTCATAATATTGTATGTCTAAAAAATGACTTAGATCAAAATAAATCAAATCAAAGAGAAATGTACAAAATGTAATATAAAAGGTATATTAAAAAATTGTAATATAAAAATAAATGTTACAAAATCAATACAGCAAAATCAAAATGAAATCAAAAAGAAATCAAAAAGAAATTATACATACATTATAAGAAATAAAATCAAAAAGAAATGAAAAAATAGTGGTTGTGCCACATGATCTAGGGTCAACCTGTGACATTGGACAAAAGGTACTATGCAAAAATTAGCCAACCACACTGAATAAAAACCAGCTAGACTAGGTGGTATCAAGTAACTTGGATATTGCAATGGAAGGGACCATACCATGTATATGGTCAGACCATTACAAAGTGCATTTCCTAATAAGACTGCAGGACTCTGAGCCCAAAAAGAGCAGTAATCCTAAAAAAGTACAGAACAGAAATCTTAACAAAATTACAGCAGAACATCTAGCACAGTGTATACAGGACCTCATGGAGCAGACACCAGAAGATGACTCATGTGAAAAACTATTCACAATATATAACACACAAATGCAAAGAATGGTTGTCTAAATGGCCCCCCAACAGGTGGAAATCAGTTAGGGCAAATACTAACCACCAACAATGGTTCAACACCGAATTAGCCAAGCTAAAAAGAGTGAAAAGAAGACTTGAATCCAGATGGGTAAAACAGCCTACTATGGATAACAGGAACATATGGAAGGAAGCAGAGTTAAAATATAAACAAAATATCATAGAGGCCAAAATGAACTTCCATAATGAGCAAATAACAGCAGTAGCTAACTCCACAAGTACACTTTTTAAAATACTTAAATCCGTGGAAAAGCCAGAAGTCCTGTCTCCCTCAATTCAACCAACACGGGAAGAATGCACAAAAGTTCAGGAAGCATTCAATGCCAAAATTCTAAAGGAACGTGAAATAATCATGAGCACTCAGATAACGAGTCCTGCTCAGCAAAACCAAATAATAGGCCCTCAGGAATATTACAAGCCGGAGAAATTTGAATTCTCTACCATTAAAGGAGAGGACATCAGATCCATCCTTACCACTATGGGACCAACGGCATGTGCAGAATCCAGGTTACCCCATAAAATGATACTAGAACAAAAGGAGCAATCCACACCTTTTCTCACACGTCTAGTACATTCCTCATTCAGAGATAGCCACATCCCCAAAGTCATCACTGTCACACCAATAGTTAAAACACCAGGTCTGGACCAGAAAGATCCCCATAATCTGCACCCTACTACTAATTGTAATTACCAAATGAAGATTTCGGATAATGCAGCAACAGTAAAACTACAAGCACATGTCGAAAACAATGACCTACTACATAAACAGCAGTCCGGTTTTAGGAGTAATCATAGCACAGAGACAGCTACGCTGGACCTCCAATCACACATGCTCAAGATCATAGACAAAGGCAAGCCGGGTATTCTGATATTAATCGACTTGTCGACGGTCTTTGATCTAGTGGACCATAATCAACTTCAGTGGGCACTGGAATACATGGTAGGTTGCTCAGCAAAGCCCCGAGGTGGGTACTCTCATTTCTAACTAACCAAAGGTCGAAGGTACACTTAGGGGAACATTTGTCACCTTCCGAAACCTATAATTACAGAGTGCCACAAGGGGCGAGTTTGTCCCGTATGCCTTTCAACTTATATCTCAGAGATTTTTGTACAGTGCTCAAGAGCATTGGAGCCTTTTTTACAAATTACACTGACGATACTCAGCTGGTAATGGAGCTGACGGGTTGTTATGATACTGACACACATAAACTGGAATTGATTTATAACAGCATCGAGAATTCAATGAAAGCTAATTGGATGTGCCTGAAAGGAAGGAAAACAGAGCTGACGATATTCGGATCATGGCAGGCGCGAGCCAAACTGGGTAAATAATACGAGAGCCGCCGGATAAAAAGTTCTCCCGTAAAGGTTGTTGACAAAGTAAAAACCCTGGGAATCTACTTAGAAGCGTCACTAAGTGCGGAATCTCATGTCAACTACATAAACAGGAACTGTCAATACTGTCTGCGGCTATTGAAGCACATCAGACCATATCTGAACGAGAAGAACAGCGCCACCATAGCAAGGGCCACAATCCTATCAAGGCTAGACTATGGCAATGCACTGATGGTCGGAGCCAATAAAAGGTGTATAGACAGGTGCCAGGTAATCCAAAACAGCGCTGTAAGAATAGTTACAAGAAAACCAAAAGAGAATATATTGCACCTGACAGAAGTTCTCTTCATTGGCTGACCATCAGGGAAAGAATCTCTTTTAAAGCTTTGACAATAGTCCACCGATGTCTCTACGGAATGCCACCTAAATATCTGAAGGAACAGATAACCCTCTACATCCCAGGCCATTCGCTTAGATCAGAATCACTGGAGCAGATTGTCTGCCGATCATTAAAAAAAATCTAACGATTAGGAAAAGCCTTTCCAGTTAAAGCAGCTCATATATGGAATGGATTACCGAAAACAGTCAGATCAGAGAGGAGCCACAGGCTAGGTAAATCACAGTCAGGTGTCCTGTCTTAACAGTATGTTGTCCTCATTTAAATGTATGCGCCCTGATGCCTGCAGGCTTCAGCGTAATATAAATATATAATATATACAAAATACTACTCACATATTCACATCACACCTGATTCCCTCAAAAAGTGTGTATCCACTACATTATGGAACAATTGTGGTCAGAAATGGTGCCACAAAGAGGCAAATTCCTGTTGGCTAGCTATGCCGCCACAGCAGGGGAGCCCCATGTAGAACCAACTGCTCTTGGAATGCTGTGTTGAGGTCGAAGTTCAAGGGCATTCTGCTATGGTGTTGGTCATAAAGTTATATTGAAGCATGCCGAAGAGTACAATGGGGCAGTCCCAGCCTATGCACCAGCAACCCACAATACAATTAGTACATAATACATAACGCAGTTATTTTGTTGCTTTTATTTATTATCTATAATGCAGTTACAATCCAGTAATACTAACACTCTGTACTCTCCAATGCCATTGTTTATTTTCCATTATTTCTTGGTGCTTTGACACTTTTGTTGGTAGAACAAAAAATGCCAGGAATGTGTTTTGCTCAGTCACCCATTTTTCGGATATGGGTTGTCTGACCAAGCTCAATATATTTGCGGCAGAATTGACCATAGTTGATCTATTCGACCTTCAGTCATCTAACCCAAATCCCTGCCCCGCCAGCAGCCCTATATCAATTCCCACTCCCCTACTTACCTTTTTCACCAGCTGCTGGCTGCTGATGACTCTGCTATACCCCTGCATGTCAGTTCCGTCCCTACGATGCGGGCCAGAGCTGATGCTGCAGTGTCCCCCTTTTTTTTAATCTTCCGCTTCCAATGTCCTGGAAGCGAGGACACCCCCAAAGCCCATAATACCGAATATGGGGAGCGAGGGACACCCCCGCAAACCCTGTTCAACATGATAGGTATAATGGGTTTTAATTTTTTGTAGTGGCGGAATTCAGCCAATTTGTCTATACAGACACATTCTTTCCATCAAATTGGAGAGTTTCTGCTTTTTCAGCACCAATCATATCTATAAACAATAACCCAAACAAGTGTGACCCACACCAATAAATAAAGTCCACCAAACAATTGCATTGGAGGCTATGGCGTGGCAATATTACCTGATTATAACTGTAACATGGATGGATGGTACATTGCTCAGGACTGCTATTCTACATTTGCTGACCATGCTTCAACATGTGTTTCTGGCAATTGATAGTCTCAGCAGTGAGAACAAGCATTTATTGGCTGTTGTCACAGATGGGCTCAAGAAGACTCCAACTCCCAAAGACAGTTTGAGGGTTTTCATTTAGATTTTATAGTAGAGGGGTTCAAAGGGCTATCCCTTACTATCTAACCTCCAGATGAGCAGTCCCAGCTCAAGCATCCCTCAACCCCAGGCTGGCCACTAGAGATTGGTAACCCCTACCATCTAAGAAACTGCTTAGCACAGATGATCTGAAGGAAAATGCCTTATCTGTCTAAGCTCCCTCAGGGAACAATATAGGGGTTGCTATTTTAATGTCCCCAAGTTGACTAAGGTTGTAGATTTGGTGCCTTCAGACGCTCACCTGGGGGTTGCTCTACCTTGTCTCTTACTACTCTCCCCCTCCTACTCCACCCATCATCTTCCCTCTGCCTGACACTTCCTATTCTGTCTCATCCATGTCCCTTTCTCTATGGTATACTACCTCCACCCTCCGATTACACTCCTTACTACTCCCTCTCTTACTCTCCTCCACTCATGCTCCATGTACACTCCTACTAATACTCCCTCCAAGATGTTTCAGTTCTGCTGCCAACCTGCCAGCTGGTATATCTTGGAGCTCCCAGTGAAAAAAAAAAAACAATCTGTCTGGCATCTTGGCTGACAGGTATTGGGCAAGAAATGTTGGTACTCTTCAACATTCATGCAGGCACAAAATCAATTGACAAGGAATAGGGCCTTCCCAACTATCACATTCCCCCTCTAGGGTAGGACTGGCTCTGGCCTCCTCCATGGTAGGACCACTACCACATTCTGAGAGGGGCCCCCATCACTTCCTGACAGGGTCAGGCTACTGCCCTACATGCAGTGCAATCTGGTCTACCCTTTCACTGTTAGAAGTAGGTATTTTGCACTGTGGTGTGAAGCAGTGGGTCATTGGCCATGAAAACAGGGCTGGCGTGGAATGAGGAATGGGTTGTGGGTTGTGCTGAGACTCTGGTGGGGCTAACCGGGGTTCTGATGCAGGTCTTTCAGAGGCTTGATGAAAATAATGTGTTAATTTAGTGAATGGTGAGCTCAGCGTACTTAGCTGGAACACAAGGGGTTATAGGAGGTTCATAAATGAGACTACTAGCAGCAACATTTTTGGTTTCTTTGATTTGGTATTGCTGCAAGAAACCTGGCTCGTTCATTTGATTTGGTATTGCTGCAATTAGCCTGCATGCAAACGCAAAGAAAAATGGATGGATTTACCAGATTAGACTAACTGGTGACAAGTAGCAAAGGAGGACACCGGTCTGGCGGTCTCATTATTGCTTTGCGAAATGCTAAAATAACAGAAATGTTACAATTAGCTCATTCTCATTATGGCATCCTTGCATCCAAGCTCTATTTGTATTCTAATAGTTTATTGAAGAGTATGGTTGCAATACATCTCTACTATAACCCTGGTTTTTCCACCTATGATGAGTTGCTGGAGTGTATTGCTGAAGGGCTGTCAGATGCAATGTGCTCGGAGGAAGTTCCGAGTATTCTAATTTCAGGATATCTGAATTCATATTGTCTAGCTCCGCTTCATATTCACAATGGTAATGGCACAGCTGTTGAGAACGGTAAGAAGTGGAATAACTTCTTTGAGGAGTGGGATTTGGTTGTTTGTAATGCAAGTGTGGGCGGAGGCCTAATCCCGCCTTTACATGGGAGAGTGATAGAGCTGAATCCATTATGAACTATATTATTCTGTCTAGAGATTTGTTTGATTGTTGTGCCAGGATTCAGATTGGACCTACACAAAAAAGCAACTACAACATGCTAACTGCAAAACTATTTGGTGGGAGAAATCTGGCAGCTAGGGCTCAACAGAACTATTGGTGAACCAGGGGTACAATAGATTGGCAAGCTTTAGTAGAAATGGGTGCAAGTTAATAAGAACTTGAAAGAGCCCGTGTTGTCTTTAACATCAGAGCAATTGACCTTAGCTTGTTATCTGGATCATTTCCGAAGTTTTCTATGGGACTCAGATAAACCTCAGATGGGAAGGAAAAAGTTGTTATTAAACCATAAATATCAATTTGATCAGGAGACTTGGCAACGTAAAAGAGAACTCCGAAATACTCTTAGAGACTTGAAGAAGAGAATGTGAATAGCTGTGCATTTTTGAAGCAGAAGAAAAGTATGCTGCCAGCCTATCAGAACTTGAACAGATCAAATAGATATTTAAAATTACATCTCCAAGGGGAACTAATGATTGATACCCTTATTACAAAAAACACCCGACAGTGGGAAATATTTGCAATCCCATTGCCAGAGCAATTGTGTTTTGGAAGACCTGTGGTGTACACATTTCAGGAAACCTTTTTGTAATAGTAATCATGAAGTGGCCAGTGAATTTCTTAATGTCCCTTGGTTCCAATGCTCCTCTCTGGAAGTTGTGGGAAATCTCATTAAAAAATCATCTACTTCAGGGACTTCAGGGACTTCCGGTCCGAATGGACTGTCTAATTCTATTTTAAAAGCAGATCTGGCCATTACCGGCCTGATAGCTGGAAACGGCTGTTATTATTCCAATCTATAAGAAGGGCGATCGGACTGATCCGAACAACTATCGTCCGATCACCCTATTGGATGCGACAGCAAGAATATTGCCGATTAGGTGCTAATAGAGTTGGAGTGTAGGGCAGAGAGCTATGGTATCTTGGATAAAACACAGATTGGCTTTAGAAGAGGTACTACTGTATTTGAACTCTTCTCGATGCTGTGGACTGCCGCCTTCTTCTGCTTAGTGGGTGGATTGCCCTGCCTCTTCGGTTGCGGCAGCTGCGGCGGGCTAATCGCCCCTTTGTCTTGTGTTCGGGCCGGGATCAGTACTTCCAACAGGCCGATTGCCCTCTTCACCCTGGGCAGATTAACCTTTCCACACTTGGCGGGCTGACCTTTTCGTCCTGAGTGGATTGCCCTTTTCATACTGGGCAGACTGCCTTCTTCACACTGGGAGGACTGCCCTTTTCACCCTGGGCAGATTGCGCTTTTCACTTTGGGTGGATTGCCTTTTTCACACTGGGCAGACTGCTCTCTTTACCTTGGGCGGATTGCCCTCTTCACACTGGGCGCACTGCCCTCTTCACCTTGGGCAGATTGCCCTCTTCACCTTAGGCGATTGCCTTTTTCACACTGGCCATATTGCCCTTTTCACATTGGGCAGACTGCCCTTTTCAACCTGGATGGATTGCCCTCTTCACCTTGGACGGATGGCCCTTTTCACACTGGGCGGACTGCCCTTTTCACACTGGGTGGACTGCCCTCTGGCTGAGTTACCTGTGGCCCTCTCTTCCTGGGCTATCTTTATTGTGGCCCTTTCCCCCGGCCACACACGTGTACTCTATGTGTTCCTTTCTGTTTTTCCTTGGTTTCGTTGTATTCTTTTACCCGGGATATCTGCACTCGTGTGGGCTCTCCTCCACCCAGCACTGTCTGATCACTGGCCTCTCTCTGCACATCGGGTCATCTGGAGCTCTCTCTCTCGCATGGAGTTTGTTTCTTCTTCATCGCCAGTTGTTCTGTCCTTTACTGTGACAGAAAGGGAGGTGACCCTGTCCTCACACACTTTGGAACCACACACTCAATAATTGCAATGGAGCTACTCGAACAGTGAACCTTCCTTTATTCCTCATCTCCAGGTCATGTCCCGTGCTCTGGAAGCCCCGCCTCTTCCTCCCTCATCCCTGTGCATTGTTCTTCCTCTCCTCCTTTAAGGTCGCCTTAGGCTTAAGGAGGACTGTCCTTCTCTCTACAACAGTCACAGAATGCAAAGCTGTCAAATAGTCTTATGCCATTAAGATTACCTTCATGCAGTCCAGGTGTTTTAATCAATGTCAGATTGCATTCTGCAACATGTAGGCCCATAACTACAATGACAACATGAAAAGTACGGTTCCCTCCAGAGAGTCTTAATCTGACCATGGCTCAGCAGGAAATAATACCTGGAATGTTCCCCATGCATGATCTGCACAAATATTGCAGTTAATTAATTTGTTCATTCTCGTCATTTGTATAGCACCTTTCACCAAGGGTATGGTCCCAATACATTGTAGGTTGAATGGGCTCAGAGGGATCGAAGTTCAAAGTATGGGAAATTGGGAGACTATCTGTCTCCCATTTTTACTGGTACGCCCCCTGCTATTGCAGAACAAATAATATTCCATTATAAATATTACATTATTAAATTAGTAGCTTTTGGCACAATAATGCAACGCTGTATTGCCATTATTTTTTAAGGCTGGGATACATCAACAAATCGCGGTAGAAAGAATGCATTGCACAACTCAAGTCTTCACATATGTTCAGCCACTGATAAAGCTTCATCGCATTACCTACTGCGCCAGTCCTGCATAACCACTTTTCCTTAACCTCCAGCACAGAAGTTGAGAAGTTGGAAGAGGTACTTGTGATGAATTGCCATCAGGCAAGGTTGTGAAAGCCCTTGCTTTATTTGATTTGTATTAAATAATAAAATGATTTGGATAAGTCGATCTCTGAAAGGGAAATCTGCTAATAAGATTCCCCTTTCATAAGCTCCATGTGAAAAGGATAGTGTGTACTTGTGCCTTGCTGGATCAGTATCCTGATTCACAGCACCTGCTCTACCAGTGGCACACAGCAGGTTCAGAGGCCACAGGTGCCATCTTGACAGCTGCAGTGACATCCAAGTCTCTGCAGCACAGGGACTGCATTCAAAATATGCACTCCTGTTCCAAAAACGTCATAACTCTGAAGGTTCTGTCCTGTGGCACACTAAACTGTACAAATTGGCCATACCTGAGTTAGGGTGTGGTGACCAGAATCTCTCAGAGTTTCCACAGCCACATTAAATTGATATCGAACTTGTGGGCCCAGTTCACCTGTGGAAGGCTTATGTGCATTCGCCAGACAAGTTAGACCCTGCCCTACTGGCAGGAATGTACCCTGGTGGGATTGCCTCTCTTTGTTTCTTTGTAAGGTCAGGTAACACCCTTCTCCCAGGAACAGCCACTCCACAGGGAGCTGGCCTAAGAACAGGAATCAAAGAGCACATCCATTCACAAAGATCCAGGCCTACACCAGGGGATTACTTTTTTAAAGGCCTTTACTCTTAGGTAGAAGGGAAGAGCCGGGGTTAGAGTAGTCAGTGGAACTCTGTTCAAGGGAAGGAGACTTCTGCTATCTTGAATCTCGCTGCCTCTCTTTCTCTTTCCTGTCTGCTCCACTTTTTCTGTTAAATCACTTTGGGTGTGACATCAGAAGGGCAAAGTCTGCTCATTTAAAGAGCAGCTATTGGACCTCTAAATCAGGATAGCTTTCCTCCATTGACCTGTAGACATTTGCTTATAAAAGAAGGAGTCTCCCATCACTTCTTTGAATCATTTTAAAGCATCTTTAGATCATCTGATTTTGCTGGTCCCTGCTGAGAGAGCAGTTCTTTCTGAGGTCATCCAGTTGTGAGGTGAAGACAGGTTTTCCAAAGCAGAGGTGAGCTCTGTCCTGTAACCGTCCACAGGGATCATTGGGGTGCTCTGCTGCTGGAACAGGCCCTGCTGATCTGCCAGTCACAGCAGTACATAGGACCTCACTGTGTTGAAGGACACCTGCAGTTGTGTGCCAGTATCCCCTGTGTTTGGGAGCCCATGAACAAGGGCCTATCTTTCCCTGAGTCCCTGGAGTGGGACTCACAGCAACCTGAGAATTGACCTGCTGCTGTAGCAAGAATCTTCCTCTCTGCCGGCTGCAGTGGTTACCAGGACCTCACCCCGTTAAAGGACTCCTGCAGTTGTATGCCAGCCTCCCCTGTGTTCTGGAGCATGAGAAAAGGATTAATCTTGTCCCTGAGCCCTGGATTGGGACCCTCAGCACCCAGAGCACCAAGAAGTCTAATTCTGCACTGTCAGACTGCCAAGAACTACAACAAATTACCATTATTGACTGATAACAGCCTCCTTGATCCACGTTTGGGCCCTAGAGACTGGTTAGGTCACTTTTAGCTCTTTTTGCACCCAAGAACATATCCTTTTTGAATTTTGGACTGTTATACTTCACTGTTTTGTGAGAGTATAGCTATCCCTCGGCCCACATTACCTTTATGATTTGTGCTGGTTTGCAGAAGTGTGAGGGCTGAATGGGCATTTTAGCGTCTATTCACCCCTGTGCTCCTGCAGAGCAGAAGTCAGTTCCTCACAGTACTTCATGACGGATTGCAATTATGGGATGACCCACAACACTGTCAATTTTACAATTTTTTGCAACTTTGTCTCTCAGTGATCTGCTTAGGTAGCATGGATGTTCTTTTAGAGATGCACTCTGCCACCTACCAACCTGTATTTACAGGTGATGATGTAGAAATACTGCATCGCGTGGGACGGTTTGAACTGACTCAATAAAAATAACACTTGCGTATGGCTCCTTGCATTAATTTCAGAATGATATATGATATGATAAGTCCTTTACGACACGCCTGTAAACAAGTGTTTCTAAGCGCAACAAGACAAGGTGGGAGGACAGAGGGAAGACAAAAACAGCAATCTTACTAGGCCTTGTGTGATTCAGATCGTGCTAGTGCGGGAGGAGAGAGGGGGAGAAGTACCAGGGGGAGGAGGGGGAAGTGCAGGTAACTCAATAAGTGCAGCCGGAGGGTGGCTCATAAGTGCAGAGAGGCAGGGGGCTGTAGAGTTGTAGATACAGACCCTTAAGTGCTGGGGGAGCATGGAGGCAGTGAGAGGGCAACTGGAGATGCAGGAGCCTGGGCACGAGATTCAGTGGGTGGCCAGGTGACCAGTGTGCAGAGAAGTCAGAGATATCAGCAAGGGAGAGGAAAAGAGAAAGCGGAAGTGAAAAGGAAGGTCTTCAGTTGCTTCTGGAACAAGAGGTGGTTCTGCTCAAGTTTGAGAAAGGTGGAGAGGCTATTCCAGGTAGAGGCCCCCACTCCCTGCTTGGAGAAGCGTCTGACCCTCAGAGATTTGGAGGTGGATGAGCAGAGGGCACGAGAAGGAAGATGTTTAGGAAGAGAAAGTTGGAGGTAGTGCAGTCCCAAGCCCCAGCCTGGAGACAGTGAGCTTCTAGGGGAAAGTGAGAAAAGGCACAATATCTCTGAGGAGGTGCAGCTGATAGTGTGACTTCTTAGAGACATCAGAGATGTGAGGAGAGAAGGAGAGGGTGGAGTCAAAGATGACACCAAGATTCTTAGCCTCACAGGAAGAAGCTGGAAGAGGGACCAGGGTGGGCGGTCAGAGAGAGAGAGGAAAGGAGGGAGCAAGTTTCCCGATGAGCAGGATCTCAGTCTAACTGGCATTAAGGCAGAGATCATTGGCGGCACACCATTTCTGAATTGCAGCCAGACAGTCTGTATGAGAGATGGAGCAGAGGTGGCTGAGAGGAGCTTGAATGAGAGCTGGGTGTCATCAGCATAACACTAAAAGTTAGAGCAGAATGTAGCAATGCAGTGGGCAAGAGGTGCCAGGTACTGGTTGAAAAGCCAGGGAGAGAGGTTAGAGCCCTGGGAACACCACGAGTAGAAAGAAAGATAGAAAAGAAGAAAGACCCAAGTTGGACCTGGGAAGGTCGGTCAGTGAGAAAGGAGGTCAACCAGGCCACGGCCTGATGAAAGATACCCAAGTTGTTGCAGAGGCGATTGAGCAGGATGACGTGGATGACTGTGTCGAAAGCAGAGGAAAAATCGAGGAGAATAAGGACAGAAGGAAGGTTAGATTGAAGAATAGTGAGCAGGTCTTCACGGGTGTTCAGGAGAGCAGTTTCGGTGCTTCTGGCAGCTCTGAAGCCAGACTGGTGGTCGTGGAGACAACCAACAGATTCAGTGTGCAGATTAAGCTGGGAGTTGGCCAGCTTTTCCAGGAGTTTGCCCAGGAAAGGATTGATGGAGAAAGGATCGTCATAGGGCTTTTTAGTAGGTTGTGCACAAGGAGGTACTTAAGGGGGAAGGTAAAGTTCCAGTGGCAAAAGAGTGATTGCAGAAATTGGCCAAGGCTAGAGCAAGGGTGTCGGTATGGTCCTTGGAAGAGCATAGAAGAACCTGCTTTGACAAGACTTTCATAGATCAGACTTGTCTAGAAACATGGTCAGGGCTGAACAGGGGAAAGGAGGAGAAAGGAGGAGGAGAAACAGGCGAAGAGGGGTCAGGAGTTGTAGGGGAGTAAGAAGAGGAGGTAGAGGAAGAGAGTGTGGACAGGATGTCCTGGGTTTTAGTGGTGAAATGAAAAGCCAGAGCTGTGCAGAGGGTCTGGGAGGGAACAGGAGAGGTAGACACTGCAACATGATTGGCCAGCTGCTTGCAGATTTTAAAAAGGTCAGCTGAGTTGTTAGAGGCTGCAGAGACACGGACTTGGATGTAGGCTGTCTTCTTAGAGGGGACAGAGAGTCTCTACTGCCTTTGGAGAAGGCGGCAGGCCAGTTTGGCAGAGGGTGAGCTTGATGCCCTCCACTTCCTCTCAACCGCTGTACACTTGTGTTTAAGGGTGGCAAGGTCGGAATGGTACAAAGCGTAGCACTTGGATGTGAGCTTCAAACGGATCCTCATGACAGGGGCAAGGAGTGTTAGAGATAGAAAGATGAAGGTTAGAAAGGGCTGTGTCACAGTGTGAGTCAGCCAAAGGTTTAGTCAGAGGAGAGAAAGTAGCATTGAACGCCTCAACTGACACACGCTTAATGGGCCAGATGACCAAGAAGGTGGGCAGTGCTGGGGTCGGCTTGACTTGGTCACTCCAGGTCCCTCCAGGAGAAAGGAGTGGTGAGAGGGTTGGAGAGGGGGAGGTCTGAAGAGATAAGAACATCAAAGGTGTACCCTGCAGAGCGAGTCGGCCAGAAGGAAGAATAGAGAGAGAGAGTCACAGAGGTTGCGAAAGAGCCCTGAAGAAGGGCTTGTAGCATCCAGGTGGATGTCCAGGTCTCGGAGGGGGGAAAGTTGAGAGGTGGAGGCAGAGAGGGAGGAGGAGAGTTCAGCCCACCAGAAGACAGGGGAGCTTATTTTGTTTGGCTTACTCCCTCATTTTAGATCAGAGATTTTACTATTTTGAAAACGCTAAATAGGGTTTGCTTTTGTCCCCTGTGTTATTTCAAAAGCTTTATGTTTGTCCCAACTGGATGAAGAGGTAAGTGTGTGTGTTGACTAGAACTGTTCATGAGATGCCTAGCTCAGAATGACGTTGCTTATATTCTTTAGGCTGAATGACACGAGGCTATATTTCATGAATTGGATTTTACACTGGCCCCTTTTTCACACAGGGTTCGATTAAAGGTATTAATAGCCACTTTGGTGTCCAATTTTGGACACTCCTTACCTCTCTCGAAGTTTCGAGAGCCTATTCTAAAGGTGTAGCAGCAGGAACATCTCAAGGTTTTCAGGGCCTATTACAAAGGTGTAGCACCAGGAAATTGAATACTGTTTGTAAGCACTCTAATAATGACCGTTATTGTTAGACTTTTTGTGATTTGTTTTTAGGTTTTCTCATTGTAAATGCGATGCTAGTGTATTCATTTATTTATTTACTATTGTGAAAGCCCATGTACACGGGCCAAAGTACGTAAAGTAAGACATTTTCAGAGTGTTAATAGAGGACAAACATACGATATCAGTGTGATACACAAGTTACAGTAGGTTTTTATTCACACAGTGGGACCACTATATATCCTAAGGCAACAGCTACCTCTAGCAGTGACAACAGGCGAAGCGGTCATCTTCTACTGCGCATGTCTGCATCGAGCAAACACACACCTGGCCTTTTATTATATAGGATGTAGTTTTTAAGTAACACCCAATTTGATCGAAAAAACTGTGTGGATGGACGTTTGGATCGACTTGGGTGTTACCGTTTTGTTCGAAGCCAAAATAACCGAACATGAGGAGCGGCGGCTGCTGGGATAGCCCCTGCTCCCGATGTTCGGTATTTTGGGGTTTCGAGGTTCGGGGAGGCGGCATGGGACAACAAAAAATACAATGAATGAAGAAAACAAGGGCCTGAGCAATTAGACTGAGGCAAGTTCGTCCGCGAACAAATGACCCTGACATCTCACTCCACAGTACGTATATGATACCCAATTATCCCTAAAATTCAGTGCTACCCTCATGACCTCATAACAACAGGTATTTTGGCCCCTTCATGCAAGAGTGGGCAAAAAGCACATACCCGAAGCTCAATCCCGCAAAGGCAGAATTCATCCTACTCAGTCACGCATCGGAGCAGGATACCATTCAAGGGTGGCTAAACCACATGAACTTGACGGCTTTACATCTCACCTGGCCCTGACTAATACATCACTCAGGTTCATTGAAGACACTGTTAATATATCAATGAAAGCCCAAACCTACCTGGTTCTAGCTAACCCTTCTTCTCGAAGATAAAAACCCTTCTGTCCACCTGAGGACTTTTTAGCAACATTCCACAGACTGGTAATCTCCCACACCAATGGGTAGAATGTCTTCACCGATGCCTACCTCCTACGTAGCCACAAACCTCTGTCGCTGAGGTGGAGTGTTCATGCTGTAGAAGGAAAAAACAGGAAACAAGCCTTCTCTTGCTACTCCCTTGCCCACACCATCCCGGTGGCATTCCGATGGTAATCTCAAGAGCACTAAAGCTCTCGAAGTGCAGGAAGGAGCTCACATCCTTACTCTTCAGCCTTGCATTCCAGCAGTACCCCCCACCCCATGGCCGGAACATCCCCAGGCACATATTGTAACCCTCCCCCTAACCTCATATATTACACTAAACAGCAGGTCCATCGCTCCATTCCGTCCTATATGGGTTTGCCTATACAGAACCCGAATGCAAATACAATGTTATGACACTGCTCACTTTAAACTCATTGAGAGTTCACGGGTGCCAGATTGCTCGTGGCTTTAACATTTCCTCTTTGCCTGTGGCTGACTGTGTATTTGAGTGTGTACCCAATAGTTCTTGATTGATTGCCTGAAATAAATGAAAGTAGAGCGCCACTGTATTCATGTTGGCAGATTGCTCCACAGTTTTCAAAGAGCGCCTCTCTTCCCCGTGATTTGGGAGGTCGGTTAATTGAGGAGACTAGGGGGGGATCACGATGCATGGGCAGTGAAGGGCAGTCTCATTCATTATTGGCTACCAAGCAGAAGATTTTTCATTTTGGTATCGAGGAGGAAACAGGCTGTCCTCCTGTACAAATCTACGTTTTTCAATGTAAATAGCTAAGAATTAATTAACTTATGAATCAAATTCCAAACGTTCAATTCTTCACAATAGGCAAAAACAGGGCAAAAAAATAAATACCTCTGTTCCTTTCTCTTTCACAGACAGAAGCACTACAACCGAAATAACATAGGGCCTCATTACGGGTCGGGCGGTCCGGAATTAACAGTGGCGGTAAACCCGCCGCCACTGTTAATTCCGGACCGCCTGATCCCGAGTCCTGCAGGCGGGAGGTGATCTTCCCGCCAGGTCTGACCTGGCGGGTTGAACACCTCTCGCCTGCAGGCAGACGTGGAAACACCAGCACCATCACGAGATGGTGCCGGTGTTTCCACTTCCCCATTCCCATGGACTCCTATTGGACACAATGGGAATGGGGATTAACACCATTCCGCCTCCGTGACTCCCGGGACACCAGGGCTGCAATGCCCTGGTAATTCCGGGAGTCACGGAGGCGGAATGGTAATATCAGTCCGGCGGTAACCAGGCGGTTTTACCGCCGGACTCGTGATGAGGCCCATAATGTTTCGAGCATGGAGCCTCATTATGAGCCTACCGGTCCAGAAACAACAGTGGTGGTAAACATGCTGCCACTGTTGTTTCCGGACCAGCAAACTATGAGTTCTGCAGGTGGGTGGTGTTACTCCAGTCAGGTCTGACCTGGCAGGAGTGATGCCACCCGCCTGCAGATGGAAATGGAAACACCGGCAATGTTAATTATGGTGCCGGTGTGTCCCTGGTCCCCGTCCTATGGGGGTCCATGGGCATGGGGAATAACGTTATTCCGCCTATGGAATTACCGGACCACCGGGGCTGTAATGCCCCGGTAAGTCCGTCAAGTCCGGAGGCGGTAATTCATTCCAGGTCCAGCGGCAGCCTGCAGGTTTTTCTGGCACGGCTACCACCGGACTCGTAATGAGGCCCATGGTCTTTAATATTTAATGCCTGAAACATGCATTTATTAAATATGATGTATTGTGCATGGCCTGTTCATGTTAATTATATAAGGTTCCTAATGCTGCCGGGAAGCACATTTAAACAGTGTTCCTTTTGAGCACACGTATTACAAAAATGACAAAGAAAGTGTTTTTAAGTTTGCCAGAAGACCAAAACTGAATTTTAAAATTGAATGTATGCTATGCATGTTGAATAACAGATAGCCGTGCTTATAAATACAGTTCGAAGCTGGGCTTGTCCTTTTTGCTGCTCGCAGGGGAGTTGCTAGGTCTGGAAAAGACCCGGGGCTAAGCTGATGTCGGAACTGTTGGGACTGGGGGCTAGCTAGTCTTTTGGCTGTAGCTCCTGAGATTCTATCCGGGGCTACAACCAAAAGATCAGGGGCTATAGCTTCCTCAGCCCCCCCCCTAGCGACGCCCCTGGCTGCTCGGCTCCCAAGACTGAGGTTTAGAGGTTGGTTCTCTGGCAGAGCAGAGAACATTATCAGTCAATAAAATCGATCAGGGAACGCTAGGATCAGTGAAAAAACCCAAACGGGAATCAATTAAGAAAATAGAAGTTTGCTGTCCCCCATTACAGTCCCAGGGTGCATTTGGAAAGAGTCATAAATTATTAGGAGCAATTAATCTCAAATATCTCTGCAAATCTTTTTGCAGAAATAAGGGCGCATCAGAGGAGGAGGGAGACTAGCTGGTTGTATGAGGACTGCAAGGGGACCGAAGCAGCGACGGCCCCAAGGGTCGCTCCTCGCGATAAAGAATGGCTTACAAAAGAGTGACTCTAGCCAGAAAAGTAGAGCTAGAAGAGCAGGATAGGGAAGACTTGTTGTTAGCCGCATCACACCCCAATTCGAGGACATTCTAGGACTTTATGGGAAACATCACGGCCAGGGTAATTTTATTATGCCTGTGTTCAGGATAATGTCTGGATAAAGCACTTCACTGCACTGTATGCAAAACCCTCCAAGACGATTATCACAGGTGAGTCGGTTGGAAACCTAGTAGAAGAACCACTCCTTGGGAAGAGCCGAGTACACTTTAAATATACTGACGTTTTAAGGAGACAGGCATAGGGGAAGAGTCCAGGCCCGGATTGTTTCTCTTCGGACCGATATCGCTCCTTTGAACATTTTTGGGCTCCTGTTTCATTTATCTCATTCAATAGCATGTTAGAGTTGCAAGCAATTGTAGCACCCATTTAAAAAATCTGTTGGGGTTTCGTGGAGGAGTGGGAACCAACTAACAAGCGTTGCACCTTTTCACTTCATCTCATCCCTGTCCCTTTACATGAAAAGAGAACCAATATATAGGGCGTTCATGGCAAAATTCTGGCCGTGTCTCTCAGATCCATGAATTTCCCTAGAGATCTTGTTAACATCCTCTCGAGCCTAGATACAGGCAACATCCATGGCGTACATGCGGTTTGACATTGTACCCCTTAGTTCCCCGTAGATGCTGGGGTATGGCTGGACTGCCTATTGGCCCCCCTTACTCTTTTCACTATATACCTACCAACAGCCTCACAAAGAATTTACTGAGGAGTCGCGCCGATGTGCCGCATTTCAGAACACGACATATTCCGCTACTAGCGTATGCAGATGACACAGTGTTAGTGGCAAAGACCCCACGTGCGCTACAGAAATGATTGATGGCTTGGATTTGCAGTTCAGCGTCCCAAAGTTGGCAGTTCAAATCTGCAATCCCAAAGGCAAAATAACTAAGGTAAACTGCCAGCACATTTCTGTGGATGGTAAGTGCCACCCATTTAAAGAATCCTTTGATAACCTGGGGATTACATTTTCCAATAAATTCAAGGGGAATACACAGGTGGCAAAACAGGCATCCTGGATGGCACAGGCAACAAGGGGCATTAAAAGATTCTCGACATTTATGTGTGGTGAAACAAATGTTTTGAAAATCCCATGGATGGTTTTTTATCAAAAAGTCCTGGTTAAAGGTGAACTGTAATGTTCTCTTTACCACTTTAACTATGATAAATCCAATTGCAGAAAAATGTATCTTTGCCTTGAGACTCAGATATCAAATGGGAAGAGAACAGTCAGAACTAGAGAAACAAGCTATTAGGAGCTATATCATCCTCTCCGGTGGTCAGATACCGGGATGCTTAATATGGACCAGGTCCCAAAAGGATCCTGTCCGTATCAAGTGAGCCAGATGTAACACTATCTTTCTGAATGGAATCACTGCGAAGTGGGCAGCGAACAACATCAATATTTCAATTGTTCTGATATGTGGGGCAGAATTAGAGGATTTGTTCCACCTAATCCTCTTTTGCCCAGCCTAAAACTCACCCCACCATCACATCTTGACTCTTCTTCACAGATAATTGTCTTTTAAGCAATGTAGGTTGCCTCTGCTTTACTTGTTGAAAGCTAGTACATCCCTAATAGCCTGGTCCTTGTCAAGGTTTCTCAAAGCTTCATTGTCTATCAGAACCATATTGGTAAATGTAGAACGACTGTAAGGACTAAATCTGACCCTGTCAATGTATTTTATATTTACTCACATGTGTCATTAGTTTTATTGTACCCTTGCACATTTAGACATAGAGCCTCATTAGGACCCTGGTGGTGACAGTATGAACGGTGCCGTTAAGGCACCTGCACTGTTCATACCGTCCCGCTGCATTACGAGTTCTGCTCGCGGGTTCCTGACAGCCCGCCAGGACTTACCTGGTGGGCTGTGTGGCACCCGCAAGCATAACTCGTAATTGTGCCTGCACTGTTATCAACGGTGCCGGCACAACCATGCTCCCCACCCCCATTCTGCCCTATGGGGCACGATGGGGATCGGGAGCCCGGCATTACCGCCACCCGCGAATGGTTAATTACTGGCCCATTCATCTCGTAATGGGCCGGTTATTGCCCGATCGTGGGAGGCGGTGCCGGTAGCCAGCATGACAGTAGCCGTGCCTGCCATACAGGCATGGCTACCGCCATGCTCGTAATGAGGCCCATACACTTTTGTATTTCAAATAGGTCTGAGGGATAAGAACTCTTTTGACTTTTTGACTGACTTTAAATAGCAAGTGTGGCGATTTTACTGAAACTTCTTTTGTTACCATGTGTATTTTAAATAGGATATAATTTGCAAGGGCTATATGCATATATGGATATGGTCCATTGGGGGTCATTACGACCCTGGCGTTAAGGGTTTAATGGCGCCGTAAAAGGTGTTGGCGCCGTTAAACCCTTAATGCCTGATTACGAGGTCCCTTTGCGGGACCCGAACTTAACGGCTGGTTTTACCAGTTTACCGTTAAAGTAGGGTGCCGCAAAGGGACCTCGCTGCTAATTATGGTACCGCAATTTGCGGTACCGTACTTAGTGCCTTCCCAGGCCCATTGAGCCCTATGGGGCGAAAATGGGAATGGGGAAGGGCCATGGGGAAATACCGCTCCGCCAACCTTGGAATGGGTTGGTATTTCCCCATTCCACCATGGCGGACTCGTTACAACACCGGCACCAACCATGGTGCTAATAGCGCCATGGTTTAGCGCCGGGGTTGTAATGAGGGCCATTGTCTCTTAACTGATTTTACTGCATGGAATCCTCTGTCGATGAAATATGTTCATCACATGGTGATTTTATTTGTTCTAAGTCTGAAGGAATATTATGTTCCGAATAAACTTGTTTTCAAGCAAATCCATTCGCTCTTCAGAACAGAAAGAGATGGGGTATTCAGAGCACATGAGAGTTCTGTTAAATACAACAACAAAGGCATTTTGTATTTCACAATATTCATGTCTTCACCATTTAACCTGCGGCAGATTCATTATTGAGATCTTTGCACGTCTGCTTCATGGCTTGGAGCCTAGGCCAGCCTTTTAAATTAACAATTAGCCTAGGTGGGGACCTTCAATGCACTGTACTGGAAAACAAAATTGCAATATTTGATTTAAAATGGCACTGAAATTAAACCACCTATCGACCAAAACTTCTCTACGCTTTGTTTTTTTATAAGCTGAAAACAGATTTGAGTTCAGCAAAGCATTCCCCATGATATAAATCCAAAACACAGTATGCTATTAGATGGGAATTATTATTACATTTGCATATTTGTATAACTGTATCATATTTCAAGTTATTGAAACATGTAGGATATTTGCAGAGTCTAAATTCTTTTGTGATTTCTAATATAGCGGCTTCAATAATGTGAGAACTTCATAACAGAAGTTGTGACAAAAATAGAGATTTGAGTCCAAGCTGAGCCAAAACTCCAGTTGGGAGGAGGAAACCTCCCATTATTACATGATAAACTACATTGGCCTAATCAAAATAACGTGGAGGGGGATTCTACATTGGACCTAGCAGAGGAAATCCCCATTAAGAAGGCTTTTTTCCAGAGGGAGCCTGATACAGAAACCTTGCCCAAGATAGGACCAGATTTCTTGCAAGGGATTTTGAAAGCAGGATACAGACCAATATCAGAGCTTAACTGAGAGAGATTGCCTGTTGATGTCCCGACCTTCCCTGTGTCTTTAAAAGACAAACCAAAAATACGTATAGTATAACAATCTCCCTGAATATGATAGATATATGTCCCAGGAAATAGTTTAAAATCTCTGATAGCCACTGAAAGTCCTTTAGATGAATCATTTACCTGAATACATGAATTACTGAGTTTTCACAGGGATAATGTATGTCTGGATTTGTGAAATAGTGTACAACATATTCTCAGATTTTCAGGAAATTATTAAGTTCTTGACCTGTGGAAACCATAGGATACACACAAATGAATCCTGATTATAGCTATCTCTTTAAAGTGGAGTGATAAGGAGGTTATATTTGTATCCACTTTATTCTCAAGAAAATGTTTTCACTTGAAATGGCCATTGTACATTTTCCAATTAACATTGCAGTGGAAAGAACAATCTTTGCCTTAACTGGACTTCTAATGCCAAGTAGAAATTAGCTATTGACTTCTGTTCTACCACAAAGTAACATTCTCGTGTTTGCGTAATACTCTAAGTTAACCTGTATTTTGTACACTCCAAAAATAAAAGTTTCTATTCTAAATCCGAGCCTGTTGAATAAGTAGTTCAACAGCACACAGAGGGTGTAATTCATGGAATAAATGTGCGCTGAAATTTGTGCCGCAAGCTGGGGCAAGCGTGAAAAAGCCGGTGCACGTGTGCAAATCGCACACGTGCGATTCATGGAAGGCTCTGCGTGTGTTTTCCCTGGGATGTGCACCAAATCCGCACGTGGTGCACACGGGTGCACACGTCACTGCAACATCCCGAACGCCATGCGTGACACGCACAGCGAAAGTGCACAACGTTAGCGCACACACCAAAAAGGGGGCGGAACATGGGGCGGAACACGCAGAATGGGGAACAATGCATGAAAATAAGGGCGTAACTGGGGAAGTACTGCTGGGAAATACACAGAATGCCTACATGCACGCGAACTACACGTATTCATGGAATCGAATAGGGGAAATACGCGCATGCCAAAAGACACACACAGGCCTAAACACGTCCGCCACACGAAGGCAGGTGTAAGGGTCCCCGCGCAGTATAAAAGGGTGCACAAACAACAAACACGTATATACAGCTACGATGAATGTCCCATTTTGTGGCCCCTTAGGAGAAATGACGTGTCACGCAACGCTGAGGCATCCCAAAAAAGCAAGAAAAAGAGATACGCGACCCCTGTAGCCCAACAGCGTGTAAAAAAACACACACAGTACGCTGTGGCAGCCAAGAACACTAAAAATGCGTACATTGTCAACACGCAGACTAGTATGCCTGAAAAAAAGGGGTACGCGACTAAAAGGGACACCCGCAGTAGGAAAAATAGCATGTGCGACTCACCGTCTGCCTTGCCTGTAGAAGAAGAACGCGTAGCCAACACCCACGCCAAAAGAAGAAGTACGCACTGTAGCCGCTGTGAAGTAATCACATGTGAACCCCAACATCTGGAAAACACATGCGCCGCTTTCCATGAAAAGCATGTAAAGAGCGATGGAAACCCACGTGGGACCTTCAACCCATGCCAAGAGAAACATCCGTGCGCATGTAACCTCACCTACGCACTTACGCGCTAAGGGCCTTTCCTCGGAATTCACACAAACATGCACTTTTTCATGTGCCAAATCACTCCGTATCAAGCTTGCCACCTGACAACACACAGAAGACCACGCTCCTGCCCAGAAGGCCAAATTACTGCCCCCCAGAGCCCCGAGCAGCCTCCCACGAGCCATATGCTGCTGCTTGCCTGCCTGCTGCAACCATGCCCTGCCATTTGGTGCCTGCACATCTGCCATCTGCAGGGGTCCAGTTGCTGCGACCACCCCTGCTGGAACAGAAGACTCCCGACTGGTGTTCCATCACTCCACAGCCCAGCTCCAGGACCCAGTTGCCCACCCACACCTGCCTCTGGGGTTGCCATGTCCGACACAACACCTTCCGGCACCAGTGGCAACCCCCCAGCAGAGAGGCAGAGGGCTACCAGCTTCAGTGAAAAGGAAGTTGGTATCCCGGTGGAGCAAGTTCTGGGGCATTATGTTGCCCTCTTCACACCATTGCACGCCGAAAAGGAAGGACGGAAGAGGATCTGGAAGGACACAGTGGGTACCATCAACGCGGAGGGGGTGGTACCGCGCAACATCAAACACGTCAAAAAAGCGCTGGGAGGACTACAAGTTAGGACCCTCAAGAAGGCCCAGTGCCTCTTGGAAGCAGCGGATGCAGTGGGGCGCTGGATCCAGCTTACCACCCAGCAAATGAGGGTCCTGGAGCGCATTCGCCCAGTGCTTCACCGCCAGATCCTCAGGATGCAGGCCTGTCTGGAGTCAAGCGTTAAGTGGCCATGCAATTCACGTTTAAAAAAGGGCATGTTGCAGTGTGCTGGTAGTTAGCTACTTGGCTGCATGTGTGACATGGGTCATGTTTGGATGTCTGTGTGCAGGGACATGATGGTGCTACATGTGAGTCCAGTCAGGCGTGACCCACATGGATGGTGTATGTGTTACAATGCATCATGTGGAGCAGCATGAAGAATGCACACATGTATGCATGCCTGTGTCTGTACTTTGACATGTTTGCGGTGTGAGAGATGTGTGCTGCTGTCATGGACATGCATGATGTACATGTCCGTGTGTCTGAGTAGTGTGTGTGCCATGGGTGCATGACACATGTCCGTGATGATGTGTTGATTCACTGATACAGCCTAGTCATCCTTGTATGCACTGTGTCTGTGGGTATACGGGGCCAGATGCATGACCCTCCGGTGATGCGTGTGCATGTGATCAGCATGTCCTATGATGCATGTGAGTTTCAGCTCACCATTGGATGTTTCTACGGTGCCGTGGACATGGATGCAAATGTTTGTTGCATGTGCCATGCCGGTTACTGCATGTGTGTTGCCTGCACTGACCCATGTGTTGTTGGGAGACATGATGGAAGTGACGTTTGACAGTGCCACTCATTTTCTATTGCTTTGTGTCTAGGGGACTATAGTTCAGTACCCTGATGCTTGTTTTCAATGTCTCCCTTTACACAGCGGTGAGTGAAGAAGAGGGCGGAGACAGCGCTGTAGAAGAAAGCGGCAGGGATGCCTCCACCGGCCGGCGACACAAGGCCCAGTCACCCTCCCAGGAAATTCCATCATCCGGGAGCGAGGGGACTGGTGCCGCGTCTGCTACTACAGCTGCAGCGGAAGGGGCGAATGAGCCCCCACAGGGGCTTGCAATGGCAGAAGATGATGCAGAGCCATCCAGGTTGGTGGTGTGTATAGAGGAGGAGGAGGCTGCTACAGAGCCGCACATGGGTCCTGGTGGGGGTGCTACCACTGGTGCAAATGGTGCAGTCCAGGGGCAGAGGCAGGAGGCAGCACAGGTCACTGCGCAGGTGCCTTTGCATGTCTCTGTCCCTGACACTGTGACTGCATCACCATGCACCAGCAGGGATGCCCTGTCTCAGGCCCGTCCGCACGTAGGGGGGAGGTCCACGTCATCTGACACTCTTCTACCTGCGGACATGGGGACCCGTGACTGGATTGAGTCCCTCCTGATTGGTGTTGCGTTGCGCACATGTGACATTCGTGATGACATGCGTGCTTTCTGGGGGACCACACACGTCATCATGAAGAGCTGTGTGCCAACGTGGCCCAGTTGGGAGGGACCGTGGTTGGGGGTTTCCTCCATGTGTCGGCCAGTCTTGCGGCCCTCTCCTCCTCTGTGCACACTACATCAGTCGTTCTCTGTGCCGTCTTCCGACCCAAATGCCACCAGGGCCCCCTGTGGATCTGCCCCAACCAACACAGCCAGCCTGGTGGAGATCCCATCCCTGCCACAGTCGGGAGTCGGAGGTCCAGCAGGGGTGGCCACCCCCCCAACTGGACCCCAGCAGATGGAGGATGTACCAGCATCATCGGGCAGGGCACATGCACGATGGCACCGGTGGATTCCATCAGCCCGGAGGCCATCGTGGTGGCAGAGGCAGTTGCGTCGGAGGCAGCAGCAGGCTCAACAGGGGAGGCATCATGGCTCTGTGCCATCAACACCCCAGGGGAAGGCACCGGACAGGGAGTGTCTTCCGTGTGGCAGCGGTTGGACCGGCAAATAGATGTGGAGAGGCAGCGGGCGGAGAGGTCACGGCTCACGATGGTCAGGGCAGATAACTCCATGCGCAGGGCATTGAGGCGGGCTGAGTGCCTCGAGGCAACTCACAGGCAGTTGGAGGAGGCCATGGATGCATTCCTGCGAGACCTCGAGGCTAGGGAAGAGCCCCGCGTCCGGAACATCGACGTGGAGTTCGATGATGCCCTGGCCTGGAACATCAACAAGTGAGCCGTTGGACTTGCCCGCCGCCTTTGTACATAGTTCTTTAGGGTTAGGTTTCCTTTGTTTTTCTTTTTGTTTGGAGTTCATGGACTTTGCTCCACTTCATGTATATAGTTTTTTATTCATAGGACATTTTTGTAGGTTTCATTTGTTTTGGGGATCATGGACCCTTTGGCCTTTTATTGTACATAGTTGAAGACTTGTACATTCTTTTTGTGACATTTTCCATGGATCAATGGTTTTCTTTTGTTTGGATTATTTATTTCGTATTGACATTGGCGATGGGCCACTTTTCTTTTTTCATGCCGTGGATTTTTGTTTTTCATTGGATTTTCTGTTTTTTTTGGTAATAGCTGTCATTGTTTATTAATTTTCAAGTTTGATTTTCTTTATGTTATTTCATTATGTTTTTAATACATTTATTCTGACTTCATGATTGGTGTTGTGTACTATCATTGGTTTTGTGCATGTCTCAATGGACATTGCCTCAGCCATGTGTTGCCACTGTGTGGCTCTGTTGTGCATTCATGCACAGGCATGGTGGTTCTTTTAAGACTGTCATGGCATGGGTAATTTGGGAGTGGGTGCAGTGGATGGTTGCATGCTTGTACTGGGGGGCAAGGGGGATTTGGGTTGGCATTAGGGCCATGGGTCTGTTTTGTTAGGACATGTTGTTTGGTGGGCCATGTGTCGGGGCCTGCTGGCAGGTGCCCGTCAATGGGGTTGGATAGGATGTGTGGGGGGACATGAATCGGGGCCTGCTGGCAGGTGCCCTTCAATGGGGATGGGTGGGTGTGTGGGGGAACATGAGTCGGGGCCTGCTGGCAGGTGCCCGTCAATGGGGGTGGGTGTGGGGGTGTTTGGGGCCATGTGTCTGGGCCTGCTGGCAGGTGCCTGTCAATGGGGGTGGGTGGGGATGTGGGGGGACATGAGTCAGGGCCTGCTGGCAGGTGCTCATCAATGGGGATGGGTTGTGGTGTGGGGGGACATGTGTCAGGGCCTGCAGGCAGGTGCCCGTCAATGGAGGTAGATAGGGAGTGTGGGGGGACATGAGTCGGGGCCTGCTGGCAGGTGCCCGTCAATGGGGAAGGGTGGGTGTGTGGGGGGACATGAGTCGGGGCTTGCTGGCAGGTGCCCGTCAATGGGGGTGAGTGGAGGTGTAGGGGGACATGAGTCGGGGCCTGCTGGCAGGTGCCTGTCAATGGGGATGGGTGGGGGGACATGTGTCAGGCCCTGCTGGCAGGTGCCCGTCAATGGGGGTGGGTGGTGGGTGTGGGGGGACATGAGTCGTGCCTGCTTGCAGGTGCCAGTCAATGGGGTCGGTGGGGGTGTGGGGGGACATGAGTCACGGCCTGCTGGCAGGTGCCCGTCAATGGGGGTGGGTGGGGGACATATGTCGGTGCTTTTGAGTGCATGGTGCCATGTGGCCTGCCTGTTAGGCATGGTCTGGGGTGATGGGCTTCCTGTGGGCCATGGTCTGGGGTGATGGGCTGCCTGCGGGGCATGGGGAGGGGGGGCACACCCGGGAGGGCGCACACTGCCAAATCACGTGTGAAAGTCCACGCGCACCCCCAGAATACACGCAGGCAGCCCATCACCCCTCCCCATGGCCTGCAGGCAGTCCATCACCCCAGTCCATGGCCCATAGGCAGCCCATCACCCTTGGGCATGGCCGGCAGGCAGCCCATCACCCACGTGTTCCCAGGGGTGCGCATGGACTTTCACATGCATTTTCACGGGCGTGAGTGGGGTACATATATTCCGGGGGTGCGCGTGGACTTTCACACGCGATTTCGCTGGTGTATGTGTATTCCAGGGGTGCGCATGGACTTTCACACTCGATTTCGCTGGCGTACGTGTATTCCAGGGGTGCGCATGGACTTTCACATGCGTTTTCGCTAGCGCGAGTGAGGTACGCGTGTTCACAGGGGTGTGCGTGGACTTTCACACAAGTTTTCGCTAGCGTGAGCGGGATACGTGTATTCCGGTGGTGCACGTGGACTCTCACATGCGTTTTCGCTGGCGCGAGCGGGGTACGTGTATTCAGGGATGCGTGTGGACTTTTATACGTGATTTCGATAGCGTGAGCAGGGTACGCGTATTCCGAGGGGTCCGTGGGGAGTTTTCCACGTGTTTTCGTGGTTGGGGGGCTGTATGCTGGCGCCGACATGCGCACGTTCCCTCTGTGTGCCAACCGCGTGCACCACTTGTGCACTGATTTCTATGAATTACCCTCCTGTATTTTACATGCATGCCCAAATTAGAAACCAATCCTACATCATATTTAAAGTAGGAGTCTCCAGAGAATAAGAAAGTTACATGTTAATCCAATGGGTGTTTTTCTCTGATGCCAATAATCGATGGTGTTAGAGAACACCAAGTAATATAAGTATTGTACATATACATATTGTACATTTCTGGTGACAATATGGATATATATATATATACATATATATATATATATATATATATATATATATATATATGTATATATATATATATATGTATATATATATATATATATATATATATATATATATATATATATATATATATATATATATATATATATGTATATTCAGTGAAAAAACTTTGTTAAAGGGACGTTATGGTTCCAAGTAAAACCGAAAAACCCCTGAAATTCGCCAGTTATGGTAAGCTAAGCAACCATAACTCGCGCCACCACTGCGCACTGCTAAGACTAACACCCAGGACATCAAAGATGACATCACAAATTTCATTGATGACATCACTGATGACATCACATGTGTATTTACTTTTCATGAAATGTCTGTACAAGGGATTCTTATTATAATGTTGAGAAAAAAGTGTCAAGAATCATTGGAATAAATATCATGAGCTAATTAGTGCATTAAGCAATACATTGATATAAATAGCATTCTATTATGAAGTTCAATCTGGTATACTAAGCTACTCATGCAGAAACATAGGCAGTGTGTGCAGTATACATGATGAAGATACAATATTCATAATGTTGATATGTTGAATAATGAAATGATAGCTGCATTCTTATTAGAGTTTTGCGTACTGTGAAATATGTAATAAGTAGCTAATAAAACCCACGTATTACATAATTGCATTATTACAGACAAAACACAAAGAGACAAGAACACATACAAATATGGGTATCTACAGGGAAAGTGAAGTAATCAAAAAAGCAGAGGTATTAGCAGAAACAACTCATAACCTAACTGATTATCTTTATGCAAATAAATGATTGCTCTTTTTCAAAGCTGCTATTTACCCTATGTATATGTATCACATGATGTGACTGGACCCTAAGTACAATGTATACAAATATGAGCATAAACAGGGAAAGTACAGTAATAAAAAAACAACAGATCTATCAGAAAGTGCTGCTAATTCTACTGATTATCTTCATGCACAGAAAGGATTGCTGTCTTTCAAGCTTGTGTCTTCCCCTATGTATATGTTTCATATGATATGACTGGACCTAAGGGAATTACTGTAAGAACATACTTGAAGGATAAGTCTACAAATATAGTACGTGTACAATTTTGAGTTCCTGACGGTTACTGAAGAAAACCATGTGGCCTAGATATGTCAGTAAAGGAAAAAAGAGGGAGCCAGACATGTGATGTCATCAGTGATGTCATCAATGACATTTGTGATGTCATCTTTGATGTCCTGGGTGTTAGTCTTAGCAGTGCACGGTGGTGGCGCGAGTTATGGTTGTTTAGCTTACCATAACTGGCAAATTTCAGGGGTTTTTCGGTTTTACTTGGAACCATAACGTCCCTTTAACAAAGTTTTTTCAATGAATTTCACAGGTTTTTAGTAGTGCAACTTAACCATAATGTCCCTTTAACAAAGTTTTTTTCACTGAATTTCATAGGTTTTTAGTAGCACAACTTAAACATAACGTCTCTTTAACAAAGTTTTGTCACTGAATTTCATAGGTTTTTAGTAGCACAACTTAACAATAATAACTTTGACTTTATGTACATGTAATATGGAACATACTGAACCCCTTCTACTGAATTTGATGTCTGCGAACTTTTTTGATGTCCGCGGACATGTTCGGACAACAGTACCACTACCTAAAAACTCTTGGGGGGGGTATGTTTAATTGTTATATCATAACATAGGAAATATTTAACAAATTCACAAAGCAGCACACATACACATTATATGTAGTAACACATAAGAAATGTAACGCATATATGTAACACACTAACCATTCATTTAAATACAATATGTTCTAAAATGGAATATACCAAAAGAAGATAAATTGGCTTCCAACATAATTACCACACAAACACTCCAAAAACTAAAAGCAAGACCAGACCTAAAGAGTACTCAGAACATATCTCACCTGAAATAGTAAGTGTACTTCATTTTACTCATATATTTATAAACTTTCTGTATTAGATAAAATAAAATATATTATCTTTTTTTTCTCACAGAAATGTCTAGTACTCTGGAATGGCTAGATGAGCATTTCCCAAATGAGGAAATGTCAGAAGATAGTGAAACTAATGGTAAACACTTTACAATATAAACCATTTAATTATTATTATTTTATATACATTTAACATATATATATTTAACATATATATATTTTTTTGCACAGAGCATTCCAAAATAGAAAATACCTCTGAAGAAACTGTTACGGATAACACTCTTGACAGCATAAAAGAAAAAATGGATTTATTGTTGACCAATTTTAATAATTTGAATACTTTTGTTGAGGATCATTTTAAAACAAAAACCTCATACCATTGTCCCACATGTGCTTGTCCCCCTCACCATATCCCAGTCAATTATCCCCAAACCCTCTCCATAACCCAAAATGTTTTGATGAGACTTCCATCCCTTCTTCACCTGATACCAATCATGTTGGAACCCCTAATTCTCCTGTTTTTGTTTCTGTTTCTGCCTCACCTTCTCTGTCATAAATTGTTAATATATGTTAAATAAAGTTAAATGTTTATATTTTGTTGTAAATAGTTTCAGTTTAAAAAAAACCAAAACAATTTAGGTGTCCGCAGACAGCACGGTTGTTCTGAAATGTTCGTAAATAAACGTAAATGGAGGTGTCCTGAAGAACACTATACCTGTCCGTACTGTTCGCTAGCAAGTTGAAACTGTTCTAGAACACACGCGGTGTCCTGAAATGTTCGTAAAGAAACGAAAATTAAAGTGTCCTGAAGAACACTATACCTGTCCGTATTGTTTGCTAGCAAGTTGAAACTGTTCTAAGAACACACGCGGTGTTCTGAAATGTTGGTAAATAAACGAAAATGGAGGTGTCTTGAAGAACACCATACCTGTCCGTACTGTTCGCTAGCAAGTTGAAACTGTTCTAAGAAGAAACGGATGTCCGTAACTGTTCGTTTGACGTGTAACGCACTTTTAATTAGTTCAGGACCCGAACAGTGTCCGTAGAACATTAACGCGCATGCGCAAACCAATGTCCGTGCATTTGGTGTCCTGCGGACAGTCGCTTTCTTCGCGAACATGTTCGCGAAGCGATCATATGACCGTGCCCACGCTGATCGCGTGTTCTGAATGCAGACACTGTTTGTGTCCCCGAACAATTTAAAAGTACATTTTCAAGTAATTCACAATATTTCTCAATAAAACCCACCATAGCACAAGTCCCACATACTATTCCTGAGTTTGGACATACTTGTTGAAACTTTTTGAACCTTTTTTTGTGTTCCACGAACCGCGTAGAAGCACCCCTATAAAAGACCACGCCCTAGAGCTTATTCTCATTGTGTTTCTGGCTATTCTTCAGAGCACAGCTATTTTTCCTGCAACTTGCAGATTATACCATCATCGAGATGGCATCCATGGCTGCACTACTGCCACCTGGTGCTGCACCTGCTTCAGCACCACCCCACCCCCTCCACCACCACCACCTCCCCAAGGGCCGGAAGAGGGGAACAGGAGTGAGGATGCAGAGGAGGAAGAATAGGATGACGAGAATGAGGTAGTGGAAATCTCTACTAGCTGCACTCGGCGTGAGTCTTGGGTGTGGCAGTTATTTACCATTCATGGGAATGGTCCTAAGGCTCGTGCGAACCGAGTCACCTGCAATGAGTGCAAAATGGCACTCAGTTGCGGGAGGCATGGTTCGTATAGCTTTGGGACCACTACCATGAAGCGACACCTCAAGTCATTCCACACTGGGGCCGTTCGCAAGGTTGTACCTTGCGAGGAATGTAGTAGGTTGATTTCCTCTACTTCATCCTCCGTTTCTGATCCTGTCACCACAAGGAACACACCTGTGGGACAGCGTCTTCCTCAAGCTGCCTCACAGGCCATACACAATGCTGATGAGCCTTATCTTTCAAGGGTCACAGTTGTGTGTATGTACTGCGACGCAGTACTCTGCAGGGGGGAGCGACCTTGCAGTGCTTTTGAGACTATCATCTCAGAGTATGAGAAGACCTGCTCACTACCCAAATAAAACCAACTCTACATCTTCCTCTCTCAGCTCGCCCTTTCTTATCCCTGTGGTTGGTGTCGCCCCTTTACCCTCCTTTCCCCTCCTCTCCTAGTGTGTCGTGTATAAAAAACCAAAAATCAAAATAAAATTAAGGCTCTTTTCAGAGCCGCCTTTCACAGTTAAAAAATAGAAGTGAAAATAAATGAAGCAGGGCCCTTTGTATTTTTTAGAAGTCCGCGGACAGTCCGCGGACATCTAAAATTTTGGGGTGCTACCCTATCATAACCATTGCACTTTTCTCTGGGAGGAAGTGGTGGCTCTGAAAAGATCCTTTGGGAGGTGTTTGTGTTTCAAAAATTATAAATACTCAACACCTACTTCAAAATGGATGCTGTAATTCTAAAAAAGGTTGCAATGCATATTGTATGTTTCTTAGAAAAATCTGATTGCCAGCATAAGTTAGATGTGCTCCATCTCTGCGAAAAATGTATGTACTACGAAACATAATATTTTCATTGTGAAAAGAGAACATGCCAAAATCTCTTAGAAAGGCACAAACAGCCTTATTGACATTGCGCCTTGCTTTCTCCATTTGTGGACCAAATGAAGAAGAACGAAGCCACATTTGTCTCTGCGCAATCCGTGAAAAAATTACTTGAGAATTTGGAAACATGTCCATGATCTTCCCAAGTCCTTCTTTCATTGCAAATTGCAAAGAAATTCCAGACACATGTCCTAAACTGTTCCCTCCACAATGAATTTTAATTATATCTGGATGTTGCTCTGTCTCTAAAGTAGCACAGAGAGGTAACAAGTCCAACCACTTCATTCCACGTACTTCATGCCAGTGTACTTCCACATGTGGGAATCCAAGATCTACAGCTACTCCACAGGTTTCTGCATGCACCTTCAACCAATGTATCCACGAGTCTCCCAGAATCCTAACAATCTGTTTTCTGAAACACACAGCCATAACTATCTGTTCTTCTCTCAGCAAAAATAGTATCTGAGAAACTCTCTCCTGGCACAACACACCCACTAAACCTTCCTAACCAATCCCTTTATGTGCTCATTCTCATTTGCATGACTTCCCAACCCAAAAATCCCCAGATGTAACACCCAATGTCCGCGAACTACCGCCATGTCCACGGACATTTCGTAACATGGACAGCCCTTCTACCATTTCCACTTCACTCTCTGTGCCATTCCCTCATTGGATGTATCTAAGAAGTCACATGACCATTCACCAACCACATTCAAGACCTCTACATCTAACTGAATCATCATAGATCAGCACTCCAAATGTACTGTGAATCTCTCTGAGTACAAGTGTCATATCATTGGCAAGCACCATCTACAAGAAATACTGTACAAGTCTCCAAGGTTTCTACTTGCAGCTCCATGCATATCATATGCATGAACACAAACTACAGGTATGCATATTTTCTGTACAGTACAATAACACATTTTCTAACTGACTTTTAGCTTGTATAATCTGTAAAAAGAATTTACTGTCTTTTTTTCAATCTCCTAAAATCAACTGTCACTTACAATCCTTTATACTATTTAATTTCTTTATACACACACACACACTCAAATCATGTTAAACTAACATTTTTGAAATATAATATATAGACTACATATAGTCAAACAAAATTGCATGCACACTCTATGTTCAAATCTCAAACAATAATACTTGTACAATTACATAATTTTTTAAAATTTCTTTCTTTATTTAATTAATTACATTTATATAGGACAAGCAGCCCATGACGTTGAGGCACTATTACTTGGAAGAGTTTAGTAACAAGAATAGTGGTATTCAGTGGTACATTATGAATTTCACAAGGCATAGTAAAGATATTTTGTTTGCTACAGTTAGTCATTGCAATACAATTTATTCATTAAGAACATATGATATGTATTCAACTGGTGCGACATATCTTATGTAAACAAGATAGTTTTAATGGTTTTGAGGAAGGCGCTGAGGATTTCAATTTAAAAAATCAATGTCTAAATTAAAAACAGTGCTATATACAAACAAAAGTAGTAATTTGTTTCTTTTACAATTGCAGTGAAGACCATTATCCTGAAAAGAAGCAGCCGAATTTGAAGTACAAAGAACAACTAAGAAGTAACCTGCTCATTTTAGAAAAAAAGTAAGTAGAATATCACCATAATATGTGTATCATTACTCAAACACCCTGTAAGGTTAATGCATGCTATTTCTGTGCATAAAAATAGAGATTCTGCACCATTCTGTCCACAAATCCCCATGTCTTAAACAGAAATTTACAGCCAGAATTGCCCACAAATTCCTATTTTTCGACACACAAATTACCCAACTTAGCCACTAGAATTTAGATGTTATAGAACAAACAACTATTTTAATTGTATAGCATTAGATATACCATTTATACTTCTCCACACCACTAGTTTACTTTTTTTCTGTCATCTGAACCCCAGTTTAGTAACACATTAATTCAAGAAACCCCATCCCTACTAGTTGTAGTTCCCAATGCACAATCACACACAATTACATACATCTTTATCATCTTACTATAACACTCATGCACACAGCACACATACATTGCACAATACCCCCAACCCATACCTTCTTTATTTTTTCAACAGACCCTAAAGAATGCCTACCAAAAATCAAGTCCATAGAAAGCAACGCAGAAGTAGAGCAAATGAAAATAAAAGTGTCCAACATAAGCATCCATCTCTAGCACAATTTGTAAAAAAAAGTTGAAACAAAACAGCTAATACAGTCAATTAGTGAAACATAAGAAGTTTCAAGTACAAAAACTGTGCCTCCTCTATCAAAATGTAAAACAAACCAAAAAACAATTAACAGAAAATCAGCTATCACTACAGATAAAACTGCTTCTTTAAATCTTGATATAGTGCAAAGTAAGCATACCAAGAAAAGTATTTTAGCCAAAATGTTCCATCACAAAGTTATTTATTTTAGTGTTAAACAAAATGAAACCACTAACAAAACTAATAACTAAATTACAAAAAAGGCTTCTCAATAAACGCAATGTCAACAGAAAGAACTTCTTAAGTATCTGCAGAAGTGAATGGAGTCACACTACGAGCACAGAACCATACTTTAATGAAGAAGCGTGCAAACAAAAGCAAACAAATACAATTGCCATACATAGCAGTGGTCGAGGTTATGAAAAAGTTAATAATACCATAATGGAACAAGAAGTACTCCTTACAAAAATATGCCCTGAAAACTTAGAATTACCCCTCCATTCAACTGAATCAGAACGTCTAGTGTACAAATGGCCATGCATGTCAATGTGTAACATTCCCAAACAATTTTTCAAGTCTTTACACCAATTCCTCAATCAATATGTGAAAATCAAAGACAAAATCAAAATTAAACTACTGCAAAATATGGATACCTGTCCAGTACGCAAGTACACAGGACTACAAGGACATTCGTTGGCCTGCATTACAGGACCTACTTGCAAAACCACCTTGCATGATATCAAAAGGATATCAACACATCATTCAACTATAAGAAATCTAGTTTATAAAATGTACTATGCTAAAAGTCCTGCTTTAGCACTAGACAATTTAAATAACATCCTTCTACATGGTACAGCAAAAGACCTACTAGAAGAAATTGACTATATCCAGAAAAAATATTTTGGAAGTGAAACCCACTTATAGAATGAAATAGCTGTAAACCAAATTAGTAACAATTCTACACATGGCAACCTTTTACTACACACATACAAAAAAGAAATACTAAAATGTAAAAGTACATCAGCTGAAGTACCAAACAATGTGTGTGTATGTTGCCGCAGAACATTTTATAAAAGTAACACAAAAACTGTAGACCTATCATACAAAATAGAAGACAATGAAGATTCTAAATGGTGTGAATTAGCTCTCTACCTTATAGCAGAAAACAAATACGAAATAACTGACCCCGTAATACTTTGCAGTTACTCCACTACAAAACCTGACAACAACCAAACTCCTTCACGTGCTATCACAAATAATTTGGAATTATATCCACTACCAAAACCACTTCAACAACTTAATTTATATGAGAGCACCATAATTCAAACAGTGCACCCATTTCAAGCAATAATACGCCTTCAACCAAAAACTGCAAAATTACCTCCCTCTGAATTAGTGAAAGGTATTCGTGGAAAAGTAGTGTATTTACCATTAGATCTAAAAGAAAATGTGCACACTTTAGGAGTGCAACGTCAAATGCAACAATCTTTAATTATCTTGGTAAATGGAGTACCTACAAAAGACAAAATAATTTGGCAACAGCTGGTAGATTTACATAAAGTTAGAGAAGCCTTGCAATTGCTTAATGAGAATAATGAATATTACAAAGAAATTAATATTGAAGAAAACTTGAAGGATACAACTGAAATAATTCAAGAGACACAAGAAGCTCGTCAATTTGAGCTCCTAGATCCTGCTACAATATCAAACACTTTAGACCATTATACAATTCATCCATTGCACTCTAATGACACCATAGAAGATGCACTGGAAACGTACCAAATGCATCAAACAAAAGGATCACCAATCACCATATGGGAAGAAAGTATAGAAGTACATGCTTTTCCTCTACTCTTTCCTACTGGCAAAGGAGGAAGGTACGATGATAGACCTATTCAAATATCAGCATCAGAATACCGCTCATTACTGATGTCTTCTGAAGATCCCAGATTTAGACAAAATGTGGAATACATATTCCACCTACTCTTTGAAAGTGAACTAGTAACTTTATGTTACGAAGTTGCACACATATTAAAATCAGGATCGCACTTTCAAAATATGACAGCTACACAATTATTACAAAAAGTTCATCAAAAGGATGAGGTTTTACAATCAATCATTACAAATCTATTAGCAAATATGCGTGGTACTAAAGAGTACTTGTTTCAACGTCATGGCGATGTACGTTGTATAATCAGAAACCTTGGCCCACCCACTTGGTTTGTTACATTAAGTTCTGCAGAATATGCATGGGAAGATTTACATGATTTCCTACGCATATCAAACAAAAACAAAACAAACATAGATATACTAACACCTGAGAACTTTGTTCTCTGGATCCTGTTAATGTTTCAAGATATTTTCACCATCACTTCATTGATATGCTACATTTTATTTGTAATAAAACTGTTCCTCCCCTTGGAGAAGTGCAACACTTCTTTTGGAGAAAAGAATACCAAGCCAGAGGAACACCACATATCCACATGCTTTTATGGATTAAAGATGCTCCTAAATTTGGTCAAGACAGTGATGCCACTGTTTTACAGTTTATTGAAAAATATGTCACTTGTGAAATTCCATCAGAATCCACAAATAGTGATCTTCATGCACACATTTTACAATTTCAAAGGCACAAATGTGGCAAATATTGTCATCGCAAATACAAAAACAAAGGGAAATACTACACCAAATGCTGATTTGGTTTCCCTAGACCAGTTACAAATACAGGTCAAGTGAACAACCTCATGTCTTCAGTTAGACATAGTGTTAAAGGTAAGTCACCTAAAAATACATATTACATAAAAAGAAAAGAAGATTAAAAATATATCAGTGATTACAATGCAATCATTGCCCACTTATGGAATGCAAACATAGATGTGCAGTACATTGCAGACAATTCTACTGCAGTTGCACGATATGTCACAGCATACTTAACCAAAGCAGAAAAGACAGAGCTGCAAGACCTCTGGAATGACCTGTCATCAGATAGAACAGTGTATCAGAAATTATACAGCTTGGACATACAAATTCTGTCCCATAGAGAATGTGGATCCTATGAAGCAGCTGATTGTTTAACTGGTACTGCATTGTATGTTAAATCTGAAAATATAGTATGGCTAAGTCTTGGTCCAGCTAAATCTAGAAAAAGAGTTCTAAAATCATACGAAGATATAGAAACAATAGCCAAACATGATCCCAACAGCCAAGACATTTTAAAAAACAATTTATTGGACACATACTAATCAAACAGGAGTGCCACTTTGGAAACCATGTGTCTATACCACATAGTCCAAAACTACACATACAAAAATAATATAAAACCTGATGAAAAAAACGGTAAATACAGAGTGACAAACTGTGAAGGCAGTTTAGTAAAACTCACCAAACCAAATTTAATTAATCATATCAAATTGTCATTAAAGACTCCTCAACATAAAGAAGTATATTATATGTCCCTGCTACAACTCTTTAAACCATGGAGAAAAGAAGAAGAAATTCTAGATAACTATGACTCATATGAAGACGCTTTCAAAGCAAATGAAAGCACTATAACTGATGTAAACTTTACACAGTACAAAACAATACTGCAAAATGAACAGCAACACAAAGAAGAACTCCAGGCCCAACTAGATAAGGATACTCCTGACAGTAGTCAATCTTCTGTAACAGGAAGCCAAGAACCACTGGGAGAACCACTAATAACAAATGAGGCAGAATTAGCTATGATAGAAGTAGAACACACCATGGCCCTCATTACAACTCAGGCGTTAAGGGTTAACGCCACCGTTAACCCTTAACGCCTGATTCCCACCTTAACGCCTGCTTTTTGCAGGCGTTATGTTCCATGGTGCTAAGGCACCTTGGTGCTAATTACGGCACCGTAATTTACGGTGCCGTAATTAGCGCATTCCCCACTCCCATTATGCCCTATGGGGCAAAAATGGGAATGGGGAAGGGAAAATGGGAAATGGGGATTTACCGCCCCACTCACCTTGTAATGGGTCGGTAAATCCGCCATCCACCATGGTGTAAACGCAGTTTACACCATGGTGGTAAAGTTGGTGCACTTAGCACCTCAGTTGTAATGAGGGCCCATGTGTCAGTATGAAGATAAAGAAGACTTAACTATACTACAATCAAAACTAAACAATGAGCAACATAGCATTTTTCAAGAAGTAACAAAAGAAATTGCACATGGTGTACAACATGAAAACAAAGAATGCACCTGCCAAAATAACAAATCTACACTATTGTACGTGAGTGGAGAAGCTGGTTCTGGCAAAACATTCCTAATTAAAATCATCAGTAAGTTCCTTCAACAATTGACAAACAACAAACTGTCAGCTGTTGTCACTGCCCCCACAGGTTTAGCTGCCTACAACATAGGTGGTGTCACTTTACACCGATTACTACTCCTGCCAGTAGAACACCAAAACAAATTAGACTATTACAAACTTTCTACAGAAGCTGCAATGGAACTACGCAGAGTATTGAAACAAATGAAAATGCTACTAATAGATGAATGAGCATGGTGTCCAACCTAATGTTGGCTTTGATTCACCTCAGATTACAAGAAGTACTCAAAACAAACTATGAAGAGCTCTTTGCAGGAAAACACATTATCGTTTTCGGAGATCTTCTTCAATTGACACCAGTAAAAGGTGAGCCTATTTTTAAAACATTAGGACACAAACTCTGCCGTAAAACTGTTGGCAGCATTGGAAATGTCAATCTTTGGCAACATTTCCAATACGGAGAATTAACAGAAAACATGCGGCAATCTGCAGATCTCACTTATGCCAACATCTTAAAAAGTATCAGAGTTGGTATACTTTCTAAAGAAGCAGAAGCAATATTGAAAGCCCGGCACATTCATGCACTGCATGGTGATAATGCATGTGCTGCAGATGTTATGGAACAATTAGCCCACAAAAATGTCAATTGTATGGCCTTAATGCTAACTCTTGCAAGCTGTTTCAAATTCAATGAAATAATGTTAAGTAAAGAAATGCAACTAATAATGGAAATTAGCGCCACAGACAAACTAGATGTACATGGTATGGCACTACCCATATCTGACCAAGCCACAACAAGACTAAGGGGCCGATTCATGGAACAAACGTGCGCCGAAAATCTTCGCGCAAGCATGCGCAAGCATGCGCAAGCGGAAAAAAACAGGCGCACACGCACACGTGCGATTCATGGAAGTCCCTGCGAGTGTTCACCGCGCGATGTGCGCCAAACCCGTGCATGGCGCACAAGTCACTGCAACATCGCGAAAGGCGTGCGCGACGCGCACAGTGAAAGCGCACAACCTCAGCGCACACACCAGAAAGTGGGCGGGACATGGGGCGTAACGCGCAGAATGGGGAACAACACGCGAAAATAAGGGCGTAACTGGGGATGTACTGCAGGGAAGCAGACGGAACGCCCACACGCACTCGAACCACACGTATTCATGGAATCAAATAGGGCAAAGCCACGCACAGCCAAAGACACGCACAAGCTGAAACACGGCCGCCACACGAAGGCAGGCGGTAGAGTCCCAGCGCATCAAAAAAGTGGCGCGCGGGAAGTTAAATACGCGATTGAGCGGGGTACGTGGATTTCAGGGGTGCGCGAGAAATTCTACACGCGATTGGCCTGGGTACATGTATTACAGGGGTGCATGAGAAAATCTACACGCGATTGGGCTGGGTACGTGGATTTCAGGGGTGCGCGAGAAATGCTACGCGCGATTGGGCTGGGTACGTGGATTTCAGGGGTGCGCGAGAAATGCTACACGCGATTGGCCTGGGTACGTGGATTTCAGGGGTGCGCGAGAAATTCTACACGCGATTGTCCTGGGTACGTGTATTACAGGGGTGCGCGAGAAAATCTACACGTGATTGGCTGGGTGGCTGGGTACGTGGATTTCAGGGGTGCGTGAGAAATGCTACACGCGATTGGCCTGGGTACGTGTATTACGGGGGTGCGCGAGAAATCCTACACGCGATTGGGCCTGTGCGAGTGGGGCAGTGTATTACGTGGGTGTGCGGGAAGTTGAAGAGGTGAATTGCCAGTGTGGGTCCTCCCAGGTCTCCCCTCTACCCCCTCCACGACCTCTGCAGGCAGCCCACACCACAGGGGACTACCCTGCACCCCTGGTCATGTCCCGCAGGCAGCCCATCCACCATGGGCATGCCCCCCAGCCAAGCCACATGTCCCCTTGCACCCCCACCCCCCAGCACCATGGGGCACCTGCCAGCAGGCCCCCAACCATGTCCCACTCATGTCCCCTTGCACCCCCACCCCCCCAGCACTGTGGGGCACCTGCCAGCAGGCCCCCAACCATGTCCCACTCATGTCCCCTTGCACCCCCACCCCCCAGCAGGCCCCCACTCATGTCCCCTTGCACCCCCACCCCCCTGCAGGCCCCCACTCATGTCCCCCTGCACCCCCACCCCCCTAGCACTGTGGGGCACCTGACAGCAGGCCCCCAACCATGTCCCACTCATGTCCCCTTGCACCCCCACCCTCTAGCAGGCCCCCACTCATGTCCCCTTGCACCCCCACCCCCCTGCAGGCCCCCACTCATGTCCCCCTGCCCCCAGGTCCTGACGAAACGCAATCATGGCAGTAATGGGCAGCATACCCAGCACAAACACCCAGCCAAGGATTGCATCCACCCACATAGTAGATGCAATTACATGATACAACCCCAATGGCAAGTATGTAAATGAACACATGTCCGTCACACACACATACACAATGGGTGCAAGTGAATGTCAAAACCCATATCATGACATGCATGAAACCAATGAGAAAATACCACAAATGTAAGTAAAAATATATGTATTAAAGATGAAAATGAAGTAAAGAAATAAAACACACAACAATGGGGATGACAAAACAAATGGTCCATGCCCGAGAACTAATAGAAAAAATCAAAAAACAAAGGAATCCAAAAACTAATGTAGTCCAAAGCAAAATAATGGGGGGAAAAAATAAGGAAAAACCATTGCCTCATGGTGAACACAAATATAAATCCAACAAATGTTTTCCAAACATCAAACTATGTACAAGAATATCCCAGGGTCCATGAGCCCAACACCATAAATGAAACCTACTACTACTAACTAATAAATAAAATATATACAGAAAAGTGGCCATTGTCCGAGCGGTCCAAAAAAAACTTAAAAAATAAAGGAAACCTAACACTAACTAACTAAAGAACTATATACAATGGCAGCGGGCAAGTCCTGCGGCTCACTCTGTGATGTTGCTGGCCAGGGCATCATCGAACTCCATGTCGATGTCCCGGAGGCGGGACTCTGTCCTGGCCCCGAGGTCTCGCAGGGACAACCCCGTGTCCACCTCAAACTCCCTGCGAGCTTCCTCGAGGCACTCAGCCCGCCTCAACGCCCGACGCATGGAGAACTCCGCCCTGACCATGGTGAGCCGCTCCTCTTCCGCCCGCTGCCGCTGCGCACCTATCCGCTGGACCAACTGCTCCCACACGGAAGACACTGCCATCCCAGGGTTCTCCTGCCCTCCGGCCGATGCCTGCCCCTCTGATCTTGATGGCCCCTAGCCATGATGCCTCCCATGTCGAGCCTGCTGCTGCCTCCGACGCCACTGCCTCTGCCAGCACGACGGCATCCAGGCTGATGGAATCCACCGATGCCGTCGTGCACGTGCCCTGCCAGATGATGCCGGCACATCCTCCATCTGCAGGGGGACAGTTGCTGGTGTGTCCACCCCTGCTGGACCTTCGACTCCCGACTGTGGCAGGGATGGGGTCCCCACCGAGCTGGCTGCGTTGGTCGGGGCAGGTCCACAGGGGGCCCTGGTGGCATCTGGGCCGGAAGACGGCATGGAGCATGACTGGCGCATAGCCTCCACAGAGGAGGAGAGGGTCGCCAGAAGGCCACACACATGTAGGAAACCCCCGACCATGGCGGCTCCCAAATGGTTCACGTACACACGGTGCTCTTCGTGATGATGTGCATGCTCCTCCCGGGAAGCATGCACCTCATCACGAATGCCAGCCGTGCGCAACGCTACACCAATCAGGACCCTCTCCACACGGCCAGGGGTCCCCTCGTCCGCAGGTAGAGGAGTGTCAGATGACATGGACATCTCCCCTACCTGCAGACGGGCCTGGGATGGGGCATCCCTGCTGGTGCATGGTGGTGCAGTCACAGTGTCAGGGACAGTGACATGCACAGGCACCTCCACGGCGACCTGTGCTGCCTCCTGCCCCTGGACTGCACCACTTGCACCAGCAGGGATGCCCCCACCAGGCCCCATGTGTGGCTCAGTAGCGGCCTCCTCCCCCTCTGTGGAAACCACCAACCTGGATGTCTCCACGCCGTCTTCCGCCGGTGCAAGCCCCTGTGGGGGCTCACCCACCCCTTCCGCTGCAGCCGTGGCGGCATCCCCGCCGCTCTGCTCCACAGCGCCTTCTCCGCCCTCTTCTTCACTTGCCACTGTGTAGAGGGAGACATAGAACACAAGCATCAGGGTACTGTACAATGGTCCCCTAGACAGGAAGCAACAGCAGATGAGTGGCACTGTCATACATCACTTCCATCATGTCCCTCCACAACACATGGGTCAGTGCAGGCAAAACACATACAGTAACAGGCATGGTGCAGGCCATGGACATTGGCATACATGACCAAGGGACTCATGATTCATACAATGTTGGTTTTAAACTCACATGCATCATGGGTCTTGCCATCACATGCACACACCTCACCGTAGTTCCATCCATCTGGCCTCGTACACCACAGACGCAGTGGATACAAGGATGACTAGGCTGCATCAGTGAATCTGAACATTGTCACAGACATGTGTCATGCATCCATGGCAGTTACAAGTCACAGACACGCAGGTCAGACACACACACATGGACACCATGGGCCTCATTACGACTCAGGCGGTAAGGGGTTAACGGCAGCGTTAACAGCGCCGCCCCTTACCGCCTGATTACGAGGTCCCCTAGCGCCATGGTGCTTTTAACACCTGCTTTTAGCAGGTGTTAAAATCCATGGCGCTAAGGGACCATGGAGTTAATTACGCCACCGTAATTTACGGTGGCGTAATAAACGCCTTCCCCACTCCCATTATGCCCTATGGGGCAAAAATGGGAATGGGGAAGGGTAAATGGGGATTGGGGACTTACCGCCCCGCCTAGGTCGGAATGGGGCGGTAAGTCCGCCAACCACCATGGCGTAAACGTAGTTTACGCCATGGTGGTAAAGTCACGGCCCAGGCGGTAACTTACCGCCTGGGTCGTAATGAGGCCCCATACGTGTACATGGGACCAGCACCCATCCCTCACCCCCACCCATGTCCAGGAACAGAGACTGCCATGCTTCCATGTTCCCATTCCGCACAGAGCCCCCCATGTTGCTATAGAACACATGCACCAACCATGTGCTTCACACATCACTGTACTCATATGCCTGACCATGATGTCCCTGCACACACACATACGTACATGGCCTATGTCACACATACAGGCAGGTATCAGACAACCAGCACACTTCAACATGCCCTGTCTCACACAGGAATGCTTGGCCACTTACCGGCCAACTCCAGATGGGTCTGCCTCCGAAGGATCTGGGCGTGGAGCGCTGGGTCTACGCGTTCCAGGACCCTCATCTGGATGTCACTCAGGCTTGCCCGGCCCCCCTCCGCGAGGCGCCGGGCCTTATTGAGGGTCCTGGACCTCAAGTCCTCCCAGCGCTTCTTGATGTGCTTGATGTCGCGGGTTGCCACCCCCTCCGCATTGATGGCAACCACTACATCGTCCCAGATCCTCTCCCGTCCTTCCTTGTTGGCACGTGGTCTTCCGAAGAGGGCATCATAATGCCCCAGGACATGCTCCACCAGGACACCAACTTCCTTCTCACTGAAGCTGGTGCCCCTTTGCCTCTCTGGCTGGGGGTCGCCACTGGTCTCAGATGGTGCTTGCCCCGACATGGCGACCCCCGAGGCAGGCGTGGGTGGGCAACTGGGTCCTGGGGCTGGGCTGTGGAGTGATGGTATCCCAGTCGGGAGTCTACTGTTCCAGCAGGGGTGGACACAGCAACTGGACCCCTGCAGATGGCTGATGTGCAGGCACCAAATGGCAGGGCACGGTGGCAGCAGGCAGGCAGGCAGGCAGGCAGGCAGCAGCAGATGGCACGTGGGAGGCTGCTCGGGGCACTGGGGGGCAGTGATTCGGCCTTCTGGGCAGGAGCGTGGTCTTCCGTGTGTATTCGCGTGGCCAGCTTGATACGGAGTGATTTGGCACGTGAAAATTCTGCACGTCAGCGTGTAATTCGAGGAAAGGCCCTTAGCGCGTAAGCGCGTCTGCACGCATACGCATTTTCATTGGACCAAATGCCCTCAGCGCGTGAGCGCGTCTGTGACGTGTCGTGCGAGGGTGTATCCCTCATTGCACGTGATGACAGAACACACGTGGATTTCAACCAATCGCGTGTGAAAGTTCACGGCACCCCGGAACACACGTACCCAGGCTAATCGCGTGTAGCATTTCTCGCGCACCCCTGAAATCCACGTACCCAGGCTAATCGCGTGTGGAACTACCCGCGCACCCCTGAAATCCACGTACCCAGCCAAATCGCGTGTAGATTTTCTCGCGCACCCCTGAAATCCACGTACCCAGCCCAATCGCGTGTAGATTTTCTCGCGCACCCCTGAAATCCACGTACCCAGGCCAATCGCGTGTAGAATTTCTCGCGCACCCCTGAAATCCACGTACCCAGGCCAATCGCGTGTAGAATTTCTTGCGCACCCCTGAAATCCACGTACCCAGCCCAATCGCGTGTAGATTTTCTCGCGCACCCTTGTAATACAAGTACACAGGCCAATCGCGTGTAGAATTTCTCGCGCACCCCTGAAATCCACGTACCCAGGCCAATCGCGTGTAGAATTTCTCGCGCACCCCTGTAATACACGTACCCAGGCCTATCGCGTGTGGGAACACCCGCACACCCCTGAAATACACGCTCCCCGCTCTGCGTTTGCTGCTGCCCTTTGCGCTGGATTGGGGATTTTGATGGCTTTTCCCTGCGCGAGGGGCGTTCTTGGGGGCGTAACTGACGCTGCTGCAGGGTCGCTGCGCCACTCTGCGCCACGGCTGGTTGTGGATGTTGGAATCCATGAATACGCTGTGCGCCTGAATGTGTTTCGGCGCACGCGGCTGGCGCAGACTACCGCACGCGCACACTGTGCGCCAGCCGCGTGCGCCACTTGTGCGCCGAATTCTATGAATTGGCCCCTAAATAGTTTAGAAAAATCAATCTCAAACACAGCAGGCTTGGAAAAGATATTAAAATTATCCTTAAATTGCAGAGTAATGCTTAAACGTAACCTTGACGTGGACCAAGGACTAGTTAATCAAGCACTGGGTACAGTTGTTGGCTTTCAAACATACCCACGTGACAACAAAATTCAGTTTGTCAATATTCTCTTTGATGAACTTTCAGAAGTAAAAAGGATAGGATGTTCAACAGCTCGATTCCTTCTCTTCAAAGACATGTATGTACGCAGAGAACAATTTTCTCTAACTCTTGCATACGCAGTCACCATTCATAAATCACAAGGTCTTACCCTAGACAAAGCAATGATAGACATTGGTAACACAGTCTTTAAAGAAGGCATGAGCTACGTAGCACTATCACGCTTACGTACACTTGACGGTCTATTTCTAATCAACTTTGATGCAAGTAAAGTAAACACTGATATTCCTTGCATTTTAGAATACAATAGCCTTCGCCCACTATACACCCCCCATCTAAACACATATTCTGTACCACAAAAAGTAAAACGTTGTAAAAGAAAACTAAATCAAACAGAAATGCAACAGGATGTCCTGCAAATCCTCCAGATACAGAACTACCTGGTCCATTTAAACTCTCAAATATAGTTGGAGTAAGTTGCTACGCAAATGTAGCAATGAATATTCTATTTCAATTGCCACCAATTGTTGACAACATTTACTTACACAGTACAGACCAATTGTGTTTGCAAATGTTAGTACTTCACAGAAATGCAACAAACAATCCTGACAACACGTATAGTGTTTATGGAATAAGACAACAATTGGACTACTGTGCTGGAATGGTTAAATTCACTATAAACTCACAGGAAGATCCACAAGAATTTCTAATGTACTTACTACAAGTACTGGAAAACAGAAAGATACCTATAAATGAAATCTTCCAGATTTCATACATGTGGAAACATACATGCACTCTCTGCAACAATGTGACACAAGAAGAAATCCCCAATGAACGCTTCATATATATATCAATACTGTCAAGCGGGGTCTCCTCTTCCCCTGACTCCGCCTCACCTGTTTGGTCAGGTTCTTCCTCCACCCTGACTGAGCTTCTCTTCTTAATCTTTTTCTCTTGCTTCTTCTTCTCCTTTTTTTGTCGTAAATAGGGCCGCGCTCCCTCGGCTGCCTCCGTGGTCTGGATGTAATACAGAACCGGAGGTTACCAGAGGAGCACGCCCTAAACGGGGAAAAAGCCATATAGGCAAAAAACCCTGATGGAATCAAGACCGTAGTGATGAGAAGATCCGAGGTCTTGCCGAAGACTTGCTGAAATGGGAACATTGGTCCACCAATTCCAGCTATGGAACACTCCAGTATGGAATAAGGAGCAGGTTGCTGGACTCAGCGTGCGGGGATACCGCAGGTCTCGTCGGTCTCACTGGCCTTCGTGAATAAACCGGCATAGAGTGTAACAAGCCGAATTATACGGAGTGGTAGAGGGAAGGAATAGAGGAAACACAGATAGGGAATAGATCAGAAAAGGTATAGAATTACCCCAACCGAGATAGCAGTTGTACACGGCGGGGCAGGACGAACGCAAAGTAAACACTAATAAGGAATACACGTGTAATGAAGTAAACGCGTAGTGCAAGCTAAGACAGCTTGAATAGATCCCGATCACCTTACCTGAAGACCTGAAAACACCACGAGTGGAAAGGCACAGAAAAAAAGGTTAGGAACTAAGCTGAATAAAGAAGGCGAGTCACTGAAAGGGACTGGCAGCGCTGGTAGCAATTCGATACAACGCGCCGAGCGCTAGTCTGATCAGCAGGTTATAGAAGTGGGCGGCCATCTTGGAATAGACTAGACCGTAAGGCTTGCTTCTGGCATCCATGTTAGTAGTACCTCCAGCGATGGACGAGCTTCCAGGGCTGGTGCATGACGGTATGCCCCCTCCTATATCTACTCCCTCCTGTTTTCCCCGGATACAGTCTGTGGAATCGCTGTACCAGTCTGGGGCCATGTACATGTGTTCTTGGCTCCCATGTTCTTTCAGCTGAGGGATAGCCCTTCCAGTGGATCAAATATTGTAAGGTTCCCTTTCTGTAGCGGGAATCCACAATCCTGTCCACCTCATATTCTTCTGGTTCCTCCTGGGGTGTTACCACAGTTCTCCTCCTAGATCTCTTCAATGGATCCTCTTGATATGTCTTGAGTAGAGAGGAGTGAAAAACAGGATGTATTCGCCGCAATGCATGAGGTAGCTGTAGTCGGAAGGCAACCGGATTAATTTGAGATTTAATCCGATAGGGGCCTATGTATCTGGCAGCAAACTTTCCCCTATGTGTCCACCGGGGAAGATATCTCATTGACAACCAGACTAGGTCTCCCGGTTTCCAAAGAGGCACTGCACTGTGTTTGGTATCGGCATAAATCTTGTATGTCTTGCGGCTCTCTTCTAATGTTCGTAGGGCTTCCGCGTGGGTTCTGCGAAGATCAGTAAGCATCCTTTCCAAAGCTGGAGTGGTAGTTTGACCCTTGATAATGGAACGAGGTAATCCATGTAATCTAACCACTTCGCAAAGAAAAACCGTAGCAGTCTCTGATGCTGACGGGATCCCAGAAAGGGATATGAAATGTGCCAACTTGGAGAACGAATCTACTACAACTAAGACTGTGGTCTTCTCTTTAGAGGTAGGAAGTTCTACGATGAAATCCAGTGAGAGGTCTTCCCAGGGACGTGTTGGTGCTTTAGCTTGGTGTAGAAGGCCATGTGGTTTATGACGGGGTGTCTTATTGATGGCCCAAGTGGGACACGAAGAAACATAAGATGCTATGTCGCTTCGCATGGACGGCCATCAAAAGTTTCTGGAGACAAGCTCAAAAGTTGCCTTCTCTCCCTTGTATCCTGCTAAGGGAAGGTCATGACAAGATCTTATCGCTTGTGTTCTCAAACTAGGTGTAGGAAGAAACAAAGCTGATAGACGGAACCACAGTCCCTCACGTTCCTGCAACTGACAGGAGTCCTTCTCCGCCTGTGTGCTATGAAGTAGTTCCTCTCTAACCTCCTGAAGAAAAAGGTTTGCTATCGTGCGGAAATGGTGTCCTGGTAGGATCTTCTCCATCTTTACCTCAGATAGTTCTTCTACACTCCAGCTTCGGGACAGAGCATCAGCGACGCTGTTTTGGGATCCTGGTATGTGGGTGATCCGGAAGTCAAAGTTAGAGAAGTAATATGCGCACGGGCATGCCTTGAGTTTCTGCACTCCATTTGTTGAAGAACCTTCAAATTTTGAGGGTCGTGCGGATGATAAATGGGTGTAAGGCTCCCTGCAGAAGAGGTCTCCATTCTTGGCATGCACTACGTATAGCCAACAGTTCTCTCTCAATTACTGAGTAGTTCCTCTCACTTCCTGTCAATGTACGGGAGTAATAAGCTATGGGATGTTCCAGCTCATCTGTTCCTTTCTGTAACAAAACAGCTCCCAATGCACCTCCAGAAGCATCTGTCTCAAGAACAAAAGGTTTACTCTGGTCAGGTTGGACCAAAACAGGGGCAGAGGTGAAGGCTTCCTTTAGGCTCTGGAAGGCTTCCCTAGAGGAAGGTCCCCAGTGGAATGTTACTCCTTTTTTGAGAAGACTAGTAATGGGTAATACGAGATCCGAGAATCTTGGTATGAACCTGCGATAGAAGTTCGCCAGACCGAGGAATTGTTGAATATCCTTAACTGAGGTGGGTTCTGGCCATCAATCTATTGCTTGAACCTTGGATGGGTCCACACGGATTCCCTTGGTGGATAAGATGAACCCCAGGTACCTCTGAGGCCTCGAAAGTACAATTCTCTGGTTTAGCAAACAGATTGTTCTCTGACAGTCTACGGAGGACTTCACTCACATGGATGCGGTGTTCAGCTAATGAAGTGGAAAATATCAGTATATAGTCGAGGTATACAACCACTGACAAGTATAACAGGTCTGCGAAAATCCTGTCGACAAAACGTTGGAACACAGCTGGAGCATTCACCAAGCCGAATGGCATGACACAGTATTCAAACAACCCCAGCGGTGTTCTAAACGCTGTCTTCCACTCGTCCCCCTTCTTGATCCTTAACAGGTGATAAGCCCCTCGAAGGTCGAGCTTGGTGAACACCCTGGAATTTCGAACTGCCTCAAGTATGTCTCTGATTAACGGCATCGGGTATCTGTCTCGAATGGTTATGCTGTTTAGACCCCTGTAGTCTATACAGGGGCGTAGTTCCTTGGAGTCCTTCTTTGAAATGAAAAACAATGATGCTCCTCCTGAAGATTTCGAGGGTCTGATAAGACCGTTTGCCAAATTGGCTGCTAGATACTCCTTCAAGGCCTCCTTTTCGGTTAAGGATAGAGGATACATGCATCCAAATGGAAGTGAGGTTTCTTCCTTGAGGTCTATGCTGCAGTCCTCATTACGATGAGGTGGGAGGAGTCTCGGGTTATGATCCTCAAACACTCTTGCGAATGGTTGATATTGTCTAGGTAAAGAAGATATCAGAAGACGGTCTTCAATACTCGCCAGACTGGATCGGACTTCAGTCGAAGCTTCTCTCGGTTCCATGCAATGCTCTTGACAAAATTCTGAATCGAAACTGATCCGATTCCTTGTCCAGTCTATTCTGGGGTTATCTCTTCTTAGCCATGGGATTCCCAGGATCAATGGAAAATGAGCTGCTCTGATTACATCAAAACACAGGGTCTCAACATGGTATTCCATGCCTATTGTGATGGGAATGGTCTCCATCGTAATGGGTCCTGAAGTTAGAGGGCTTCCGTCCACTCCTTCCACCGGTGCTGGCTTGTCTTTTTCCTTCAATGGTATTTGGTTCTCCTCGGCCCAGGTTACATCAATAAAGTTTCCTGCAGCTCCGCAGTCCAACATAGCCAGTACTGAAAGTTTCTGTCCAGATTTGCAAGTAAACGTAACCTCGAACACCATCAAACGATTATCTTCTATTCCTTCTGAAGTGGTTCTGGTAGAACTGCAAGGGTTTGGGCGGTCTTCCCCATGGTCTCCCTTGCAAATACCTGGGGCTTGGCGTTTCCCTGTCGCTTTGAGGGTATGTCTGGACAGTCCTTTAACATGTGTTTAGCAGACCTACAATACATACAGAGATTCAGATCCTGTCTCTGCCTTCTTTCCGTCTTGGTAAGCGGTCCTCTGGTTGACCCTATTTGCATGGGTTCCTCCGGAGTAGGACGTTCTCTTCTTCCCTGGGGAGGGCTATGCTGGGAGGTCGGTCCTCTTCCTCTTCTTCGATCGGCGCGTCTCTCCTGAAGACGGAAATCAATCTGAAGTACCAGAGTCACCAGTTCCTGGAAAGTGTTAGGCCTGACTACTCGGGCCAGCTCGTCCTTAAGGTCTTCATTCAAGCCTCGTCAGAATAGAGCTTGTTGTGCTGAGGCTGGCCATTCGGTAGATACTGCTAAGGCTTGAAAATTGGCAATATAGCTCTGAAGATCCTGATTCCCCTGTTTAACCTCGAGGAAGGCATCAAACTTGGAATATTGCACGTCAGAGCGTTCAAATCTGTTCTTGAATCCCTGTACAAACTGAGCAAAATCATTTACCAGAGGGTCTTGGCTGGTAACCAGAGTGGTTGCCCAAGCAAGGGCACTTCCAGCCAAATTGGAAATGAGAAATCCTACTCGAGCTCTTCCAGACTCAAATGCTTGAGGTCTAAAAGAGAAGTAGACTGAGCAGGCATCGAGAAATTCCTTAATGTACTTGGGACTTGCGTCATATTTCCCATAAGTAAAGGGCATCAGATGTAAGTCATCTCTGCTGGCTTCCCGGGCCGCAGCTTGCTGTCGGAGAAGAAGATTCTCAGCATGTAGTGATTGCATGTCCACTCTGAGGCTTTGTATGGCATTACACATCTCTTGGAGCTGCTCAGGCGAAGCCATTTCCTTCTTTTGGCGTTGTATACTGTCAAGCGGGGCTCCTCCTCCCCTGACTCCTCCTCACCTGTTTGGTCAGGTTCTTCCTCCACCCTGACTGAGCTTCTCTTCTTAATCTTTTTCTCTGGCATCTTCTTCTCCTTTTTTTTGTCGTAAATAGGGCCGCGCTCCCTCGGCCGCCTCCGTGGTCTGGATGTAATACAGAACCAGAGGTTACCAGAGGAGCACGCCCTAAACGGGGAAAAAGCCATATAGGCAAAAAACCCCAATGGAATCAAGACCGTAGTGATGAGAAGATCCGAGGTCTTGCCGAAGACTTGCTGAAGCGGGAACGTTGGTCCGCCAATTCCAGCTATGGAACACTCCAGTATGGAATAAGGAGCAGGTTGCTGGACTCAGCGTGCGGGGATACCGCAGGTCTCTTCGGTTTCACTGGCCTCCGTGAATAAACCGGCATAGAGTGTAACAAGCCAAATTATTCAGACTGGTAGAGGGAAGGAATAGAGGAAACACAGATAGGGAATAGATCAGAAAAGGTATAGAATTACCCCAACCGAGATAGCAGTTGTACACGGCGGGGCAGGACGAAATCAAAGTAAACACTAATAAGGAATACTCGTGTAATGAAGTAAACGCCTAGTGCAAGCTAAGACAGCTTGAATAGATCCCGATCACCTTTCCTGAAGACCTGAAAACACCACAAGTGGAAAGGCACAGAAAAAAAGGCTAGGAACTAAGCTGAATAAAGAAGGCGAGTCACTGAAAGGGACTGGCAGCGCTGGTAGCAATTCGATACAACGCGCCGAGCGCTAGTCTGATCAGCAGGTTATAGAAGTGGGCGGCCATCTTGGAATAGACTACACCGTAAGGCTTGCTTCTGGCATCCATGTTAGTAGTACCTCCAGCGATGGACGAGCTTCCAGGGCTGGTGCATGACAAATACCTAATTGTGAATCCATTCCATTTCAGCAACTTGTTCAAAATGCAAACCATGGTAGATTATGTACTTCCTGCAATTCGGATAATCGCTCCACGTTAGTAATACAAACACATAGTATATACGTAATACTAATGCTTCTACGTTACAATACAGATGGTACCAAAAACAACTGCAAGCTGACTGGATTCACACATGGTCAAATATCACTTGGTAAGAAAACCTTCACAAAAATAGGTATAATCTACCACACAGGAGCCACAACCAATTCAGGGCACTACACTGCATATATAAAAAAGAAATGTGGATGGTTTGAATGTAATGATAGTACCATTACTCTAAAGCAGAGATTACCAGCAAATCTTACAAACGCTTATTTAATGTTCTTAAAACCAAAATTTGATAACTAAACTGTACTTAAACCTTAAGTAAACTTGTAGTAAAACAATATAAACTGTTAGAATATTCCAAAAGCTATCTAACTGCCCAAAGATTCTACAACAAATAATCAGATAAATGAAATCCACTAAATTAGAGCAAAAAATAGACAGTTAGAATACACCAATTGGTATCTAACTGTCCCAAAATTTAACAATATCCAAACAGATAAATCAATACCACTAAAATATATAAAAAAAATAGACAGTTAGAATACGCCTACTGGTATCTAACTGCTCCAAAATGTTACAATAGCCAAACAAATAAATAATATGTTACTGCTCCAAAAAACTGCAACAAGCCAATGTATAAAGCATTAGCCAGAAACAACAAGTGAACACTGAAAACAAACAAACAAATAACAGAAAAAGTTTTTTTTTAATCCAACATGGATTTTTTTTTCTCCCACAGACCCAATGATTTTAGCAACAAACACAGAAAGTGAGCAAATTGCACAGTACTCTGGTTTGTAATCTACTAAATATGAGGGTAAAAAAATGTTGATTATACAATGTAATAAGCCATTACAAAATACTAATACTAACATGCTATTTTCTTTTATCACAGAAATGAACAAGAAATACATGTACTCCAGTTACTAAACCAAACAGTAAGTATATTATAATAAGTACAACCACCACAGCATATCACACCCATAGTGGCTTATAACTTTGTTCCTTATAAATTTGTTTTTGACCCAAAGTTATAAGCCACTATGAGTGTGATATGCTGCGGTGGTTGTGGCCAGGGCGTAGAGTCTTGGGTGCATGGCCATGGCCACCGCAGCATATCACACCCATAGAGTCAAACATTTCAACTATGGCCTGTGGAAACCTTTAATGTCCGCGGACATAATGAGTGTTCTTAGAACACTTCCAACTTGCCAGCGAACAATACGGACAGCGTCCTCAGGACACCCCCTACAAACATTTCAGGACACTGCAAGTGTTCTTAGATCACTTTCAACTTGACAACGAACAATATGGACAGCGTCCTCAGAACACCCCCATTTTGTTTATTTGCGAACATTTCAGGACACCGCGAGTGTTCTTAGAACACATTCAACTTGCCAGAGAACAATATGGACAGTGTCTTCAGGACACCCCCTACGAACATTTCAGGACACCGCAAGTGTTCTTAGAACACTTTCAACTTGACAACGAACAATACGGACAGCGTCCCCAGAACACCCCCATTTTGTTTATTTGCGAAGATTTCAGGACACCGCAAGTGTTCTTAGAACACATTGAACTTCCCATCGAAGAATACGGACAGCGTCCTCAGGACACCCCCATTTTGTTTATTTACGAACATTTCAGGACACCGCAAGTGTTCTTTGAACAGTTTCAGCTTGCTTTCGAACAAAACGGACACATATTTCATCCTCAGAACACACCCCCCCATTTAGTTTATTTAGAACATTTCAGAACAGCCGTGTTGTCCGCAGACAAATCGAACACAACAAGAGCGTCTCTCACATAAAAAACACAACATTTAACCTATCTCATACTCTCCCACCCTCCCGAAACACTCTTACACACCAACACACTCTACTAAATACAAATTTTAAACCAAGTTTCACTGCGCTGTCCGCGGACGTCCACGAATCCAACATGGCGGGTGCTACCGAAAATCTGACGCCCTTCACGCTCCACGCCGTCCAATCAGCGAACACGTCGCATGTCTGCAGACATCACGCAAGCCGATTGGCCAATCAGGACACTGTCCACGGAGAGAACAGGGAAGTGTGTCCGCGGACCAAACACAGATATCACTAATTTTTTTTGACCAACTTTTTGGTCATTTTAAAAAAAAACTACCGGACGGATTTTCACCAAATCGTGAAAGTCCGTCCAGCGGTTTGGGCTGTAGGCACGAGCAAAGTTTTTTCCCCATTCAGTCTATGAAAAGTTTTGGGACCATATACTTTTTTTGCACTACCGTGGCTGTGTAATATATATATTTATTTTTTTAATGAAAAAACTTAAAGTTGCACTTAACCATAACGGCCCTTTAACAAAGATTTTTCATTGAATTTCATAGGTTTTTATTAGTGCAACTTAACCATAACGTCCCTTTAACAACGTTTTTTCAGTGAATTTCATGTTTTTTTTTTACCAGTGCATGCTATTTTCCTACAACTTACTAATATCATACTTACCAAATATAACAATATTTGTGTCCAATTTACAAAATGTCACCTTAAAACTCTGCCACTTTCTAGAATCATTTTTAACACAGCTATACAGTTTTTGCAACTATTTCAACTAGTTTTGCATCTGTAGACATCTACAAACATCTGACTTCATTGCGGACCTTCTGGACAGTGCCACATGACCACATGTTGGCGCGCGGCATGATGACGTGTCCGACAATCCGTCCACACTTCACAATAAGATCCGTCCTCGAGGACAGTTCGGAACTGCATTCTCTTCTGATCTAGGAACTTTCAACTTCAAAATTTCCCTTGTACACCTCCTACACCTTTTCATACTCATTATCCATTACAATCTAGTACACAGTACATACTTGGAAGAATTTTATCAAAACTGCAATTTATCTTAAAAATAGCATCAGTTATTGCCATCCCTTCCCCCCAAGAGCCACCAGCACCACCAGCTGGAGGACCTTCACAACAAAAAAAGCGCAGTACTTTCAAAGACAATGAAGAGGACCAAGAAGATGAGGTAGAGGAAGTGCCTACTTCTGGCACCAACATCGAATCATGGGTGTGCCAGTTCTTTGCTACTGTTGGGAGTGTACCAAAGGCTAAAGCTAACAAAGTGAAATGCACTGAGTGCATTTTTGTACTCAGTCCCAGACTACCTGGACAGTACTCATACAGGACCACCTCCATGCACCGCCATACCAAATCCAATCACTGCAATGCTCTCAGAAAGGTTGTTCCTTTCTCAGCAAGTAGTAAGCTGTCTTCCTCCACCTCATCTTCTTTAACAAATACTGTAACGACACAGCCTGATGTCTGCGGGCATTGGTGCGTTATTAATAAATAAATAAATAAGTAGGGCTACAGACCATTATCGTCTATTGCAGCCCCTGAAATGGGGCATAAAGGCCATTAGCACCCCTGGTTCCCAAAGCGGGAACCCAGGGTGCTAAAACATAGATTTTTCTTTCTATAGCAGGACGACTGCGGTGTCCGCTGTAAGAAGGAAGGATTATGCTTACTACAGCGGGAAGCCTGTAGGAAGAAAAATCATTTTCCAAGACAGCCACCATGGAAAGAGAATGTGGGGCTCCGTACACAGCCCCTCTTCCCTTGCCATGGCAGCCTGCAAAACCCTATGAACATATTACCACAAGCACTTTTTTTCCCTTTCAAACCTATCCTACATTCGAATAACTTTACCACATAGCCGGTCCCAGGTAGACATAGCCACTTTAACACCATTTTTCCCATCCCTAGCGGTCATGACCAGTAGCCAGATTGTCTGCGTCATGAACTTATGCCATGACCCAGACAATCTGGCTACTGCCCACGGTCACAGGCTATACCTCAGTCACCAAAGGTATATGACTATTTTTTGTACCTACATTATTACACTTGTCAAAAAATAAAACTCAGGCACATTTGCAAAACCATGCTTTAATGTCCTTGTCAAAGCTCCTCACGAGTTTGCTCAAAATCCGCCCATGTTTTATTTTTTAAAAGGTGACAAAATCTATTCAGTCTTTACACAAACATTGAAGGTTGGTTCTATAATCGTTCTCAAAACTTTTGTCCACATTCGTCAAATAGCAACAAAGGTATAAGCCATCTAAATATGTTGAGACCCCCCTCTAATTTTGCCCCCTCTTGAAAAAATCCCACCAAACTTTAGAAAACCATTTATATATAGATCCAAAACCGTTTTGCCAAATGTTGTGCAGATTCATCAAATGACATCACATTTATATGCCTTTACAATATTTTGGGACCCCCCTCTAATTTTGCCCCCTCTTGACAGAATCCCACAAAACTTTGCAAACCATTCAGGATTAGTCCTAAAATAAAATTGCAAAATTACATGCTGTGTCACTGAGTGGCGCAAAAGTTATAAGCCATCCAAAAACTGCTTTTCCCATTCCTGTAATGCAGAAATAGGTACAGATGTCCTAGGACAACCACAGGACTGCCCCAGGACATCTGGAGTGTTCGCTGACATTTTGGGGGTGAAACAACCCATTTTCTGGCTTCTTATGGCCATATCCATTCCAATCATCATCCCCCCACATCCCCAGAGATTGTTTGCTGGGTTTGACAAGTGAATCCAAGATGGCAGGCGTTTCAGGAAAACCGACGCATTTCACGTTTTCTCAACAGCCAATCAGCGGACGTGTCCCGATGTCCACAGACTACGCAAAAGTCAGCAAATTTTCGGACCAATCAGAGCCCAGTCCATGGACAGAACAGCCAATCAGAGCCCAGTCCGTGCACCGAACAGGGAAGTGAGTCCGCGGAGCGGACACAGCTATCACAATTTCTTTTGCCTTACGTTTTGGTTGTTTAAAAAAAAACTACTGGACGGATTTACACCAAATTTACAAAAGCACTCTTTCGGGACCAAACCGCTGCTCCTGCTGCAAATCTGCTGAAAATACGTCCAGCGGTTCGATCTGTCGCCGTGCGCAAAGTTTTTCCCCCATTCAGTCTATGGGAAAAAAAGAAGTTTTCGGACCACCCCTATAACTTTACCCCCTTGGACCAAACCTCACCAAACATTGCAAAGAAATTGAGAGTGGGTCATATACTTTTTTTGCAAAGGTTGGTGAGGATTCGTCCAGGGAGAGCGGAGTTATAAGCCGCCCAAAAAGTGCTCTTCCTATGGAAACAGCAACTTAACCATAACTACACGGCCACTACCGTGGTTGTGTAATATATACCACCTATTCCACCTCCCCAGGCACCTACCCAGTTCCACCGACATAGCAAAAGGACTATATTTGTCAACGATTAATGTGCTCTGGTCCTTCTTTTCTTCACGTGACCAAGCGCTCAGTTGAGCGTGAAACGCGTTGTGTGTGGGTCGTGCTTACGGGAGTCCTGCCTCTGTTGTTGCTGCTGCCTTTCCGGACGTGTTTTTTATTTATGGTTTTTGCTGTATTTAACATTACATTTTTGACCAATACTTTGCTGTGAGCTGTGCTACTTTTACTCAAATGGATTCTCCATCTGGTCCGAGGAGAGTGCGGTTCCCTTTCTTCTCTTTGTTTCTTTGATATATATATATATATTCAGTAAAAAAACGTTGTTAAAGGGACGTTATGGTCCAAAGTAAAACCGAAAACCCCTGAAATTCGGCAGTTATGGTAAGATAAGCAACCATAACTCGCGCCACCGTGCACTGCTAACACTAACACCCAGGACATCAAAGATGACATCACAAATGTCATTGATGACATCACTGATAACATCACATGGCTGGCTCTCCCTTTCTTTCCTTTACTGACATATCTAAGCCACATAGTTTTCTTCAGTAACAGTCAGGAAGTAAAAATTGAAAAGGTACTATATTTGTATACTTAGGGTCAAGTCATATCATATGAAACATATATATAGCCGAAGACACAGGCTTGAAAGAGAGCAATCCTTTCTGTGCATGAAGATAATCATTAGAATTAGCAGCATTTTCTAACAGTTTTATTTTTATTACTATACCTTCCCCGTATATGCTCATATTTGTATATATTGTACTCACACTCCTTTCCTTAGGGTTCACTGACATCATTTGATACACATACATACAGTAAGTAGCAGCTTTGAAACAGAGCAATCATTTCTCTGCATAAAGATAATCAGTAAGGTTATGAACTCTTTCTGCTACTACTTCTGCTTTTTTGCTTACTTCTCTGTCCCTGTATATACTCATATTTGTATGTGTTGTTGTCTCTTTGTGTTTTGTCTGTATTAAGTGTAATTATGTATTAAGTGGGTTTTATTAGCTACTTATTACATGTTTCACAGTACGCAAAACTCTAATAAGAAAGCAGTTATTTCATTATTCTACATGGCAAGATTATGAATATTGCACCTTCATCATGTATACTGCACACACTGCCTAACTTTTTGCATGAGTTGCTTAGTATAATGGATAGAACTTCATAATAGAATGCTATTTATATCAATGCATTGCTTAATGAACTAATTAGCTCATGATATTTATTCAAATGATCCTTGACACTTTTTGGTCAACATTATAAGAATCCCTCCTACAGAGTTTTCATGAAAAGTAAATGCACATGTGATGTCATCAGTGACATTTGTGATGTCATCTTTGAAGTCCTGGGTGTTAGTGTTAGCAGTGCACGGTGGTGCGAGTTATGGTTGCTTATCTTACCATAACTGCCGAATTTCAAGGGTTTTTCGGTTTTACTTTGAACCATAACGCCCCTTTGACAATGTTTTTTTACTGAATATATATATATATATATATATCAAAGAAACAAAGAATCACCGCCGAAGTGGTCCTCTGGCGCTCAGACGGCTCTGAAAAAGGCAGAGGAGAGAGGGTATGTTAGTGGGAATAAGTTAACATACACCGTTGCACTATCCTCGCTAGCAAATAGTTTCACGCCCTAATAAATAAAATGAATATTTTTAATGAAGATCGGCTCGTAAGACTAATTTATGTTTTTAAAACCGGTACATCCTTTCCTACTGTCAATGCCACAATTTTCAGACCCCGGCCGACGCATTTTTTAACTGCCAGGTGCAGCTCCTAGTAAACAACTTCATGACCCTCACCATTTTATGGGACAATCGCCAAGGACCAATATGCCCTTACGCGGTACTAGCAGCTAGAAGCAACATACCAACCGTTATGGTGGTCTAATGCCTCGTTGTTGGAACAGCCTTCCGATTATCAGTCCTTCTTTTATCATAAACCAACACCCTGTGTTGGAACAGCGCGTGACTCAAGATGAACTTTTGCAGATCGACAGCAAAGACAAATGCAAATCGCTGAATAATCTCTAAACATTTGATGACAAATAAATGTACTTTACAAAATGTACAATCTTTCTGTTTGCTTTTAAATCACAGTTTCATATTCCGAATTGTGGCGCTCGTTGTGTTGTGAGATGATCTGTGTTGTTTTCCAGATTCTGTATGAAGTCGCGTAGGAACAGTGTTGGCAACTCCTTAGTAAGAAAAGTAGCTATTGGCTGCCATAAAAGTAGCTAGAAGTAGCTAAATGATGTCATAACCTAATTTGCATAATTCACCAGGTGCATGATGGGTGATTGCCGAGGGCATGGTTGTCATAGCCTCTCATTGAGCTCACCCCTTTTTGTAATGAAAGTCGCGAATGCACAGATGCAAACTCATTACATCCACATGCATACATTCACATGCAAATGCACTAGTATTTAAATAAACCCCACAATGATTAGGTTGTTCTGTTGTCGCTTCTTAAACGTGTACTGCCATTTTTAATATGCTAGTATTTTATAATCCATAATGCCTTGTTCTTGGAACAGCCTTCAGTTTCATATTCCGAATTGTGGCGCGCTGTGTTGTGAAATGATGTGTGTTGTTTTCCGGGTTCTGTGTAAAGTCGCGTAGGACTGGAGACGAAGGGGCACGTTTGGCTACACACACTGTAACGTCACGGAGAGAGACAGGGAATATGAATGCTTTGATAATGTCAGGCTTAGGGGCGCGAGATATGATTTAGTGTCGCAAAAAAAGGTCAGCCAGGTCGATGGTGCAAGTGATAGGATTATCACATAATGTCGGCGCACAGCAGCCTGATTTATCGTTTGTTTAGTGGACAAAAAGTTGGGTAAGGCCCATAGGAAATTGTAATGTCAGCGGACATAAGGAGGGTTCTTATAACACTTTCAACCTGCCAACGAACAATCCGAAAAGCGTTCTCAGAACACCCCCATTTTGTTTAATTGCAAACATTTCAGCAGCGCGAGTGTTCTTAGAACACATTCAACTTGCCAGAGTACAATACGGACAGCATCCTCAGGACACCCCCATTTTGTTTATGTACCAACATTTAAGGACACCACGAGTGTTCTTAGCTCAATTTTAGCTTGCTTACGAACAAAACGGACACATACTCCGTCCTCGTAACGCCCCACCATTTAGTTTATATAGAAAATTTCAGAACAACCGTGTTGTCCGCAGACAAATCGAACACAACAAAAGCGTCTAGCACATAAAAAAAACAGAACATTGAACCTATCTCATACTCCTCCACCCTCCCCAAACACTCTTACACACCAACACACTCCACTAAATACAATTTTTAATCCAAGTACCACTGCGCTGTCCGCGGTCTTCGGCGAATGCAGGATGGCGGGCGGCACAAAAAATCTGACGTGCTTCACGCACCACGCCGTCCAATCAGCGAACACTTTGCATGTCTGAGGACATCACGCAAGCCACTTGGCCAATTGGGGCGCTGTCCGCGGAGCGAACAGGGAAGTCCGTCCGCGGAGCGAACGGAGATATCACTAATTTTTTTGCCTTACATTTTGGTCATTTTAAAAAAACTACTGGACGGAGTTACACCAAATTTGCAAAAGCACGCTTTCGAGACCAAGCCCCCGCTCCTGCCGCAAATTTGGTGTAAATCCGTCCAGCGGTTTGGGCTGTAGGCGTGCGCAATTTTTTTTCCCATTATGTATATGGGAAAAAACAAAAGTTTTGGGACACCCCCTATAACTTTGCCACCCCTGGACCAAACCTCTCCAAACTTTGCAAAAAAATTCAGAGTGGGCCATATACTTTTTTTAGCAAAGTTTGGTGAGGATTCGTCCAGAGGGAGCGAAGTTATAAGCCACCCAAAAAATGCTCTTCCTATGGAAACACCAACTGAGCCATAACTACATGGACGCTACCGCGTCCATGTAATATATATATATATAAGCCGCCCAAAAAGTGCTCTTCCTATGGAAACACGAACTTAACCATAACTACATGGCCACTACTGTGGCCATGTAATATTAAAATATATATATATATATATATATATATATATATATATATATATATATATATATATATATATATTTCTCTAGAAGAGTCATTGAGATTTGATGTTGCATACATGAGAGTTTGTGTGTATTGCCAATACAATTATCAAGGCATTAGCAGGCAGTCTGCCCTTCTTTTATGTTGTTATGCCATTCTGTGAAGTTTTTTTTTTGAAAATCGTATTTTATTGGCATTTTCTGGTTATCACATCATACATTGCGTTTCGTCAACGTTCACCTCAATAACATTTTAATAACAACCATTGTCCCCAGTGCTCCCCCGTCCCTCACCCTCAGCCATAGATCAGCGTTGGTATCTAAATCGTCTAGTGAGCTCATGGACCACTTTTCAAGACACATTCGGTCAGTTCCTTGCACACTGGTGTCTTGGGCCAAGCTTTTTGCGGTCCCTTTGGGGTGTTCACTTATGGAGTGCCTCGTGCGTGTGGGGCATCCCCCCAATGGGCCTTAATGACTGGGTTGGTCCCTGGACTTGCTATTGTCCTTTCAAGCCAGGCGTTCATACCTCTAGAAGAAGGGGAGCCAGAGTTCTTCAATATTAGTTCTTGATTCATCAATAAGGTGTGTCAGGAACTCCATGTCGTAAATGGCACGGACCTTATAGACCCAGTCTTTTTTCTCCTGGCATGTGTGGGCTTTTCCACTTTTGGGCCAAACAACACCTAGCCGCCACCAGCATGAGGCCCTGGGTTTCCTCGTGATCATCCCCTACATCAATTCCAAAGAGGAGAAGCCAGGGACGCAGGGTCCTGCACACCCCGTCCACCCCTTTGATCCAGGATAGCACCTCTCCCCAGTATGTTTGAACCAAGGGGCAGTTCCACCACATGTGTATGTAGTCACCCTTTACTTTCCGGCATTTCCAACAGTGCGGGTCGTATCCCATCCTCATTCAAGCAATCCTCTGGGGGGGATAATGTCACCTATGGAGTATCTTCAGGGCTTGGTGTCGGTATTGAGGCGAGGTCGTTGATCGGTTAGCTCGGAGGCACATTTTGGACCACCTCTTGTTGTCAATTGCCCCTCCCTGGTCCCTTTCCCATTGTGTCCGGGCGGGGGGGGGTTCTCCGGGGGCCGAGTGCAGGAGGAATTTGTAGAGGTGTGATATGACCCCCGTGGTGCCTCGGGTGCAGATTAACATTTTCTCAAAGTCTGTTAGGTTTCTCCTGAGGGTGTCTACCCATGAAGGTTCAGTGAGGACTCCCTTGAGCTGGAGGTAGCAAAATGGTGAAAGCTTGCCCAGCCCCAGGGCCTCCTCCAGATCCAGTAGGGGCATGAACGATCCCTCCACCCACAGATGTCCTGTCCTGGTAAAACCTGCCTCATACCATTGTTGGAATGCGGCTGGTTCGGCTATTTTGTCTATGAACGGGGGGGCCCAAATATAACTCAACGGTGAGGGCCAGGTGGTGAGACATCTATAGTAGCCTCCCTCCCTCCAAATCGACCACAAGACCCCCAGCACCGGGTGGTGTAGGACCCTTCTTGGAATGCGTGTCCTTGGGACCCATAACCATTCATCCAACGTGACCGGGGCAAGAACCTTGTTGTCCATTGCCACCCATTGCTTTTCCGTCCCTGGGTTAAAATAGTCCATCAGGACCCTCAGTTGGGCAGCCTTGTAGTATGTTTCGAGGTCGGGGAACCCCACCCCTCCGTCCTCTTTGGGCATTAGGACCTTGTATGAAATCCTATGCTTCTTACCTGCCCAGAGAATTCTCAAGAGAGTTTGTTTTATTTCCGTTAGGAAGGTCTTGGGCACCTGAGTGAGAAGCATCTGGAACAAGAATAGGAATTTGGGGAGGAACAGCATTTTGATAAGGTTAAGGCGTGCCATCCATGAAAACCCTGAGCTTGCCCACCTCTCTACATCTCTCTTGACCTCTGTCCAGAGCGGGGTGAAGTTGTTGGGGAAGAGGTCTGCAGGGTCACCCGTGACTCGGACTCCCAGATATCGAACCCGTCCCTCTGAAGTTGGAAGGGGAGTTCTCCCACGTACTCTGTCTCTGACAGTTTTCCCCCTATGAATGCCACAGACTTCCCCAGATTAACCTTAAATCCCGAGAGTTTTCCATAGTGTTCTAGGCCCTGCAGCACCTGGGGAACCGACTAAGATGGTTTAGTGAGGTAGCGGAGTGCGTCGTCTGTGAATAGGCTAATTTTACAGTGGGTGTCTCCTATCAGTACTCCATTGATTTCCTCATTCTTTCGGACTGAGATCACCCAGGGCTCCATAACCAGCGCGTATATTAAGGGGAATAGTGGGCAACCCTGTCTCGTACCTCTCTCCAGGGGAAAAGCCCTTGATTCCATCCCATTCGCGACCACCTTGGCTGAAGGAGTGGAGTATAATGCTGACATCCAACCCAGCAACCTTGGTCCAATCCCTGCCGTAGAGAGAACCTCCCCCATGAATCCCCAGCTGACCCTGTTGAAGGCCTTCTCTGCGTCGAGTGCCAGCAGCAGGGCCCCTTCGTCTCGGACCGCCTTTGAGTTTAGCACATGGGGGATTTTGTGCATACTATCGGAGCCTTGCCTATTGAGAAGAAATCCCACCTGGTCACCTCCTCTGCTGATATATCCCCCTCCAGCCCCTGTAACTCCAGCTCGGTCAGTCGGAGTAATGGGTATTCTGCTAGGTACGCCCGGGCCTCCTCCACCGATTCCCCCCCTTGTTTTGTGTAGAGGTTCCTGTAAAAGTCAGCGAAGCAGTCTGCTATTTGCTCCTTCTTGTTTCATTCCTTGCCTCCTTTGTCCCGGATGGGTCCCACCCTCCATTCCATTCTGCATCCCCAGGCTCTACGCGCCAGGAGAGTCCCCACTCTGTCCCCCCTTTCGTAATATCTGTGTCACGTGTATCTCAATTTCTTTACCACCTCCCCTATGAGAACCATGTGAAGTGCCTGTCTCTTCTCTTGCATCTCTACCAGGAGGGTTTCCCTATCTTCCCCGTTGGTTCCGAGCCTTGCGCGCAGTGCCTTTAATTCTTCTCTCCCGCTTGCGCCTGGAACCCTCAGTTATCAGGAGTGACCTTAGCGGCTTCCCAAATCATCATCATGTCGGATTTCCCATTATCGTTTGTCCCGAAGTACGCTACCATCTCCTTCCTTAGGAAGTCTCTAAAGAGCAGGTCTCTCAGGAGTGTGTTGTTGCAGTGCCATCGGGAGGATCTCGGTGACAGGGGTAGCGACCAGTTTGCCACCAACAGCTCGTTGTCTGACTATGTTATTGTTTCAACCCTGGGAAGCATGGCAACCCCTCCTCACTCCTCCGAGGTTAAGAGCAGGTCGATTCTTCTGTAGGTTTAGTTTGGGGGAGAGAAGAATGTGTATCCCCCCGGGCCTGGCCACGCCTTGCGCCACACGTCTGCCCAGTAGTGTTCCCTTAGGAGAGTCTGCAGAGCCAGATTGTCTTTGGTGATGCCCCTCGGCCCCTCATCCCTTGCCGTCCACCAGTCCAGTTTAGGGTCCATTATGAGGTTGAAATCACCCCCCAGTATCATGGTCCCCTCTGCCCATTCCATTAACCTGAAGATCTAGGTCAGGAACCGTATCTGGGCGCATATAGGGTGGCCAGGGTAATACTTTCACCCTCGCAGGTGTCCTTGATCCCCAGGAATCATCCCCCAAAGCCCCTCTTAGTTTCTACGTTTGTGAGGTGGACAGTCTTGTTCAGGAGGATGCGAGGATGCCCACCCCTTCCTTCTTTGAGCTTCTGTGGAGGCCCAGAAATTGCTCCCAATTTCTTTTCCTTTTATCGGTGACTCTCTCCCCTGTTTATAGTGGTTTTTCTGTGGGAAGAGTACCATCAGCTGTTGTTTTCGGAACATGTTGCTGCTCAATGATCTTTTATTTTGAGAGTTTAGGCCCTTGACATTGAGTGTGCCTATCCTTCCTTCAACCATTGTCGTCCTTGGTCTTGTTTTCTTTGTGTTCCTTTTTTTGTTTCCGGTATAGAGCCCATTGTGAAGCAAAAAGTCCCAGCTCGATCTGGCTGGCCCCCTTCCCCGTTGGCTTTGTGAACATGTCCCCCCACGCATCCTCTCCCACCCCTGTTCCCTCCCGCCTTACCCATTGTTCGAGGCGATCGTCTTCATCCCACGACGGTTTGTCCGGAATGTTCAATGAACCACCAGGGCTTCTTTCCCTGCCCCGGGTATCGTAGTTTGTCGGCGTTACCCCAACTTCAACTTCCTGTCAGAACTATTGCCCACCTAGGTCTGTCAGTGGGTCTTCCCTGTAGGTCTTCTGCGTTCTGGCCCTTTTCCTCCGCCCATCTTGCTAGTATTTCTTTGGCGGGGCTGCGGGCCGTAACGTGACCCGGTTTTAGATAGCAAACATCAACTGGCTCCTCCAACTTGGGAGCAAACCCAGCACCAACGTGGCGTTTTAAATTAGTGTCTCAGGGCCTTGGACCTTGGCTTCTCCCTTGAACTCCATCATGACCACCAGGCCAGAGGCAATCCCAAACCAGGAGCTGTGACGTGGCACCCCTTTCATTTTAGGTGACCCTCGGTTGCCGAGGAGGGGTGTCTGGTTTTCTGGAACTTGCGGGTCCCTTTCTTCTTTGCCTTGCCTCTAAAAGCATCCGGGCCCCTCAGGCCGCTGCCCGGGTCCCACACAGCTTCATCGCGGTCAGCCAAGGGAGCAGCCCGGTCGTTCAGTAGTTCTTCCGTGACCCTTTGGATATCTCCCTCGGATACGAGGTGGCACTTCTCTCCCTTCCATTTGAATGCTAGGTAGAAGGGGTGGCCCCAGCGATATCTAACCCTCCTCCCCTGGAGCCATCTGGTGATGTTACCACATTTCTTTCTCATCAACAGGGTGAGGGCCGAGAGGTCCTGGAAGACGGCCACCTTGGAGTCTCTGTATTGTATGTTCCCAAGGGTACTGGCCTTCTCCAAGATCCTAGCCTTGTCTCTGTAATAGTGTAGCCTTGCTAACGCCGAGCGACGACCTTTGCCTCCTCCTCCGGCACGGTGAACTCTGTCCATTTTGATGTCTTCGGTGGGTTCTGTGCCCAGAACGATCCGTTTGATGTTGTGTACCTTGCCCTCTAGACAAGCGGGTTCTCTCCCTCTGATTGCACCAGTCCGAAAATGCGTAGGTTATTTCTCCTTTCCCTGTTCTCCATATCGTCGACCTTGAATCGTAGTTCCTCTTCACGCCGTTGGACCTCCATGAACCTCGCTTCCATTTGAGTCTCTAGGAGTGCAGTGGAGAGTTGGTTGTTTTCGACCCTCTTCCATACGGTCTTCCAGGGTTGTCACTTTCGTGGTGAGGTCTGCCAGCTTGGCCCCCGGATTTCCTCTAGGATCATTTGAATATTATTCTGGATCATGCCCAGGTCCGGGGCCGGGGTGGGTAGGCCTCCGGATGCCATCTCGTTCTCGCTGGCTCGAAATTGAAATTTGGAGTTGGTTTCCTTCCAGCTCATGTAGATAGTGTGGGGGTCTGGCGTGTGAGTGGTCCTCTGTAGCTCATGTTGTGATAGCTGTACCGCCAACCCACTCCTAATTCTCCCTCAGCTGGTGTTTCAGTGGCTCCAGTGGTTAGGCTATCCCCGGCGTGGCCGGTGGGTCCACGGGGCTATTCGATCATGGGGGGGGCACTGATTGCTCGTCTGTCGCCTGTTTCTGGGTCTCCCTCTCGGGATCTCTGGATGCCCCCAGGCCCTTAGCAGCGGTCAGTGCGGGGCACAGGGCCTCCCAAAGTCCAAGGGGTGCTAGGATCAGGTGCCCAAGGTGAGGACCTGGGCCCAAGGCCTCATGCAGGGCAGGTGGTACTTCTCTGTGTGGTCCCGCCTCAGGGAGGGCAGCGTAGGTAGTAGTTTGCCGTTGGAGCCCCACCTGTGTTTTCCCCACCAGCGGACTAGAGTGGCCCGCTCCCGCGACGGCCCGAGCTGGGAGGGGGCCCCGATGGGGGTGGTGCGCCCTTTGTTTGGCGTCGCTGGGTGTCTATGGATGGCACCTCGGGGGCTGGGGGTCGATGTTATTGGCCCCTAGGCTGGGGATCAGTGTCGGGGTGCGTAGGCCTGCAGGGCCTGTCCTTTTGGTGGTGGCCGGGGTCCAATGGTTATTTGGGCCCCCACGTGTGAGTCCACAATGTCTGCTCAGGGCCCCCCCAGAACCGCCTCCTCACCTTGTTGGCTGTTCCAATAGGGTGTTGGATCCCTCACCAGCCAACATTTAGGCATGCTCCCACGTCAGCCTGGGCTGTGGGGGTCCTGATGGTGCTCCTCTCCTCGGGTCCGACCTCCAAGGCTTTTGAGCTCTTGGACTGCGCTGGGCGTGGGTCCTTCTCCTTTTACAGGGACCACTCCGCCGTGGCATGGTGTGCCCCCCTGTGTAGGCAACAGAGGGCTCCTTGTGGTTTTATCGGGCTGCCCCACCTGGTCCATGCTGGTAAAATACCGGCACCGCCTTGGTGGAAAGGGGAATTACCACCCTATTCCAAAATTGGCGGGCGGTAATTCCCCATTGCCCTTCCCCATTCCCATTTTTGCTCCATAGGGTATAATGGGATTGGGGAAGGCCCTAATTACGGTGCCGCAAATTGTGGTACCGTAATTAGCACCCTGGCCCCTTTGCGGGTTGGTTTTCAACGCCTGCTAAACAGCAGGCGTTAAAGTACCTACCCGCAAAGGGACCTCGTAGTAAGGCGGTAAGGATTTACCGGTGCCCTTACCGGTACCGGTAAACCCTTACCGCTGTCTGGGTAATGAGGCCCATTGATACGACATATAAAAATGAGAAAATGTGTTCTCGCACCTGCCACCGTAAATAATTCTCATTGGGCCTCATTACGACCCAGGCGGTAAATTACCGCCTGGGTCGTACCCTTACCACCATGGTGTAAACTATGTTTACACCATGGTGGATGGCGGATTTACCGCCCCATTCCAAGGTGAGTGGGGCGGTAAATCCCCATTTCCCATTTTACCCTTCCCCATTCCCATTTTTGCCCCATAGGGCATAATGGGAGTGGGGAAGGCGCTAATTACGCCACCGTAAATTATGGTGGCGTAATTAGCACCATGGTCCCTTAGCGCCATGGATTTTAACGCCTGCAAAAAGCAGGCGTTAATATCACCATGGCGCTAAGGGACCTTGTAATCAGGCGTTAAGGGTCGGTGCCGTTTACGGCGCCGTTAACCCCTTAACGCCTGATTCGTAATGAGGCCCATTGTTTATTTCACATTTAAAAGAGTCACACACAGTACTGGGCCTCATTACGACCCTGGCGGAAGACCATGGTGCTATTAGCACCATGGTCCATGCTGGTAAGTTACCTGCTCCGCCATGGAGAAAGGGGGAATTACTACCCCATTACAAAGTTGGCGGGCGGTAATTCCCCCTTCCTCCATGGCCCTTCCCCATTCCCATTTTTGCCCCATAGGGCTCAATGGGAATGGCGAAGGCGCTAGGTACGGTGCTGCAAATTGCGGCACCGTAATTAGCACCAAGGTCCCTTTGCTGGTCCCTACTTTAATGGCTGGTCTACACCAGCCGTTAAGGTCAGGTCCCGCAAAGGGACCTCGTAATTAGGCGCTAATAGGTTAACGGCGCCGCAGCCTTTTACGGCACCGTTAACCCATTAACGCCAGGGTCATAATGAGAACACTGACTGAGGTGGAATGATAGGCCATTGGCCTCATTACGACCCTGGCGTTATGGGTTTAACGGCGCCGTAAAAGGTGTCGGCGCTGTTAAACCCTTAACGCCTGATTACGAGGTCCCTTTGCAGGACCCGACCTTAACGCCTGCTTTTAGCAGGCGTTAAAGTAGGGTGCCGCAAAGGGACCTTGGTGCTAAGTAGGGTGCCGCAATTTGCGGCACCGTACTTAGCGCCTTCCCCATCCCATTGAGCCCTATGGGGCGAAAATGGGAATGGGGAAGGGCCCATGGTGAATGGGGAATTACCGCCCCGCCAACCTTGGAATGGGGCGGTAATTCCGCCATTCACCATGGCGGACCCCGGCATTGAACCATGGTGCTAATAGCACCATGGTTTAGCGCCGGGGTCGTAATGAGGCCATGACCGCAAACAGGATGCTATAGTCAGATAGCTTTCTCTAGGCTGTCCGGTTTATGATGGAGTATTACTTTTCCTTTTTTGCTTTCTAGCTGGAATGCAGTGCAGGTAAGAAAACATTGGAGTTTAATTCTAGAGCGAGCCAGGAAACTACTCAATGGAAACCTACCCTGAGAACCTCGTGGTGAGCTTGAAATCAGATAAGAGGTTTGACAGCTCTACTCAGACATAGACTCGCTCTATCTTGTTGGTCAGGAAAGCCTTGAAGAGCAATAACAAAACGTGTTGTTGGAAACCTTAGTCGGCGGTTCAGCTGAGCACACATTAAATTAATAACATAGTGCAGCTGGCACAGTTAAGTGAGCTGCGCACTAGTCACACTTGTTTGTTTTTGATATTTCTAAAATCATTACCAAAAACCTCGTTGGCAATGTAATTCACCACCAAATCTTGTTGGCCCCATGTTCCAAGAATAAACAGTAAAAACGGTCATATTTAGTACACTCCCTATTTTAGTGACACTACTCATCATGAGCAGTGAGGTATTTACTGAAAGCAGCATTTGGTAAACAACGCATATGGCACATAGCAGGGGGTCCATTAAGAGTATGGCGCTAATGTGGTGGGAAAACAATAATACAGGGCAGAACCCTCTGGTTATTGCATGTGGCAGCAATGGTTACTGCATGCAGAATTCATGATATAAATATCACTTCAGTGATTTAAGCCCTTGCTCTTCAGATTGGTGTGTGGTTTTTCAGGGGCAGGTTCAAATCCTTTCGGCGTCAACCTATCCTTTCATTCTTCTTGGGTCCATACAATATGTACCTATTTCAATTGGGTAGTAACGTTGTATAGTTCCAGATGCTATATGGAAAGTGCGTAGAAGAAAAGCACAAGATGGATGATTGTTAATTGAAGCGGATGCATGTAATGCAAGATTAGATTATTCCAAGTGATATCGATCCATCTGCTAACATCGATTCCAAACTGTTGCAGTGAATTTGCTTAGTTTGTTTAACATCTATGAAGACGATCACAAATGTGCAACACAAGCATTGGCTACAAGAAGGCCATGCAAGGCTTTCCCGCACATTCATATACTCAAGAGGCATAGCAAACAGAGCATTTGGTAGCACCCCAACACCTGGGCAACTATCATGCTTGTTCCAATCTGCAAGAGCCTGCAAGGGCAGCAGGAGCAGCTCCACAGCATGTGGCTTAGGCATGATTTTGCCGTTCACCTAGCCTTCCTCAGGACACATACGTTTCAAATGAATGGACGTGTTGCTGGAATGTAGGCATTCCATCATTAAAGTGCCTGGTATAATATAGACCCTCATGGCTCAGTTCTTCCTGCATGACTTTCCATTGTGTGCATCAACCCGCTAGAATCCGGGATAGAATCTGTTCCACCTAAATTCCACCTACAGGCTGATGATGCCCGGATTGCCTTTAACCTTGACAGCAACCCAGCCTTCCATACTGCATTCCCCAAAGGCCTGCAACCAGCACAGGAGTGGATGATCAAGAACAGCCAGTGCCTCAAAAGCAATACAATGGAAATCATGTTTCTTGGGATTCCCACCGGACTGCCTACCCCTCAAGGGGCCTGAGTCAATTCCTCCCCCATACTCCCTTGTGGATCCAGACCTGGTCGTGACCTCTTGTTGAACTCCCAAACTAGAAAATCACATTTCCAATAAATGTTAAAAGAAAGATCACCTCTTTCACTTTTCCTTAGGCATAAATTGTCTACACACCTGTTCCGCGCACCTAATAGTCTTGTATAGTAATCATGCTTTCTGTCGAGCATCCCTTACATTTAATGGGCTGACACACCGGCAACCCAGCTTTGGTCATTATGTCCATCTTGTTTCAACAGATAGTCAACCATTCCCACGCTAACTTCGAATGCTCTCGCGGCCAGGAACATAGCACACTCACCTGCTTTTGACAAGTGCGGCCCCCGGAGCGCTAGGATCTATCAATGTCTTGTCCCAATCATGGGCCACCATAGAAAGGTGGAAGACACCTTTGCCTCCAATGTGTATCAACTGGGCATTTCTCTGTTCTCACTTTCTTATTCATGTTTGTGCCTGGTATTTTACTGATGCATGATGTATTGGTTGAGGGATGGATGGCTTTATGATATGATTGGTTATTTATAACACGCATAATACCCAGAGATTTCTAATCGCGGACCCCGCAACCGAACCTCTGTTGCTCCATGTCATCTTGCTTCAAAGGCGAGCACGTTGCCCCTGAGCTATCCTCCCGAGACAGTGGCAGCCGAGGCAACATTCCTTTACCTCAACCCAGTCGTATGGGTGATATATCAACTTGTCAGAGGTGTTAACCGATGCCCACATTAAAAGAAAACATGTATTGTTGGAGAAATCATTGTGGCATACATATCTAGCAGAAGACAATCCCCCCACAACAATGTATCACTCACCAAAAATACTTTAGGGAAGCTTTTCTTGCCCATTCTGTTCTACATATGCTCCTGACTTTGATGCTTGAACGGCGGGGCACTATTTATCTACTTGTTACCAAAAATGAGGACGTTTTGTATTAAATTAATTCTAATCATATTCCTCAAACATTACAATAGTACCACTAGGCTAACAGACAGTCATCTGGTCTATGGCACATTGTGTTAAATTACTAACCCATATCCCCCTACATGGTTCACACTTCACTGCATCTCTATCTTACTTCTATATGTATGGTTCTTAATGACTCATAATTAAGTAATTAGTAGCCAGCAGTGGTGCCGGCCTCCCAGCCAATCAGTAGGCTCATAACAGGGGCTTGGTAAAATCCCCACTACGAGCCTCCTCGCAAGTGGGAGGCAGCCATCTTCCCCACCGGGAATCAAGTATGTGCGTGTTCTCTTTCCCCAGCCTTCTCCTTACTCCCCAACCCCAATTTCCACATTTCCCACAAACTCCCACCCCTCCCCACTTACCTCATGCTCCTTTGTCCCTTGCTAGCACCAGTAACACTCGGTGCTCCCGGTACATCTCCATCGCGCCAATGGCCACCATTGAAAGGGAGAAAGGACTACGTGTAGATCCCTTCTCCCTAATCCACGGTGGCCATCTTGCATTGTAGTTTTTTCCAAGTTGAGAAACAGCAAAAAAGCCATTTCTGAACTTGAAAAACTAAATATTAGCATCCCTGTATGACGTTCAGGGATGCTAATCGCATTAAACCCCTCCATGCAGGGGCTTTGTTCGGGCTTCTAACTTACCCGGGGCATTACCTGGACCAGTAAAGCCCACGGCCATCAGGATTTAGTGCTTAATTCTAGCCATGAAGATTTTCCGAATTCATCTTGTACAAGACATGCAAACAGCAAAGAGTCCATAACAAGAGATTTTCAAAGTATCAACACTTATCTTGCCTTTGTAATTCTCATAGGTGATTTTAAATCATTAATTTTGCTCAGGGTTTAAAAGTAAATTCCATTTGTTTGGGAGTTAAATCCACCACCGTCTTGCAACCTAGTTGTGCTGAACTTCCAGGCTCTCAGTCAGCCAGAGCCAGCTGGACGGTAAGTGCCTTTGAAAAGTACAGAGATGACTTCCTTTGCTGTTTTCAAATATGCTGACTCTCTTTTAAATATTCTTTAGAACTTGCCTTCAACCCTATCAGACCCCTGCCATGTTCCTTGTAACCCAGGTTGAAGCCTTGTTGTTGGTGTTGCCGCCCACGTTCCTTTCAGAGTTCAATCCCTCCCGCCTCCACCAAAGGCTTTTTCATTGGCATTGCAGCCCCCGAATTATACATTAGTGTCAATCAACCTTTATAATAAATTAAACATTTTAAAAGTATTATTATATCGTCTTGGTAATGTTTATCACATACAATTACTTGGGTTATGCATTCCTATACATGGAAAAAAAAGCATTGTGGCTTCACTTCCCTGAGTACATTTAGAAATTGTGTTTAGTACATGAAACATTGAATGCTGCAGGCATTTGGTGATGCACAATGTGGGAGTGGTTGGCCCCCTCATAAGCACAATGCCCTTACCTGTGCGTAGATATGTGGAGGCTGTACACAAGTCAACTTAATAATCAACCAAGTTCTTCTCTTTTGAAATGGCACGTGCTGAGAAATGATGTGGAACGTGTGTTGTCAGAAATTGGGAAGGGTTCTCCTGCCATATGTGTCAAGCTGACCAGGCAGAGGAGTAATACCTACCACGGCATTTTGTTCAGATATGTAGAAATAGTGCATGTGTCAATGACATTGGTCAAAACTACCAGCTGCACAGTACACTAACTCATAAAACCGGCCCAAAATGTCCCCAAAAATGTCCAACACTCTACTGAGAAGATGCTTGCCCAATGTATCTGAGTGACAGCCAGCCATACACTGGAGGAAACTCTGCCTCTTCAAGTAGTTGTGGCCATTCTTCTACATCTTCCCACATCTTAATTCCACTGAACTACAAGAACCGTTTCCCAGCAGGGAATGGCCTTCATTCTTTCTGAAAGTAAACACAAACCAACTGTCTGTCTTTGGCGATCATCAAAGCAACATACTAGCTCTTTCACCAAACTGCGTCTAGGTCTAGGGTTTCCTGAGTACCCAACAGATTACACCAGAAATTCATAAATACATACACTTAAGATATGGACATTTCTGTAAATACAGAGATAGATCGTCTTATGTGATGTTTCCGCATATTGAAGGTGAACAACACAAAAATAGCAATTCTTTTCACACGATTTTGTGCAGCCTTAATTTGTGGAAATGTGACATAACGGGGGCGGGGTCACTCCCCAAACCCCCCATGGAAGTTCATCCCCTGCCCCCGCACCCTCTTCTGCTCTTGCAGGATATTTTACAGCCCTCAAGCCCCCTTTCCCTTCCCCGTCATCCCCCTTCCTTGCCCAAAACATTCCCTGCATTCCTACCACAAACACGCACACACATACATTTACTCTCCCCATCCCTTCCCCTCCATAAACCTTCCCCTCCTCCCTCACAAAGACATACAAACATACACACATACATTCAGACACACACACTACTTACCTCTGGCATCCGTTACTTCCTTCTTCCGCGCCGGTTAGACCCTGTGCGCACTGATGTGCGTCCAGGGACATGACAGTTTGATTTAGAAAGACTGCTCTGAGAGGTCTCCTAGTGGTCTTTCTATATTGATATTTTTTGTTCTTCGGGAAAAAAATCGAGTTCTTCAATCCATACCAGAGAGACACCCTGGTTTATACGGTATCTTTGCATATACCTGTATAAGGCCCGTTTTGAAATGAAAAGTTAATAAAAATGTGATAAGCTTCCCATAAGCTTTTCTTTAATTCCACCGGGAAATCAATTATAACTACTTTCTGTAGCTCCGATATATGTTTTTCACAATTTTGCAAAATAACAGAACTTCCTTTTTCATAGATTTAAAGAAGATCCTCAAACAAAGTTGACAGAGCTGCCTGCATAATCTTCAAGCAAAGGGAACATGTTCTCCTTAAGATCACAAGTGTCTTCCATAAGGTAATCTCTAATTAATGTCTACTATCAGCAACTGGGAAAGAGGAAGTCCATTTCAACAATTATTTCTAAATTAAGCCTTCTATTACTGATAACCAGTCACACTTCATTATGTTTCAAATTTCTAAGCCACGTATGATGTGTGGAATAATGGTATCAGGTAATATTATCCCCATAAACAATGTCATCATATATATGGAAAATAGAAAGGTGATGGCTGGAAGGTTTTGAATTAATCATAACCACGGGCAAAGCTCTGGGCAACCCTCCAGACCATCGTTTTTCAGCCTGCCATTCCATTACAGAAGGGGAAAAACCATATGCAAATCAGGCTTGCTCCTACCCCAAAAGGGGCAGTCCAGCCTGAACTGCTAGGTCGCATCCCTTCTGCACAAGACCACAAGCATCCCCAGACATGTTTCAGCCTTGTTGGGTGTCATTAGTGAGGAGTAGCTTGGGTCTCTAGGCCCGGCAGACTCGGGACCCACGTCTGGGCATACCCGTCCGACTCGGGGTGACTTTAGCAAAACAGAAAGGTGGTGGCTGGAAGGTTATGAATTAATCATAACCATGGGCAAAGCTCTGGGCAACCCTCCAGACCATTGTTTTTCAGCCTGCCAAGCCATTACAGAAGGGGAAAAGCCAAATGCAAATCAGGCTTGGTCCTACCCCAAAAGGGGCAGTCCAGCCCGAACTGCTAGGTCACATCCCTTTTTCATAACCACGGGCAAAGCTCTGGGCAACCCTCCAGGCCATCGTTTTTCAGCCAGCCAAGCCATTACAGAAGGGGAAAAACCATATGAAAATCAGGTTTGGTCCTACCCCAAAAGAGGCAGTGCTGCCCGAACTGCTAGGTCACATCCCAAAGGGCAAAGCTCTGGGAAACCCTCCAGACCATCGATTTTCAGCCTGCCAAGTCATTACAGAAGGGGAACAACCATATGCAAATCAGGCTTGGTCCTACCCCAAAAGGGGCAGTCCAGCCCGAACTGCTCCTGGTGTGGAAGGTTGCCCAGAGCCATGACAGTGGTTCAGATTCATTCAAAACCTTCCACCCATCACTTTTGTGCCTATCATATATATGGAACCTGGAATAACCTTAATTATGTAAAAATGAATAACTGATGTCAGAGAAAAATAATAAAATCTCTCATTTATTTTCCTCATTGGCTGTGACCTTAGGCCTCTTGATTCTTATTAAAGACTGGAAAGTCTAGGTACCCAAGTTCAGAAACAACTTCCAAGAGTACATGTCATGCACAACAAACCAGTCTCGCCACAATGCACCTCTTTGATTGATACCCCAGCACACACTGTTACTTTCCCCGGGTTGCCGTCCACCTCCCGAGACATTTCCTCACCTAGGGTGCGAGGGAGTCGCCATCACCAGCGAGTGCGGGCCGTGCGTAGAGGCTGGCCCGGTTTGTTGCTTAATAGGGCCTGATATCAATGCTGTACCATCCACCGCTTGTACTGGCTCCGGATGTTGCTTGGTGATCAGAGGTAGGTTTAATGATCCGGCCAAGGTTATGTCGATGTAGTTGCCCGTGGCGCCTGAATCGATGTAAATCGAGACGACGTGGGCGGTATCGGGTGTAGGGTTAAGTGTGGCCTGTACCAACACTGGCCTGATCCTGCCAAAGGCGGGGTTCCTGTCCGGGGAAACGGAAGTACTGCTCGAGCCGGTCCCCGGGTCTAGGGTCGAGCACTCGGAAAAACCGGATTCTTGAGCTTAAGGCGTCTGGGACATGACTTTACAAAATGGCCATTTAGGCCGCAGTAGAAACAAGCATGGTCGGTTCTCCTGCGATCCCTTTCTAGTTGCGTGATGGGACTGCGAATGCCACCTATTTGCATGGGTTCGATGCCTGTACCAGAGGAAGAGGAAGGTGAAGTGGCAATGGGGATTCCTGTTTCAAACCGACGTTCGGAACGTCTTGCGTCGATTTGCAATGCGAGGTCCACTAACTCAGTGTGGGTCGTGGGCAAGGATGGGACAACGGCCATAGCATCTTTCATGGTGTTATTTAGCCCCCTATAGAAGACGACTGCCCTTTTTGGTTCAGGCCAGGATGTTTCAGCGGCTAGCTGGTTGAAACGGGCAATGTATTCTAGGAGAGAACCCTTCCCTTGAGTCAGGTCTAACAGCTCGAGGTCCCGAGATTGGGCTTTGTGACGTGTGTCGAACACACGGGACATTTCTGTGACTAGTAGCTCAAAGTCGTACAGGACAGGGTTGTCGTTTTCCAACAAGGGGTTGGCCCATTCTGCCGCGGTGCCGGCCAGATGGGACAAGGTAAATGCCACTTTAGTGGTGGCGTCAGGAAAAGCCTGAGGTCTACAGAGGAAATGTAATTCACACTGATTTATAAAGGTGCGAAACTTTCGGGGGTCACCGTGGAACCTCTCTGGGGCGGCCAAGGGAAAAGGCATGGGCATGAGTACTGGTAACTGAGGTGCTGCAGGGGCAATAGGAGGCTGGGGAACAATCGGCTGAGCAGTTGGGGGTTGTGCTGCAGCAGCGGCCTCCCCGAACTCGGCATCAGCGGGCAAAGGATATCGTGTGCTTTGGATTAAGTCTAGCCTCTGGTGTATCGTAGCAGTAGCGGCAACCATATCCGCTCTTAGCAGTGTGAGTGCCTGTACCAAGGCAGCCACGGGGTCCTCAGCCGTAGGCTCCATACTCTCCACGACGCAACTGCTTCACAGTCTGTCGTGACTTGCCGCGTAGTGAAGAGTAATGGGCCTCTGTCCACAAATCACCCACAGGGAAGAGTAAATAAACTCCCTGTGCGAGCTTTGAGGCCACAGGTGGTTTGATGGTTCGCCGGATCTGATGACGCCAAGGACCCCAGAGGCTGTTAAAAGGAAGTTTAAGATTAGCACAGGCAAACACAGTACTTTGGTATGAAGAAGTGTGCAATAATCTCTTACCTAAACCCAGCAGGGATGATACTGGGGTAACTTGGGTCTGGTGCGAGGGAGTGCCGTAGATCCGGACAGCCGTGTCCCAGATGGTAGGTACCGGCTGTACCTGTAGCCCTGCCGTAACTTGAAGGGCACTTGAAACTAAACACGTAGAGCCAATGGTCGAAGGTCGTAGAGTCAAGAAGGGGCAATCCGTAAACAATCCGTTAAGCAAAGCAAAGTGTCCAGAGTACCAATATCCGTGCAGTTCCGAGCGACAAGATCGAGGAGTAAGCAGGCCAGTCCGTGATTCATAAGCCAAAGTCCAAATCCGAAGTAACAAAGTAACGTGATTTCTGCAAGCGCCGAACAGAGTCGTGAAACAGCTGTGAAGCGGTGAGAAACTCGAACTTCCCGGCTTTTATGTGCGTCGGCTCCCGATCACGTGAGCGGAACTCTGGACACGTGATCGGGAAGTCGTCGCGGAACCAGGAAGTAACCGCGATCGGGTGTTCCAGCCCGAACGCAGTCTCCATGGGAGTTGCCAATGGAAACGAGGCAACAAACCGGGCCAGCCTCTACGCACGGCCCGCACTCGCTGGTGATGGCGACTCCCTCGCACCCTAGGTGAGGAAATGTCTCGGGAGGTGGACGGCAACCCGGGGAAAGTAACAGTGTGTGCTGGGGTATCAATCAAAGAGGTGCATTGTGGCGAGACTGGTTTGTTGTGCATGACAGTACACCTGAGAAAACCCACTTATATCTGCTATATTTCCCATTTCTTAAAAATGTATTTTTTTTATCCACAGTGTTTATTACAAGATTGTTATACTGTTTATACCCGTCCATGGTACCTAGGCTGTGTTGCAGACCTGTAGGGTTGGAATCAAACAGACTATTGCCATCTGCATAAGCCATCTCCCACGCTGCTCCCCCAGATAGCCTAATTTGGGGCAGAAGAGGGGAAATTAATTGTCATCTGCAGGACCTCCTGTATATCAGAAATATATAAACTAAAAAGGCAGAGGGTGGACACACAGCATTGCCGTTATCCTGAGTAACTGCATCCAACTTCATCTGTAATTGAGTGTCAGTATGAAGTACCACTGAAATTGTAAGAAACATCTAAGAATATATATATTCCCTGATGTGCAGTTCATACCATAGCTGTGCTCTAACAACTCGGACAAATGCCACTGTGAAATGAAGTCAAGAAGAATATAGGTGTACATTTCCGGGTAGCAGCGCTTGGACTTGACATAAACTGTAAATTAACACATTCAATATGCAAACAATACCTTTCCAAAAAAACAGTTTGGAATTTAGACAATCTTCCAGATATTACTATCCTCTCTTCCAGATCTCTTCCAGATCTTCCAGATCAATAATGATCAACAATGCCAGCACCCTACTTTCTATGAATAAAAAAACAATCAGCTGATAGTTAGTAGGATCTCCTCTTTATCCTTCCGAACTGCATTAGAGAGCCCATTTGAGCCTAGTCCCCTAGATTATTTCAGCGAAGCAATTCTTAATTCAATATCCATTTTAGTGGTTGCTCCTTTTCATGGCTTTAATGCTTTCTATTCAATAAGTGGGTGCTTGAGAGGCAAAGGCATGTATAAAGAAATAAAGTATAATGTCCAAACAGCCTTAGTTATAGGGTTAGATTGTACATATTGTTGAACGTAATAATCAAGATTGATCAAATTCTAAAGACATGCTGTATTTTTGTCCTTTAAGGCGTCTAACATCTTTTAACTTTCATGCAATAATGTTGTCTGCCTGCCGGATTTAATTTTTATAGGTCTGTTTAATCCCTGATTTCTCCTGGTCAACCAATGCTGATTAAGGTATTTTAGCAAGCCATGTAAGGTCTGCAAACGTTCATGCTTCTTTTGCTGTTTAATGTCAAAGGAGGACGAAGTCATTGAATCTAGGGATGGTTCGTAAACAGATCCTCGTGAACAGCTGGTATTGATACAAGTACCAATGAAATTAGTAAAATAGGAAAGGACAAGTTCACCATATCTTGATTATTTAGAGTTCAACAATCTACATTAATTTTAGAATAAAGTTTCTTAACATGTTATTATGTCTACTTTACTCAGAGTGATTAATAATAAGGGAATTCAACTTGGGGACAGTAATGGAATTGAACCTTTTCATAATGTCCAATTTCGAATTCACTGTTAGGTTACCATGGTCACTTAATTTGGTCATTGTTACTTCTAAATAAGTGCATAGATCTTAAAGAGATCTTGTAACCAAAATGTAATCAATTGTCGACCTGGAGAGACCTCTCGACCACGTAGATTTTCCTGGTATGTCCCCTCTGTTTCCATTTAGCATAAATAATCCCCAACAAATAATATATTAACCCTCCATCGTAAGCCCTGAGGTCCGATTTAAACCTACTCCCGTGGCGTATACTAAAACTATGCAAGAGGTTTGATCATTATCGCAATTAGAAAACAATAATTGCAGACAATTGCAATCAAAGTCCCTTGCAACAACAATATTATCAGAGGCACCGTGTATAAATCATGCAGACACCAGTGAGCCAACCTCAACCATCCGTTAGGAATCATCCTGATATATAGTGTGCATTGTGATATTGTTCTATCGAACAGTCGAATACTGTAAAGTAGTGAGATTTCCTTTGATCAGCCACAATTGAATTGTTCGTTAGTATAAAAAGTTCATTCATATTTATTGCATATTTCACATGTGTTCATAAATTGCAGTTTTGCTTCATCAACAGGTTTCCACACTCTCTGTAAAGCCAGGCACACACTCCATGTTTTCACGGTAGAGATTATGTATTAATCCACCAATGGTTAAGCAACTGTGGTGTTCATTAAGAGGCCATGCATAGATGCATGAACGAAATCTCATTAAATAAAAGAGCAAATAATTATTGGGTACACAGTCATCATTTATTTTACTAATCGCAATCCGCACTACCACTGCTGCTTTTATTGTTTTCCTTTAGCAAATTATTTTACATAGGCAATATTTTTTAGTTTTACTTTATTTTCGGGAAGAACAAGAGGGGTTACTCTCACAAGTAAGCGTGCCCAAGCCAAACAAAGACTCGTAATGTGGCCTATTCACCACCATTTGAGGTGTCAGGCCCTCAGTTGTTTGGGTCACTCACTGCAAGGCTGACTGCAATCATGGGCCCTCATTACGACCCGGACGTTAAGGGGTTAACAGCGCCGTAAAAGGTGTTGGCGCCGTTAAACCCTTAACGCCTGATTACAAGGTCCCTTTGCGGCTCCCGACTTTAACGGCTGGTTTGGACCAGCCGTTGAAGTAGGGACCCGCAAAGGGACTTTCGAGGTAATTACGGTACCGCAATTTGCGGTATCGTAATTACCGCCTTCCCCAGTCCCATTGAGCCCTATGGGGCAAAAATGGGAATGGGGAAGGGCCAATGGTAAATGGGAAATTACTGCCCCGCCAACCTTGGAATGGGGTGGTAATTCCCCATTTACCATTGGTGGAATCGGTAAGTTACCGGCGTTAACCATGACGCTATTAGCGCAATTGATTAACGCTGGAGTCGTAATGAGGGCCATGGTGTCTATTCATTCTATTTATTTTTTAGTTAAATGTTTGCCAGTTGCCCACCCAGTTTCACAAGGCAGTTCAGCATGGCTGCTGCCCTTGTTGAATAATCTGAACACGCCAACGGGAACCTTTAGGAACATGATATTGCATTCTACGAGTTAGCGGAATTCCAAGGACCTTTTCAGGAGTGTAACATTTTATTACGCACGAAGCAACAATTTTACCAGTCTGCAGGCAGACATGGAAACACCGGCACCATTACAACATTATGCCGTGTTTCCTCTTCCCCATTCCCATGGAGTCCTATTGGACTCCATGGGAATGGCGACTTACAGAATTCCGCCTCCGGAATTCCCGGGCCACCAGGGTTGTAATGCCCCGGTAATTCCGGGAATCACGGAGGTGGAATGGTAATACGAGTCCGGCGGTAACCTGCTGGTTTTTTCGGCTCGGTTACCGCCAGACTCGTAATGAGGCCCATGGTCTTCAGGTCAAGAAAAAGTAAATGATACTCCGTAGAAGCAACAGGAGGTGCGAAGAGGGTGCATAGACGATTTATGGAGGAACCATGAAAGATGTGACCATTCTTTCAAGAAAAATAAAACCCTAGATGGAGCAAAACAAGTGGCCTCTCCAGATCATTAGGCTTACCCAAAAGCCTTTACATAGTCTAAAGAAGGCAATGAGATGCTAACTACAGCCTATTCAGAATAGACCTCAAACTGGGAGATTTCAAGCTAAGCTGCCTTCCCCTTCAATCAAGGATTATGCTAAAAACTATCTGCACTGTGACATTTTCTATAAACTCAACATACATATCATCCTTCCTGAATGTGTACCAATCAGCGACAATATTGATATTTGCTGGAAGAATTAAGTTTATCCCAGCGAAACGCAAAAAGTAACGTATGGGAGGTTGCTCTTTTCCCAAACTCTGGAAGTACATCCCCAAGGAATTACAAATGAGTAACTTTAATAAAGCCACCCCTGATAGTATATATATTCCCTGATGACAACATTCCACTAAAACATCATCAATGCTCTCCCAGCTGAGGTCATGTGCTGTTATGGGCCTCTTACTAGACATCCTTGGGAGGATCCAACTAGACTGTTGGTGTTCTCAAAGTAATAGAGACTGTGCGTTGGTGGGAAGTGGGGGCATCAGGCTTCCTTCCATCCTGAGTAGTTGCAAAAACTTTAATCAAGGATCATCTCATCTGACATTGGTACTGGATTTTAAACAATTTGTGTCTTGCATGTATCTTTTTATTGACCTCCTTCTGCTGTATGTTTTCTTCTTCTGTTTAGGTTTATTGGTATGTTCTTTGTTGTTTGTTTTTTCGCGCTTCTTATGCCTGCTGCCTTGTTTGAGCGCAATATAAATAAATAAAACTAAACTCAATGTTGGCGTCCTCCCTCCAGAAATCACAAAACTTGGTCTGGCTGATTCTTAACCAGAGCAACTCCAACTTTCCCACCATCAGCCTATTAAAGAAATATTTTGTATTCCTAAAAAGGTAAGAAAAACTGTATACCGGGAATGTGCCATATTTGCACTCTGAATGCATACTGCAGTACTCTCCCCTTGCCACCTCCTCTCCCTCCCACCCAAGCCCGACTCAACTTCCTCTCCCACATGCGGCAGTTGGAATCAAAAAGAAGGCTCTCAGCCAAACAACAATATACAAAAAATAAATAAGAGCTTCAGAGGAGCCGACACTATTATTACAGAGCACCTAGATTTGTGCCTTGGCCTTTATATCTAATTTGATCCTATAGATTGATTCTCAATGATGCATCAAGAAGTTGGATTATTCAAGTCCAGTTACTTTTCATGTTACCAGTGTCGCGGCTGCCATGATTTCTTTTTCAGTCTGCTTCTCGCGGGGGACTGCTTCGGGATTCTCCCTCGTTTTATTATTTCTGATTTCCATTTCTGTTGCTTCCTGTCTCATGGTTGCAGGAACATATTTAAACACCCAGGATGGAGGCATGTCGCCTCTCTTCTCACCTGAGGGATTCCTACTAGAAATGTCACCACTTGAGTCCTTGTTTGATCCTCACTTGCCTCATTATTGACTGAGAGCTCCTTATCTCTGGAGCCTACACGTTATCATTGCCATTGAAGGCACTTTCCAAGTACCTTTGAAAAGCAGGAGTTGTTACCACTGACAGCCCTCCCCACTTCATGCACATCCCAAGAAACTGCCACTCACTTACCCGTGCTTTGTTCGTTTTGAGCAACTTCTTTGCCAGACACGATGTCAGGCGTCATTGTGGTGGGCGTCTTCAAATCTTCCCCCCCTCATTTCACCCCGGGATCGGCCATCACTCTCAACATATTATGATATCATGAGAAAAACAAACTAGCACGCAAACGAGCAAGGTTTAGGTGGCTGTGTCTTGATGTCACTTGCAGTTCAGCGAGTGATAGACAGAATGTTATTGCCAACTGTTCAGTGGGCATTGTATGTTGCCAGCACTTGGCAAACGGATGCCGACATGGAAGTCCCCTATCATTGTGCAGTTAGTCATCCAATATGGTATCCAACAGTTGCCACCTTCCTGTGGTCTTGGAAAAACTGACCTTCAAAATGGCTGCTCCCGGGGCCAGTAGTGTGGTTAAGGGCATTTGGAAGTACCCTCTTCCCCTTTCATTTTTCCCATGACCTAAGTGGCATGAAATGTTCAGAACAACCTCCAAAACTATAGCTAGAAATGCCCTCCTTCTGCTATCAAGCCACCCACAGACATTCCCATGGCAATGCCCCATGAATATCGGCTGGTGAAGCCCTGCCACCCACATCAAGCCTACTCCCCCAGCAATAGGATAAATAATCATAGTGATAACACAAGCTTGTTTTATACTTTTTGCTAGAATCCCACTTCTGTATCCCACAGATGAAAATGATTGTTGCTAATTAAACTCATCTCAATTGAATTCCTTTCAGCAACCACAGAAGATATAATTAGTGCTGGTGATCTCAACTTGGGGCATTCATGCCACAAATGATGCCTACTGAAGGCGTCATAACTCAAGCTATATGGTCAGCTTTGACCTTGAGTTCTTCAGCAAAGCTCCCATGCAAATTTGGGAACTACAAATACATCATTGCTTTGCTCAGGACTGGTGGAATCTCCTTGTAAATGTCAGTCAGTGCCACTTGGGCTCTCTGTGATACTGGGAGAGGCGGGGAAGGGTTGAACTCAAGTCTTGGCACCGGCAGCTGAATGCTTTCCATCTAATGGCCCTTGAGCTGTGCATTGCAGGGGCCACTTAAAGATATTTAGGGGCCAATCCACAAAAACCTTTTTTGGGCACACATGATGATATGCGCTTCCGCATCTCATCTTTTGCGCCAAAGAAATATAAGCGCCCTATTCCTCAAAGGTCATTTCAATGTGCACATCATAGATGCAGACATTCAAATGCTGTCTTCTACCCCCTTTGCGCATTTGTGCAAATCAGGGGGCATTTCTGCTATTTTTAAGGTGATCCCATATCCAGAGACAGGATGCACTTTAGACTGTGTGGAAAGCAAAGGCATCCGTCTGCACCTGCTTGAAACAGGCCAAGGTAGATAGATGCACATTGCATGGCAGGGTCAATCCTGACCTTGTCATGTATCTTTTAAGTGGAACGGCAGCAGCTGCTGTCCCACGTGCATTTCCATCCCTCAAGCAGGGATAGAAATGATTACCTTTTTTTTTGCGTTTCACAGTGATGCGCCCGTGAATTGTAGCCCCAAAAGTGATGTGGTGCCATACATTCTCCCAAAACTAATGTATGCAAGGGGGCCGGCCAGGGCATCTTTTGTGCTGCTGCACAGCGCACAAGAAATGAATAAAGTGCATAAAGTGATGTGTGCATCTCTACAATGAACGCAAATGAAAAAGCATCTTCTGCACTTTTCCCATTGGTAGTCACTATGAGAATCGGCCCCTTAATCTATACTTTTAGTCATAGGGGCAGATAGAAAATATGAACACAATTAAAAAAAGCGCTGTAAAGACGCTTTATTTGACACTTATTTCAGAAATGCGCAGGTCACCTTATCAGAGGACACTTTAGCCTTTTGTGGGGGTTTGGAGAGCATCGCAAATGATGCGCTGTTAAGCCCCCTTGCGTACATTAGTGTTGGGAGTGTATTCCTGACACTAAAGTATGTCTGGGTCCTGGCAACCATGTGGTTGTTGGGAGTGCATTTCACAGAAACAGCCCCATAAAGGGAGTTTGATATGCGAGAAAAATAAAACAAACTACTGCTAATGTCACACTTAAAAAAAAGAATGCGTGGTAGGGTCAGGGCCTGATTGATTGAATTTCTTGCACGGTTCAAAGTGATTTTGCACTGCTGAAAAGTGACTTTGCACTGCCGACATCCCGTTCGTAAATTCGGGCTATGCTTTAAAATGTGCAAAACCTCTCCTAATTTACCCAAATGGACAAAGGGCTGAAAAGGGCCATCTAAACAGGGCATCTGAAATGTGCCCATTTAGATGGCCTTTGTGGATTGGGCTGCACCTTTTGTTGACGTAAATCTTCTCACACCAAAGAAAGTTTTGAGAATCTGCCCCATTGGCCTTTACACCTGAATACTTAATCGATGTTAGTTTTCCAGATGTAAGGCGGTACTATTGATATTGATATTGATATTTTATTTCTATCGCGCTCATACACAGGTTTTTCCGAGCGCGACAAGGCAAGGGAGGGGAACAGGGGAGAACAAAACAGCGATCTTACTAGGCCCAGTGACATTAAGAACACACAAGTGCATAGGGGAGGGAGAGGGGAAAAGTGCGAGGAAGGGGGAGAAATGGAAAGTGCAAAGCAAAAGAAGAACAGAATGAATAATAATAATAATAATAAAATAAATAATAAAAGCAACAAAAAAATAGTAGTGCAGCCAGCAACTGCTGAGTTTAAGGCAGCAGACAGGATAGGTCAGATAAGTGCTGGAAAAGGGGGGAGGCTATATGGGTACAGATACAGACTCCAGTGCAAGGGGTGGCCCGGAGGCAGTGCGGGAGGGTGGCAGGGTGAGCAGGAACCTGGGCCCAGAGGACAGAGGGTGGCTAGGTGCACAGTGCCAAGAGAGAACAGATCAGCAAGGGATAGGGGGGGGCAAGGCAGAGGCAAAGAGGAAGGTCTTGAGGTGCTTCCGGAACTGCAGCTGGTTCTCCTCAACTTTTAGAGTTGCAGGGAGGCTGTTACCGAGGGAGGCCCCAGCCGAAGACAGAGGTCTACCACCAGCTCGTTTCTTTGAAAAACGACTGACCCTGAGGGAGTTAGAGGTAGAGGAGCGAAGAGCTCGAGAGGGGAGGTATTTGCGGAGAGAGATAGCTGAAGGTATTTTGGACCCAGGCCCCAGAAAGCCTTGTGGATAATGCAGAGGGTTTTGGATTTAATCCTTGCAGCCACTGGGAGCCAATGGAGAGATTTCAGAGCTGGAGAGATACGATCCCAGACATTAAGGCATGCACTGTGTGAAGGGTGCATGAAAGGAGGGCCTTATCACTAGTAACCAGCACCTGCCTTAGGACCAAGTTCACAGAGATGTGCCCTGGAGAAAATTAAGAGATAAACGAAGCATCTCAGATTGTCACCTGATTCTCAAAGCCCAACAATTGAGCAGATCTGGAGCTGTATGACCACCTCTGAGAGGTTCATGGGAGAATGCAGTTCAGAATCATTCTCAGGGATGCTCCTGGCAGTGCCAGATTTGCTCTTTGCTTGTTTTAGAAGATGCAGGAGAAAATCTGAGATGCTCAGAATAACTCCTCATTTGCTCCAGTGGAAATCCTTATGAATTGGGCCTGCAGTGCTTTGGCAGCGACCCCAGCATTATCGAGAATCCCTGCAGGGCATGCCACATGGAAAGATAACTATGTGAAAGATATTTCATGAGAGGCACAGTGCAAACTGTGCCCTAAGATCTAAGTGAGACATGGACATGACACAATGACTCTTGCCTCTGTGAAACATTACTCAAGAACGAAGGCCTCTGATCCCAATAAGAAAAGCTTTTCAAAAGCTAGGTGGGGCTCTCTTATTGTACCCACACAATAGAGCAAAAACAGCACAGCACGGTGTAACTCACTAGGATTTGCCTTGGGTTTTCTTAGCTTGATCTCATTGGGAATACTGGTTGGATTTTATTTTTTAAGACTATAGCCCTCATTACAGTTTTGCAGGTACCGCGCCGGTAATTCCAACGGGATACTGGTAAAACTGCCTTACCATTTCCGCCACCTGATATCCCAGTATTACTGGTATATCATGGGGAGCAGAAACGCTGGTAAGTTCCCATTCCATGGAGTCCCAGAGGACTCCATGGATGGAATTGCCAGAATCACAGTGCCAGTGATTCCTGTATTTGTTTGCCGGTAGGGGCCTGAACTCCCAGCAGGTCAGGCCTGCCAGTAGATCACTGGCCCCACCGACAAACGTTTGTTTCCCCGTTCTGGAAAAATGCTGGTTACGGAATTACCAGCATTTTTTCTGGCCTTTATTCCAGACCGGGGAACTTATAATGAACCCCAATATCTGGAAGGCCCTTCAACAGCATGTTTTTCAATAGTGAAATTATAACTATTTTGCTCTCTGCAATGTCTCAGGAATATTTATGAATGTAACTTTGTTCATCTTGTCCCATTCTTGGAGTCCTCCAGCTGGTCAAGTATGTTCCGTTCCTTGCTTTAGAGCTTCTGTACTGCTCCTGTTGCTTGTTCGATATTTCCCTTGCTGTTTGTACTGTTTTTCTGAAGCATAGTTTTCTGTCTGTTGGACCCCCAAATTTCTGCCCTATATTCCAACAGCAGCTGTGAATCGGTATATTTCTCCGAGAGCTCCAACTTTGCAATAATCTTGTCTCTTGGGCCTTTTGTGTTGTGGTTATACTTGCATTGGCTTCTCTTTCTCGTTTTCCTTTCTCATCTTTCGGTTGAGTTTGAGGGTGTGACATAATCGCTGAATGTGGAAGACTTGGTACCTTTTTGTATTGTATTGTATTGTTTATTTATATAGCACCTATACACATGAAAGTATTTCAAAGCACTCAAGGAGGGTGGGAACAATGGGAAAAACAACATGTCGCTCAGAGTCCTTAAAGTTCTGAGACGATAATTGCTGGTACAGGCAAAGTAAGCGCGTACATACAATTAACAAAATCAGACACAGCAAATAGTTCTAACAGCAGTTTTACAAGTGCAATTTAGGGGGAAGACAAGGGAGAACCAATAGACAATCATCAGGCACGTTGCATTTGGATCTTGCAAGTGCATAGAGGGTCACAGGGTGGGGAAGGTCCAACTGCACCCGGTCGGTGGAAACTGGGTAAGTGCAGAGAGAGCCATTCTCTAGTGTTATTCTAAGTGCTTTGAAGGTGGGTGGGAGTAGGGCCATGAGGCAAGCGCGAGGGTTGCCCGGGCCCAGTGAGACTCTGAGGTACACCAGGCGGCCAGTAAGCAAACTGTAAGGAAGAGGAGGGAGAGATGGAGAGAGAAGAGGGCTGGGTTAGCAGGGTAGAGGGAGTGCAAAGGAAGAGGCGAAGAGGAAGGTCTTGAGGAGTTTCCGGAAATTAAGAAGCTCAGGCTCAAGAAGGAGGGCGACAGGGAGGCTATTCCAGAGAAAACCATTTGCTGAGGATAAGGATCTCCCCCAAGTCTCTGCTTGGAGAACCGGCTCACTTGCTGAAGGTTGGAGGTAGATGAACAGAGGGAACGTGAGGGACAGCATTTAGGTTGGCACTGTTGCAGGTACGTAGAACCCAGGCTCCAGAAACCCTTGTGGACAATGCAGAGGGTCTTGAACTTGATCCTTGTAGCTGCAGGGTGTCAATGCCGAGATTTCAGCCCCGGAGAGATGCGGTCCTAGGGCTTGTGGACAAGGATAAATCTTGCGGTTCTGTTCCAGATGAGTTGCAAGGGTGCAGGGAAGACGAAGGGAGGTTGAGGCAGAGACTGTTGCAATAATCCAGTTTAGATCTCTGAAGACAGTGAGCCACTGGGGGAAAGTGAGAAAAGGAAGAGTACCTCTGAGGAGGTGCAGCTGATAGTTAGACTTTTTAGCGATGTCAGAGATGTGAGAGGAGTAGGAGAGAGTGGAGTCAAAGATGACCCCAAGTTTTTTGCCTCGCATGTGGAGCGGGCAAAGGGCCAAGGGAGGCCCGCTAGAGCGAAAGTAGGAAGACGGGAGCCGGGGTCCCAATGCAAATGATCTCAGTCTTCCTGGCATTGAGGCAGAGATTGTTTGCAGCACACCATGACTGAATAGCCGACAGACAGTCATGAGCAATGAGGAGGAGGCGGCTGAGGGTAGCCTGAAAGATAGTTTTGTGTCATCAGCATAAGACTGGAAGTTAGAGGTGAAAGTGGCAATCACACATGGCAAGGGAGCCATATAGACATTGAAGAACCACAGGGAGAGGTTAGATCCCTGGGGAATGCCAAAGGTTGAGAGAGCAATAGTTGAGAGAAAGACTCCGAGTTCCACCTGGGATGGGCAGTCGGAGAGAAAGGAGAGTAACCACGCCAGAGCCTCACCTGTGATTCCAGGGTGTCACGGAGATGTGCAATCAGGCTGTTGTGGTTAACCATGTCAAAGGCAGAGGAGAGGTCACGGGGAATGAGGACAGAGGGAGTGTTAATGTCAAAATTTGAGAGCAGGTCTTCACGGGTGTTCAAAAGAGCAGTTTCCGTGCCACTGGATGCTCTAAAGCAAGACTGATTGTCATGGAAGCAGCCAATGGATTCAGTGTGGAGGCTCAGCTGAGAGATAACCAGTTTCTCCAGGAGTTTGCCCAAGAAGGGAGTGATGGGGATAGGGTGGTAGTTTGCCAGAATGG